>NW_006294243.1:1137237-1137720 GCF_000327345.1 Myotis davidii
AAACCTCTTATTATACTTAGTAGGTGAATAATCATTAAACAACTGTGGTCCTATTCTTGTTGCATGATGTGCCCCCAATCAATACCAATCTTTATTTTTTTATATCCCTTCAACAAAACTCCCAGAAAGATTAGCCTATGCACACTCACTCAAAATCTTCTACCACTCTCCCTTACTTCCACTCTAGCTAGGTTTTCTTCACTGCTCTGTGAAGTTACTCTCATCAGGATCACCAAGGCCCTCTTCATTTTAAATCCAGTAGACAGTTCCTACTTATCATCACGCTTGATCTATCAGCATAAATTTTATGAGATAAAATTCTCTTCTACTAGATTAAACATACTTGACTTGGCTTTTAGACACCTCCTTCTTTTTGTTTTACTCCTCCCTAACTAGTTGCTCTTTCTCTGTCACATTTGTTGGTTCTTTCTTTTCTCCTCACCCTGTAAATATTGAAGTGCTTCAGAACTCAGTCCTTGGCCT
>NW_006294243.1:1138023-1142149 GCF_000327345.1 Myotis davidii
GATGCTTGATGCACGAAATTTGTGCAAGAGTAGGCCTTCATTCCCCCAGCTGCCGGCACCAGCTTCCCTCTGGCACCTGGAACCCAGGATTCTCTCGCAGCCCCAGCTTTGCCGGGAGGGACGTCTGGTCTAATTAGAATATTACACTTTTATTATTATAGACTAGAGGCCTGGTGCACGAAATTTGTATGGAAGGGGGGCAGTGTCCCTTAGCCCGGCCTGCACCCTTTCCAATCTGGGACTTCTCGGGAGATAAACAGCAGTTGGACATCCCTCTCATAATCCAGGACTGCTGGCTCCTAACCACTTGCCTGCCTGCCTGCCTGATTGCCCATAACTGCTTCTGCCTGCCAGCCTGATCACCCCCTAACCGCTCCCCTGCCAGCCTGATTGACGCCTAACTGCTCCCCTGCCGGCCCAATTGCCCACAACTGACCTCCCTGCAGGCCTGATTGCCCACAACTGCCCTCCCCTGTCACCACCCACCTCCTCTGCCAGGACCCGCCTCCTCTGCCCGAGGCAGCAGAGACGCTGGGACAGGCCTCCTCCATGCCGCATGGAGCTGCGGGACAATTAGGCCTCATCACGTGGAGCAGACATTGGGCCCCACTTCTGCTGTGCATGAGGCCATCTTGTGACAGCCATCTTGTGATGATGTCACGTGTGAGGACCACCTAGGCTTTTATTTGTATAGAAGATAAGGAAGAAAGGCTACATGCAAAGTGGGGAGGAGGCAGGATAAGGGCTGCTGGGTCCATGGTCTATGTTCTCCTTCCAGGATCTTGAAATCAAGGTAGTTAATTTTCTATGATATTAAAAACAGTTTCACTGATTCCTGAGATCAGAGAATGGTCAGCATTCCTTAGGCAAACACCTGGAGGTGGTCAGGGTCCAGGTACAGCAACCAAATCAGAGCATCTCCTGTCCTTTCTCTATTCTCAAAATGTATTTTCTTTTCTGAGTAATGGACCCACCTGGGTTCTGAGGCATCTCTCATCTTTTTATAGCCCTATTTTTCTCCTTGCAAAATGTTCTCTAGTTCCCCAGGGTCTGTAGGAAAACCTCTTATTATACTTAGTAGGTGAATAATCATTAAACAACTGTGGTCCTATTCTTGTTGCATGATGTGCCCCCAATCAATACCAATCTTTATTTTTTTATATCCCTTCAACAAAACTCCCAGAAAGATTAGCCTATGCACACTCACTCAAAATCTTCTACCACTCTCCCTTACTTCCACTCTAGCTAGGTTTTCTTCACTGCTCTGTGAAGTTACTCTCATCAGGATCACCAAGGCCCTCTTCATTTTAAATCCAGTAGACAGTTCCTACTTATCATCACGCTTGATCTATCAGCATAAATTTTATGAGATAAAATTCTCTTCTACTAGATTAAACATACTTGACTTGGCTTTTAGACACCTCCTTGCTCTTTCTCTGTCACATTTGTTGGTTCTTTCTTTTCTCCTCACCCTGTAAATATTGAAGTGCTTCAGAACTCAGTCCTTGGCCTCTTCTCTCATCTAGCATTACTAATGTCTTTGCTGCTTTATCTTACATTGCAATTTAAAATACTGTTTACTCCCAAATGTTATATATCTGGACCAGACTTCTCTTCTGATCTGCACAACTGTATGTGCAAATCCCTGCTCAATGTTTTTCATTGTAGGGTTTAATACACACCTCAAACTCTACATGTTCAAATCTGACACTTGTTGTCTCCATCAACAGGATAGAGAGTTGTGGCAGAGTAGTTGTTTCCTACATCTTTGTTAAATTAATGAGCAAATGGAAATATGAATCAAATTTTCAGGGCACAGATAAATACATATAAACAGGTACCAAACTAAAATGCAATATATTAATATCTACAGAGTAGTGACCCATAATGGTGGAGGAATGACAAGAACCACTATATGTTCTATTTAAATTTTAATAAATGTATGTACTACTCTTATAGTTAGATAAATATTTAAAATACAATCCTCCTAGATTTTTAGTACACATAAAGAATAAGATTAGATAAGTTATAGCAGAATTAAATAATTAGAATTTATGATTATGTATATAAAATTATTGGGTAAAATCACATTCTACTCCATCAAAAAATGAAAAGGTATTTCCATGAAAAGTAGTGACATTAAATAAATTTTTGTATCCATTATTTATATTTATAAAAAATACAGAGAAGGACTTTTATCTTGTTCATTGAGATATACGAGATCTAAGAAAAGTAATGACACCTAGTAATAAGTATTTTTCATAACTAAAAATGCTTTTAGCCTCTTAGATAAATTTATTTATAATAATTAATGCTCAATATT
The DNA here is from genome assembly GCF_000327345.1 of Myotis davidii. Taxonomy (NCBI): domain Eukaryota; kingdom Metazoa; phylum Chordata; class Mammalia; order Chiroptera; family Vespertilionidae; genus Myotis; species Myotis davidii. Next base: position 1,140,347 of record NW_006294243.1, read on the forward strand.
TGTATCATTGTTTATATTCCTTAGGGCTTCTTCAAATCAATACATAATTACAAATAATTCAAATTATAAAACCAAGTTTCTGTTCAAATATTAGTTCAGATATTTGACCTATTGAAATCCTTTCAGTACATTACTTTAGCTAAATGAAACACAATTTTCTGAGCCCTTTTACCATGAGTTCAAGGTAGTCAGTTTTTTTATACCTTTTGAGTTATATCTTCTTTTTGTTTGTGCTCATGGAATTACTCAATGAATACTTGGAACTGATGGGGCTAAGGGACTCAAATTATAGTCTAGGCTACACTAAAAACAACTCTTAGTGTTCTAAAAATTGCATGTGTCATTTACATTCCTCATGAAAATGAGCATTGAAAAGTTCATGTAAAAATAGGTCTAATAACATGTACTCAATATGCCCAAATTAGGTTTAAAGTATATATGACTTTTCTTCTTTTATAACAAAGACTGCGGGGCTTCATGATTTTCAATGAATAACGATGTTCAATTTGTACTACATGCTCATAATTGAATGTTTGTTTGTTTTTCTGTTTTTTTAATCCTCACCTGAAGCTATTTTTTCCATTGATTTTTAGAGAGAGTGAAAAGGAGGGAGGGAGGCGATAGAGAGAAGACACATAGACTCATTGCCCCTGGCACACACCCCCTACTAGGGCCAGGGATTGTACCTGCAACCCAGGTATGTATCCTTGACCAGCAATCAAACCTGCAACCCTTCTGTGTGTAGGCTGGCTCTCTAACCACTGAGATATATCAGCCAGGGCTGTTGGTTTGTTTTTAATTTAGCCATTTCTTATAGAGCATAGAGATTATGAGGTTGGGCTCTGGTTTGGGGCTAGCCCTGTGACTTTAGTTTATTGAAACCTTTTGTGACTCAGTTTCCTCTATGTAAAATTGAGATTGAAATATCACTTAATTCAGTTTTGCTTATTTGAGGATGAAATGAAATAATACATGTAAAGTTTTTGGACTCTTTCCTGTGGCATGTTTCTAATGAATAACTATGACATACACAAATGGATCTATGCCGACAGTGGGATAATTTTCCATTTGTGCATATGGATATTGTATTAGTTTGTCACACAAAATACCGACAACAGAAATGTATCTTCACTGTTCTGCAGGCTGAAAGTTCAATACTGAAGTGTCAGCAGGTGTGGGTTCTCCTGAGCCCTTTCTCCTTGGGTTTCAGATGGTCCCCATCTTGCTATGTCCTCGCCTGGTCTTCCCTCTGGGTACAGGTATGGTGTCTCTCCTGACATCTCCTCTTCCTATAAGGACACAAGATAGATTGGATTAACGCCAACCCAAAGGCCCCATTTTAACTTACTCACCTTTTTAAAAGCGCTATCACCAAATGCACTCACAATCTATGGTACTGGGAGTTAGAGCTTCAATGTACGCATTTTGAATTTGGGGGTGAACACTCTTCAGCCCTAACACATATGTACAAACTTGACAAAATTCTCCAAACATTGTCCCCCATTATGTCAAACTTTTTTATAATCCTTATATTATTTAATTATTATAATAGTCCTATGAAAGGTTTATCATTTATTTATTCACTAGAAGCCCGGTGCACAAAAATTTGTGCACTGGGGGTGCGGGGGAGAAAGGGAGTCCCTCAGCCCGGCCTGTGCCCTTTCACAGTCTGGGACCCCTCGGGAGATAATGACCTGCTGGCTTAGGCCTGCTTCCTGGGGGATTGGGCCTAAGCTGGCAATCAGACATCTCTCTGGCAGCCCGGCAGCCCTCGGGGGATGTCCACTTGCCAGTGGGGAGCAG
>NW_006294243.1:1142207-1147183 GCF_000327345.1 Myotis davidii
GGGCTTTTGGCGCCGCCATTGTCACACTCAGGACAGGGCTGATGGGGAGGTTATGGCTGTACCCCGTCACACACAGAGCAGGGCCCATGGAGGGGGGATTGGGGTGCCCCCCTCTATCACCCACAGAACAGGGTGGATCAGGGGGTGGGGCGCTGCCACTCTCACACACAGAGCAGGGCCCGTGGTGGGGGCTTTGCGGCACCGCACCCTGTCACACACAGAGCCGCAGGCCAATCAGGGGGTTGGGGAGCTCCCCCCTATCAGGCACAGAGCAGGGCCCCGCCCCTGTCACACACAGAGCCGCAGGGTGATCAAGGGGTTTGAGCGCTGCCCCCTGTCACACTGATTCCGGTGCCGGGAGGCCTCTCAGCTCCGCTGATCCCGGTGCTGGGAGGCATATTACCCTTTTACTATATAGGATAGAGGCCTGGTGCACGTGTGGGGGCCGGCTGGTTTGCCCTGAAGGGTGTCCTGATCAGGGTGGGGGTCCCCACTGGGGAGCCTGGACAGTCTGGGTGAGGGGCTGAGGACTGTTTTCAGGCTGTGGGTGACTGAAGCTCCCAACCGCTCCTTTTTTGCTTTTTTTTAAAATTCTGGGCCAGCTTTAGCTCTGGCTCCAGCTCTGAGGCCTCTGCTGCTCTAAGCAGGTATCTGGTTTGTTTGCGTTTTATAATCAAAACACTGTATCAACTCCAGCTCTGAGATCCCAGCTGGCTGAAAGCAGGTTTCTGGGGTTTTGTTTAGCTTCTATATTTGTAACAATGTTTCAAACTGCAAGCTCAGGGGCCGGCAAGGCAGGCGGGGAACGTTGGTTTCCTCCGTCACTGAAGCAAGCAAGCCTCATGTTCATTTCAAGCTGCCTGGCTGCTGGACGCCATCTTGGCTGGCAGTTAATTTGCATATCGCCCTAATTAGCCAATGGGAAGGGTAGCGGACGTACGCTAATTTCCATGTTTCTCTTTTATTAGATAGGATGAGAATTCCAAGGTGGCGATAAAGGTTACCTTTCTTAGAGGAACTAAAAAGATGACAAGTTTAGAATCCAGGCTGTGAATCATGTCTCTGTTCGTATCAAAGGTTAGTTTTTTCTCACCACATTGTGGTTTATCCTAAAGTGATCAAATATCTGTTATTAGGCAATTCACTTTCCAGTTAAGCCTTTCAAACAACCATGTTTTCTGCAGATACTGTTTTTAATTTTCGTTTGCTTTTAAATTTTCTCAATTGGTCAGGTGATATTATTAGTTTGTGTATAAATGAAACCTTGTGGAATTTCATTTTCCTTTTTATTGGAGTAATTGATTGTTTAATTGTTAATTTGTTAATGATTATCAAAATAAAAATTAATTAAACATAACATTTACCATTCTTTCACTAGATTCAGTGGAGCTAGGGTTGTGCCATTTTTGCCTAGGTGGCCATTTGGAAATGGGGAAAAAAGGTTAAGATTGTCAGGAATTCCTGGAAAATGATAATTAAGTTATACAAATTTATTGATGATAAGGCTAAATGAGGCATAGATTTTTGGACTCCATTGCCTTATATTTATCATTACTTTCTTCTCCTATTTGTCCACACTTCTAGAATAGACTAATTTGAAAAGAGAATTAATACTATGGCCTTTTTTGTTTTCATAAAGGTTTTGCTCTGGGGATGAAAACAGGACTCATAAATTAGCCCATTATTCTTTTTATAAAGTAGAGTGTTAAAGCAGCACTGATTTTCAGAACAGCATTGATTTCAAGAAATAAACGTTATCATCTCAATTGACTTGTTTGGTGGGAACTGGTTTACATGCTAATTTGTGGTCTGATCTGAATGGTTGCTCTCCTAAAATATAAATTTTGAAATTTTATTTTCATGTTTTTTATCCATTTTTATCCACTATGATAATACCACTAAGCATAGTGAAAACATAATTCATCACAATAACAGCATTTTTTGTAAAGAGAAAGTATAATTTTTTTTACTTTCACCTTATTTTTTTTCTCTTTTTTTGTATATATTCCTTCTTCAGAGACTCTTTTCTTTACAATGAAAATAGAATAGTCTCTCCACTATATCTCTTTACCAGCAAGTTGCTCCAAGTTGACAAACCTATATCAGTTTGCAGTTTTGATAATACATAACTTTACATTATGCAACCACATACAAATTATTTAAAATAGTAATAAATAGTCTAGCTGACTATTCAGGATAAAGATCTCAGAAAATATTAATTTAATTTAAATTTTAACATTTATAACTTGTTACAGTGGTAGTATTGGGGGAATTAGGAAATCATAAAGATCTACAATATCTATGTTATTCTCTATTCCAGGGAGAAGTAATATTATATTTAAACCATTATATTATTCTTATATAGCACTTGTGGTGAGAATTAATTAATATACGCATACATATATAAAAAATAACATAGAAAGAGAAATACACACAAATAGTATTTGAAGAAATAAATACCATTTTACTTAGTTTTATTATATTTCTAAGTACATTTGTATTGATTTTAGAGAGGGAGGGAGAAGGAGGGAGAGAGATAGAAAAGTTGATGATGAGAGAGAATCATTGATCAGCTGCCACCTGAACTGCTGGGGATCAAGCCAGCAACCTGGGCGTGTGCCCTGACCAGAAATCAAACTGTGATCACCTGGTTCATAGGTTGACGCTCAACCACGGAGCCACATCAGTCTGTCTCATTTTATTTAGTTTTATAATTTTGTATAAAATTTTAATCATGAGAAATTTACATACAATGAAAAATTATATTAATTATTAATACAATTTGAGATATAGGTAACTGAAAAGTATGCTTGAATTTCTTTTGTGAGTCTCAACACTGAATTTGAGGTGGGTTGAAATTCAGACACCTCAAACCTAAATTTTCTGTAAGGAAAAGTAAGTTATTTTTGGAGAAACACAAATTAATTTAATACTGGTGTGCATTAACATTTTTCTGTGAAATACACTTTTCAATATTATGAACAACATTAATGCTTTTTGAAATTAAAGTTCCAAAACATTTTTTAAATATTCTATACTAGAGGCCCAATGCACAAAATTTGTGTACTTGGGGGTGGGGAGTCTCTCAGCCTGATCTGTGCCCTCTCACAGTCTGGGAGCCCTCAGGGGATGTCCCACTGCTGGCTTAGGCCCACTCCCCACAGCCATCCTTAGCACTGCTGTGGAGGTGGAAGAGGTTTCTGTCACCACTGCTGCACTCACCAGCCTTGAGCCCGGCTCAGGACTTCTGGCTGAATGGTGCTCCCCTGTGGGAGTGCACTAATCCCCAGGGGGCAGCTCCTGCTTTGAGTGTCTGTACCCTGGTGGTTAGTGCACATCATAGCAACCGGTCGTTCCTCCATTTGGTTGATTTGCATATTATCTTTTTATTATATAGGCTTCTATCTTTTCTATCAATCATCATTTAAAAATATTTTAAAGCAATCTTTCATTCACTCACTAGATCTTTCTCTTTTAAAAATCGTTTTTTAAATAATTTTTAATAACATGTTCTTATTGATTTGAGAGAGAGAGAGAGGAAGCGAGAGGGATAGAGAGATAGAAACATCAATGATGGGAGAGAAACATTGACCAACCGCCTCCTACCTGCCCCCCTCTGAATAATGAGCCTGCAACCCGGGCATGTGTCCTGACTCAGATTCAAACTGGTGACCTCTTGGTTTTTGGGTTGATGTTCAACTACTGACCCACACCAGCTGGGATGAATCTTTTTTTTTAATTGATTTTTAGAGAGAAGGGAGAAGGAGAGCGAAACATTCATGTGAGAGAGAAACATCAATTGGTTGGCTCCTGTATGTGCCCTGACCAGAGACTGAATCCACAACATAGGTATGTGCCTTAACCACAAATTGAACCCTCAACCTTTTGGTGCATGGGAAGATACTCCAACCAACTGAGTCACAGCAGCCAGGACCAGATCTTTTTCCTTAATGAAACAAAAAAATAAAACAACTTTTGAAGATGGATCAGAAATGTATATGTAGTGGATCTAGTTTTGCATTTTATGTTTTGTTACATCATGTAGTTTGTAATTAGGTGTATTTTATAAAATAACTAGAGGCCTGGTGGAATCATGTACCTGTGGGGTCCCTCAGCCTGGCCTGTGCCCTCTTACAATCCGGGACCCCTCAGGGGATGTCAGACTGCTGGTTTTGGCCCGATCTTCCCTTCCTTCTGAAATTCATCACTCTGTTCCATATTTCCATGCTTGTGTATTGAGCATCGGCCCCCTGATGGTCAGTGCGCATCATAGCTATCGGTCGAATGGTCAAACAGTCGCTTAGCACTAGAGGCCTGGTACACAAGATTTGTGCATGGGGGGGTGTGTCCCTCAGCTCAGCCTGCACCCTATTCAATCTGGGACCCCTCAAGGGATGTCTGACTGCCTGTTTAGGCCCTACCCCATCAGATTAGGCCTAAACGGGCAATTGGACATCCCTCTCACAATCCAGAACTGCTGGCTCCCAACCACTCGCCTGATTGCCTGCCTGATTGCCTCTAACCACCTCCGCCTGGCAGCCTGATCACCCCCTAACCACTCCCTTGCCAGTCTGATCGATGCCTAATTGTTCCACTGCTGGCCCAATTCCCCTTAACTGCCCTCCCCTGCAGGCCTGGTCTCCCCCAACCACCCTCCCCTGATGGCCTGGTTGCCCTTAACTGCCCTCCCCTGCAGGCCTGATCACCAACAACTGACCTTCCCTGCCAGCCATGTTGTTACCACATGGGGGGGCCATCTTTGACCACATGGGGGCAGCCATCTTGTGTGTTGGAGTGATGGTGAATTTGCATATTACCTCTTTATTATATAGGATATATCTACACTAATAAAAGAGAAAAATGGTAATTGGCATACAACACTATCCTTTTCATTGGCTAATCAGGGCTATATGCAAATTAACTGCCAACTCAGATGGAAGTTAACTGACCACAAAGATGGTGCTTAATTTGCATAT
>NW_006294243.1:1147951-1149558 GCF_000327345.1 Myotis davidii
AAGGGGCCGTCCTGCAATTGGAGGGTGATGGGGGTCAATGCCAGAGGGCTCCCAGTATGTGAGAGGGGGCAGGTTGGGCTGAGGGACACTCCCCCCCACACACATCCAGTGCACGAATTTCGTGCACCGGGTCCCTAGTATAAATAATAAATACTATCTCTTGTGATGTTGAAATATGATTATACAAGCAAATGCAATAACATTTTGAACTGTATTGAATTGATTTCTCAAAACAAGCCAGTAAAAAGGCTCCCAAGTAGACTATCTAAAGTGCATATAGTCCCTCAACTCTCAGAAGTTTATTTCAATTGGATGTAAAGTGTAATTAATTAAAGTGCTGATTATAAATTGGCCTGCAGGGTTCACAAGTAGATTCAGTCATTATTTAAGTTTATAGGTACTTTTCCAATGGCCGTAGGTACAAATTGTCCTCTCAAGTCAAGACAGTCATTTCCACTTTGAAAGACATCATTGAGGAGGAAAAAAATTACTAATACTGCATGATTTCTATTACATCTTTTTCATATTAAAGTTATAGCTAGCACACAAATTTCACCACACCAACCCCTTCATCATGAACATCATCACTATCATCATCTACATCTACATCTTTTTCCATTGACACTTCAACAGTATTATGTATAAAATATTATATACTAAAATTTGTTATATATGGCATTGAAATTTCTCAGATTGAAGCCAACATCATAGATCTGAATTAATACTAGAATTTAGCATGTTTATTAGAAAACTTTTCTTTAGACATGGAAAGCTTCCATGTAGATATTAAAAATGTTCTATGTTCAATAAAAAATAGACTTCCCAACAGAGTGTATAAAAATGCTTTCCATTTCCATTGTGTTATATTTTCTATTTGAACTAAAATTCTGTTGATAAATAATTAAAATTGGTATTCTAATTTATGTGGGTTTCCTCACTGGACATACTTATCTATATGGTTAAAATTGTTGTTTTTTAGAATTAGGCAAAATTGGAATACTTACTTCTCAAACTTTGCAAATAATACAAATTTGGGTTAAATTTCTAGGAATTTCTAAAATATAAAATGCATTTCAAGGCAAAAATCAAACTTTTGTCAAGCAATTATGTTGTGCCTCTATGTTTGTTTGTTTGTTTTATAAAGGGTTTATATAATCTTTTAAATCTCATTAAATCAAGTTAACTATTGAACTAGATATTAAGCAAAAATAACATGGTTATAATATGGTTTCCATTCTTGAAAAAAGAGAAAGAGTGAAGGCTATACCCTTCACTCCTCACTCTTATTAGAATGTACTAGTGTATGGACGCTAAGGCAGGACTACCATGAACAGCTGTTAGCCACCATGCATAACTTGTCTGTGAATATCTGAACTAGTTGTCCATAGTAATAGCAAATTCATGGCTATTTTACACCTTTTCAGAAGCTTTAGTTCCAGCCTACCAAAGCTCATTCTTTCCTGGAGGAAGCTCAGAATTACACGCTTCTACATCTGCAGAGCATGCTGTGCTTCTCAATCATCTAACTGCAGTAAGACCGGCACAATAAGATCACTGTTTTCAGGCATTTTCTCAAGCCATGTTTGTTTTCAGCAGGACAGGGCAAG
>NW_006294243.1:1149595-1150604 GCF_000327345.1 Myotis davidii
AAAGCGCACTGCTCAGTCACAGGATTAGAGTCCAATGTTCAGCCTACGTAAATCAGTTAGTGGAATCCTAAACAAGAAACATTCTTTGTTTTTTACCTTCTTAACTAGCTTGACCTATTAGAAGAGAAAGTTCTCTGCATTTTCATATTATAAAGAGCTCCCTCTCTTTTTTTATAGTTATAGCTTCCTTTAGATCTTTATGCAGGGAAATCTATTCAGTGAGTAGTGTGAAATACTGCTTTTATTATAAAATACTGACATCAACCAAGCTTTACCAAGAAGGACCTTTTTTAGAGGAAAATTTTATTAGCTTACTTAAAGATTTTTTTTTCAGTTGAATGTCTTTCATCTCAAAATGTCAGAAAACAATGAATGATTCTTAAGAGATATTTCAGTATTCCTGAAAATATCTATGCTATGAAAATTATATAAGAAAATTTTATTAAAAGTCATGTAAAAGTATTTAAAAACAATAGCTTATTCTGAGTCTTGGGGTTTTCTTGCAATTTCTACAAAATTTTTTATTTATTTATGATTTTATAAAAACAAATGAAAAGGACATTATAAAAATATGTTATAAGGTACAAAAAATCATTGATTATTCATCCAACCTAATTGTACAGAGGAAATAATCTTTTACTTCAGTAGTTACTAAAATTTTCTCTAGAAGACCAAATTCTTATTCGGTTAATTGGACTTCATCAAATGGAATGGGCAGGAGAAAACTGAAGGTGTATTTGTTATTTTTGACATACCTATCACCAGCTCTACATGCTACTGAATCAAGCTATCCTGGGAATTGGATGAACATAACTCACATTTTATAAGACTAATTGAATTTGGGTTGGAAAAAAATGACCTTTGAAAATCAACTGCAAGGTTGACCAAAAAGGTTTCCTATCCATCAAAAACTGTTCTCCAAACATGTTTTATGATATATGCCGAGCATCGACTGACTCATTTGTCTTTGATACAAATTTTTGTACATACTGGATAAATCAATACTTCA
>NW_006294243.1:1150862-1151200 GCF_000327345.1 Myotis davidii
AAAATATGTCATTTTATACTAGTTCAGAACTGGCCATGAAGTGGGAGGGCTCATAATTCTTGTCTGATTGACTAAATTTGACTTTATCTTGGCCAATTGGCTTTGATTTCTTATGTTCCTCACAATATCTCCCCCCCCCCGCCTAGTCCTGTTTTCTCTTTTCTTCTCAAATTTGGATCTCCATGTCTCCAGCCCAAATTTATATCCTCAGCTCTGCTGCTGAGCACTGGGCTGGTTGCTGTTTGACTCCAATGGAGTGCACTCTGCAGCACTTGGCTGCTGTGCCTGTATGTCTTAGGAGAACAGTTTCTAGTCATCAGCCCAAATTCCTGTCCCAC
>NW_006294243.1:1154072-1155634 GCF_000327345.1 Myotis davidii
TCTAACTCCATTGTACAGAGGAAATAATCTTTTACTTCAGTAGTTACTAAAATTTTCTCTAGAAGACCAAATTCTTATTCGGTTAATTGGACTTCATCAAATGGAATGGGCAGGAGAAAACTGAAGGTGTATTTGTTATTTTTGACATACCTATCACCAGCTCTACATGCTACTGAATCAAGCTATCCTGGGAATTGGATGAACATAACTCACATTTTATAAGACTAATTGAATTTGGGTTGGAAAAAAATGACCTTTGAAAATCAACTGCAAGGTTGACCAAAAAGGTTTCCTATCCATCAAAAACTGTTCTCCAAACATGTTTTATGATATATGCCGAGCATCGACTGACTCATTTGTCTTTGATACAAATTTTTGTACATACTGGATAAATCAAACTCAGTAATATTACAGAGAAAAAATATTAAAAAGTACAGTAAAGTAAAAAGATAACGATGACTAAAATTTATATTTTAAGGCAAGAATGCGTAATCCTTATGTAATAAATCACTGGCAAGTTGTCATTTATCTAATAAGAGTAGTTCAGCTTTTTTCAGATTGTGTCTATATGATAGCACCACGAGAAGGAGAGGAAGCAGAAATGTCTCTTGATGGTGATTTGATGATTACTAAAAAACTCAAAACAATGTCATGTCATCAAAATCAGAGCCTGCCCATATTAAGATAGCCAGCTCCACTTCAGGGGAAATGAGTTGACTAATGGCAAAAGATTCACTTGCAAAGCTGATGTAAAGAGTAGTTCTTTTGCCTTGGCAAGCTTCTTTTCGTTCTGATCCTATGCAGTTAGAGTTAGGGGTCTGGACCTCTTGATTCTAGACACTGACCTTCAATCCACACACATTTTGACCCTGCTTTGAGCTCATCTAGTAATTTCTTTTATTATTTCATGGATTAGTGCTTGTTTGTCCCTTAGGAATTTTATATGGCCCATTTTTAACTCCCTTACCCTTACCTCCAAACTAAACAACATCTTTGCTGAAGGCAGGAAGATAGTTTTTCTCTCTAAAATTTTTCATTTTATACTAGTTCAGAACTGGCCATGAAGTGGGAGGGCTCATAATTCTTGTCTGATTGACTAAATTTGACTTTATCTTGGCCAATTGGCTTTGATTTCTTATGTTCCTCACAATATCTTCCCTCACCCGCCTAGTCCTGTTTTCTCTTTTCTTCTCAAATTTGGATCTCCATGTCTCCAGCCCAAATTTATATCCTCAGCTCTGCTGCTGATCACTGGGCCGGTTGCTGTTTGACTCTAATGGAGTGCACTCTGCAGCACCTGGCTGCTGTGCCTGTATGTCTTAGGAGAACGGTTTCTAGTCATCAGCCCAAATTCCTGTCCCACTCAGGCTTTTGCATCTGTTCTTGTCTTATTAAGAAATAGCTTTTTAAGATAACCAATGGAAATAAACATTATAATAATTTAAAAACCTATTAATTAACTCTATAAAACCACCAATTCCTCTCCACAGCTTACTTGGATTTGGGGAAATAAAGTGTTTTGATTTGAAAAAGATCCATATGAACACCTTTTCTTATTTTTG
>NW_006294243.1:1156505-1157915 GCF_000327345.1 Myotis davidii
TTACAATATGCCAGAAATGATCCTCTAGGGTTTCCAATTTATTCTGACAATGTTCACAAAACACTGGTGTATAAAACCAAAGTATATAAATTCCTTAATTTAGAGAAAGAAATAAAAATTTTATGAAGATTAGACATTTGTATTCATTTCCCAAGCATATTTTTTCTCTCCTTGTATGCAAGCTGTATTAAAAGCCACATTGTTATCTTTCTCTGATTGGCTTGTTTCACTTAACATAATACTCTCCAGGTCCATCCTTATTGTAAGGCCTGTCAGCGGGGAGGGGAAGGAGGAAGGGGATGGGAGTGAGCTGGAAGAGGCTAATGGATGAAAAGGGGACCTATGTAAAACTTTCAGCAATAAAGATTTTTAAAGCCACATTGTTAGAATATTGCCTTGTGAGCAGAGTATCAGAGCTAGGGACTATTGCTGTTTGTTACTTATCTGTATATGTCTATTTTGTGCATTTCAATCCTGGTGGAGATGCTGATGTAGTCCCAGCAGGAAAAGTCTTCATAGAATTTCTATTACATGACAAAGACCATCCCAAACAGGTTGAAACACGTACTCTGTCCATTGGCTCATGTTCAATAATCTATTGGAATTAAATTTAACCAAGAGTCACAAATTATATGCCAACTAGTTTTCCTACATTGCTCATAGTTGAAACCTAGCTCTTGCTTGAGTATACCACTTTCTCTGCATCTTACAGGTTTGAACTCACTTTCCCGATGGTCAGGAAGTAGGACTATGTTTTTTCATCTCCATTTCCTCACCATGATGATTATTACATACCTGATTAATAAAATGTTCTTCTCTATTAAGATGCACACCATTATGTTCAGTTATCTTTTGCCTTTTATTTTTCTTCATGTCTCCTGATCTCTAGGTCCATCCTCCTCATCCACCAAAAAATGTATCAAGAGAGTGAATCACATTCCTTTCCATTCAAATTCCCTTTTCACTCTGAACTAATACAACAATTCAATTAGTGTGGAATCTTCATAGCCCAGAAGTTATTCTGACTCCTTATTGTGACTGTGGTGTAATTCATTAAACATTCATGTCGTGTTTAAATCTTTTAGGGAAATATTATTTCAATTATATGCATATTGTTAGAGTCATTCTTTAGTCTCTTCCATGTAATGCCTATAGGTCAGTGATAGCAAACCTTCTGAGCTCGGCATATCAGCATTTTGAAAAACCCTAACTTAACTCTGGTGCCGTGTCACATACAGAGATATTTTGATATTTGCAACCATAGTAAAACAAAGACTTATATTCTTGATATTTATTTTATATATTTAAATGCCATTTAAGAAAGAAAAATCAACCAAAAAAAATGAGTTCGTGTGTCACCTCTGACACGCGTGTCATAGGTTCACCATCACTATCCTAGTGGGTGGGGCG
>NW_006294243.1:1158524-1159028 GCF_000327345.1 Myotis davidii
GCCAGATAATGGGCCTCCTATCTATATATCTATATATCTATATATCTATATCTATATCTATATCTATATCATCTATATCTATATCTAGAGATATAGAGATATAGAAGTAATATGCAAATGAGATCGAGACTCTGTCACAGTCACGACCAGCTTGGAGGAGAGGCCGGGCTCTGCCCGAGCCTGAGAAATCAACACAGAGGCGCGCCTGCTCCGAGCCTCTGATGTAGCTGGGGGCAGGCCCCAGCAGACACACACACAGACACACACACACACACACATGGGGCACCTGCTCCAAGCCTCCGTGATGCAGCCGGAGAAAGGCCCCCAGTGGACACACACACACACACACACACACACACACAACTGATCCCAGTCTCAGACGCAGCTGGGGGAAGGCTCCCAGTGGACATATACAAACACACACAGGGCATCTGCTCCAAGCCTCCAAGGGGCAACTGGGGGCAGGCCCTCAGCAGACACACACACACACACACACACACACAC
>NW_006294243.1:1160558-1209540 GCF_000327345.1 Myotis davidii
GGCCTCTAGTATATATGTATTATAGCCTAAGTGACCAAACGACCGAATGACCAAATGACTGATCCACCATTCGCTATGAGGTGCACTTACCACCGGGGACAGATGCTCAATGCATAGTATCAGTCTCCCTCCTGTCTGGATCGGGCCTGCTGGGATTGGGCCAAAACCAGCTATCCAAAATCTCCTGAGAATCCCAGATTGTGAGAGGGTGCAGGCCAGGCTGAGGGACCCCTCAGGTTCACCAGTCCATGCACTTGGCCTCTAGTATTTAAATGTTCTTTATCATCCAAGTGATTGAAAATCCAATACATATTATTACAGGGTACTGGGAAGCTTGAGTGACTGAGTAGATAGTACTGATATTAACTTCATAATACTTTATTGACAACATTAAAAACAGTTAATTTTGCCCCATGTGACTCCTATTTAAGTTACATAATTATTAAGATAAAAATATTCTGAAAGAGTAGAGGACAGTAAGGATAAGTGAAAATTGCTTTCATTGACTCTAGCCATTCAGACTGCTGGTAAGAGACAATACACCTTTTTCACTTAAAAGGAACTTTTGTGATTTAGGCTTCTTCAGCTGATGTCATGACACACCATATGTGTCTGTTGAATGTGCGTGAATACTACATCCCATTAAACCATCTGTACCAAAAACGTGACCTTTTTGTTCTAACCCATGCTTAGTGATTAGGTCTTATCTTTGGTATCTGACCTGTTTCTTGGTCATAAAACTACAGGGGTTGACTCTTCATGGTGACAATTATAAAAATAAAATAATGATCCTCCCATCCCCTTTCCCTTTGGTAACTTTTAGTTTGTTCTCCATGTCTATGCGTTTGTTTTTGTTTTGTTTTGTGAGGGAGAATGTGTGAAAAGGTGAAGGGGATTAAAAAATGCAAACTACCAGTTCTAAAAATGTCACGGGGATGTAATGTACAGTATAGCTAATATAGTTAATGATAGTAATAAGAGTATATGGTGAATTCATGGTTATCACTTCATAAAGTATATACATGTCAAATCATGATATTATACACCTGAAACTAATATAATATTGCATGTCAACATAACTTAAATGTTTTGAAAAATTAAAAATACATAAAAATTATTTAAAATAACCTATGGAGAATAACTAGGAAAATAGTTGATTATGATAAATAAATAAACTACTATCATGACTCAAAAAGTACCAATCATAATCCATCTCTTACCTTAACAAGAAGCATTTATTATTTTTGCTACTAGGATTCTTTGTAGAGGAAGTTTTGCTCAATTAGTCAGTCTGTTATCTAGGCCTCTCCCTAATATCTGTTTTGAAACTGATAAATAGTTCTTCTGGGCTCTGTCCAACCTTCCAGGAACCAGAGATACTGATCTACTGTTGAGGAGATCAATTGTAGATACAACCATTTTTGGTTTGTTTTTCTGGTATCTGTTTTATAATTTCTATACAATGAGGATCATTACTCTAGTTTGTCCTTGGCCAACTGCTAAGCTGAGAATGTGATACAATACAATCAGCTGAAGCCCAGAAATTGGAACAATAAAATAACAATCATTGCATTTCATTAGAAAATTAAAAATACTTAAATATTCTTAAAGACTCTAATATATTTGAAATATGGAAAAAATTTGATGAATTAGACATCATATTATTAGAACTTTATCCAGTTCTTAAATTCTATGACATGAATTGTGCTTTAATAAACTTTAGAAAGAAGACTCAACAATGTAAAATACATAACTCATCTAGGAAGAATTAATTTAAATAGTCATAGAATACAGTTGCTTAGAAGCTGTGGGCCTCTATGTGCTGGGGAATTTGAAATACTGCAGTGAGCCTGAGAACTCTTTTTATACCTGCTCCCAAGGCATTATATACAGAGGAAATATACTCTCTACTACCATTTTATAAATCTTTGGAGATATTATTACTAATGAATTCATGTTAAACCTTTCAGAACTAAATTTAGTAGATTTCCTATCTATAAACACAAAATATTATAAAAACTAAAGAGAAACATAGCAATATCTTAACATAAAGCATGATAGAACAATATAAAACAAACATAAAAACTCTAAAATCTATTATAGAACAGAAAATTACTAAAGAGGAGGAGATATAGTTTATTCTAGATTAGGAAAATACTGAAATTTGTCAACTCTTCCTAAATTAATCTTTAATGCTATGCAATTCAGTCTCAATTAAATTCTTAAAGTTTCTTTTTGAGCATAAAAATATGACTCAAAAGGATATCTGAAGAAATAAACATAAGGAATCAGATTTGAGAATAATAGAAAAAATAGAAACATGGGGCCTTGTTTTACCAAAAGTAAACATACTATAAAGTTTCATAAATTAAAAACAGTGTAAACATAGGAATCGATCAATAGACTAGATTAGACTCAGTATAATGTAAATTTAGTACCTCATCAATGTCCTATTTAAAATTAGTAAAGATAAATGGAATCATTTAATAAATGATGTTAAAGATAAACATGGTCATTTTTTCACTAAAAAAATAACTAATAGATTTAAATGGTTTGCAACATTAAGGTTAAAAGAATAGTATCAAATATATAAAATAATTATACATTGATTTGAAACATATGTTGAACATTTCAGTAGTAAGGAAAGAATAAAATCATTCTGTTTGCTGTTGCTTGAAATATCCTCACATTGTCATGGATATGTGACTTTGGCTAGGAATATTTTGGGGTTGTAGCAGCTTCTTATATTTCATTGAAGTGATCATAGCAGAATAGTTTCTTTACATTTTTCCCTACTACAGTTAAAAAATAATAAAGGTCTTCAAATCCAAAACTATACCTTATGATTTTTTTTCCTACTTCTGTGCATTGAGACACCCCTACATGCTCTACTTGGTATGGAATCAGACCCCAAGTCTGGCATAAACCTGAAAGGATATACTTGCATAGAAATGCTGAGCTACCTCACTGTCAGGTTTTTACTTTCTGGGTCATTGTGACCCAATCTCTTGTGGTACAAGAGCTGGAGAGCGAGTCAGCAATTAGAGATGAACATCAGCATCTATTGCTGATCAAGCAGAGGTTGAATGCAAGAGGAGTACCGAAGCCATATAAATCTCCTTGTTTAGTCTACTTGTGCCTGCCCACCACGCCTAAGGAGATTGATATGTGTGCTCTTGTCTTTTGACCCAGTACAGTAGATATGATTTATATGTAGGGGCTGCTTTAGAGAAAGTACATTTGGAGAAATCCGGAGAAATTTTTAAAAATTTTGAAACATCTCAAAATGTTAAGGCAGCATAGTATAATTATAAGCATTACTATTTGACCATGGCTTGATTTATTACCGGCCCTGGTTCTTTAGTAAATTTGGCATGTAGTTTCTTTAGTAAAATTGAGATTGGATATTATAATTCAACTAGAGGCCTGGCTCACGAATTCATACACTTGCTGGGGGGTCCTTCAGCTTGGCCTATGCCCTCTAGCAGTCCGGGAGCCCTGGGGGATGTCCAACAGTCGGACATCCATAGCATTGCCATGGAGGAGGGAGAAGCTCTCACCACTGCAGCTGTGCTTGCCAGCCATGAGCCTAGCTTCTGGCTGAGAGGCACTCCCCCTGTGGGAGTGCACTGACCACCAGGGGAGAGCTCCTGCATTGAATGTCTGTCCCCTGGTGGTCAGTGTGCATCATAGTGACCGGTCATTCCACCATTTGGTCATTTGCATATTAGCCTTTTATTGTGTAGGATACTCTGTAGATGAGGCCCCGTAGAACCATAAGAAATGCAAAAAAATTCACTGTTAACTCATTCTAGAATTGCCCCCACTTAAAATTAAATTGCCCCCCACCCCCCGCCCCTCCGTGGGGCATGTGCTGCACCTTGGGAACCACTGGGCTTGACACTTTTCCTCTCTGAGCTTCATTTCTGAATACAAATGCATGTACCATGGGAACTGTAACCTCTTCTCCGCCTACTTCACTGGGTTGTCATGAGGAGGTTCTGAGCTAATAAACCTAGAAATGTTTCATCAAGTAAGGGATGTCTAAACGGGAAGGGATTGTTGTTTTTAAGCCCATGGGTACCCTTGCAGGTAGCAGGTGCTGATTAGAGAGGAGGGCATGATTGTTTCCTGGGACTGTAGCTATGGAAGCTTTGCAGAGGGTTCCACAAGCCTCAGAGGGGCAGGCTCTGGCCAGCAGCCCTGTAGTGGTGGTCATCCCTAGAGGCGCTGGCAGGGGGGATCCTTGGGGCATGTGCTGCACCTTGGGAACCACTGGGCTTGACACTCTTCCTCTCTGAGCTTCATTTCTGAATACATACGCATGTACCATGGGAACTGTAACCTCTTCTCCACCTACCTCACTGGGTTGTCATGAGGAGGTTCTGAGCTAATAAACCTAGAAATGTTTCATCAAGTAAGTGATGTCTAAACGGGAAGGATTGTTATTTTTAAGCCCATGGGTACCCTCACAGGTAGCAGGTGCTGATTAGGGGAGGAGCGCCTGATTGTTTCCTGGGGCTGTAGCTATGGAAGCTTTGCATAAGTTTCCGCAGTCCTCAGAGGGGCAGGCTCTGGCCAGCAGCCCGGTAGCGGTGGCTGTCCCTGGAGGTGCTGGCAGGGCATTAGGGTGGTACGAGGGGGGTGGCAAGGCTGAAGGGGGAGTAACTGTCAAACCTTCCCACTTGGCGCCATTCTTTAAATTGTACGTGGTTGTTTCGCAGCTGTACCTGCTCAGGGAGGGGCTCCAATCTTCTGGAGCGGGTGGGAGCCAGGCCAGGGCAGAGCCAGGCGGGCTAGGAGGGTGCGGGTTTAGCCACACCCCCAGCAGGGTTCAGCACACTTCCTCTGCAGAGAAGGCGCTGCTGCTGTCAGGGGGAAAGGATCTGACCCTGAGGGGCCACTCAGGCCTGCCTCCACCTGGGTCTGGAGTTGTAGGGAGGAGAGGCGTGCCGGCCCCAGCAGAGGGGGCCCAGCAGCACCGGGCCGCAGGCCCCAGGTGCCTTGAGGGCTCTGATGGGTGGTTGCTGGGGTGCTATTGTTGTGGGCACCCCTGGCAGGGGTGGTGGGGTGAATGGATCGGGAGTTGGAGGTGTGGGCTGCAGCTACCCCCAAGGCTGGGTCTTCTCCCCGTCCAGTCAGCCTTCCCATCCCCCTGGGGATGTGGGGGCTGGGGTAGGGTTTCCTGCAGGGGGATTGGAAGAGCTCCCTGTGGCCACTTCCTCTTCCTTCTTGCAGTCCAGGCTCCTGTCAGGCACTCTCCTCAGACCCCCAGGAACTTGGCTCTGGCTGCCCATCCCCTGCTGCATGCACAGCCTCAGGCTGGTCTGTCAATATGCAAATTGGTTGTTACTGGGACACCATAACGGACAATTAGCATATTACCTCTTTATATGTATATCTACTCTATCAATTACAGTAAAAGAAGACATTACCCAGCTTTTCATCACTCCAGAAATGTTTTCCATGGATATAGGCTTATGTATCATGACATCCACTGGATGAAAACTGAAAAAGCAAAACAGGTTAATAAATTTTTTATGTGTATACAATGGCAAATATCCCACCAGCCCCGCTTCCCTGGACTTCCTAACTCTTTCCTCACCAAAGATTAAATTGCCTGTTCATGTGTGTGTGTTAGTGTGCCCTTTTATTTTTTTAAAAAAATTTATTGACTTTTAGAGAGAGAGAGGCAGAGGGAGAGAGAGAAACATTGATGTGAGAGTGAAACACTGATCAGTGATTAGCTGCCTCATGCATGCTTCCTACTAGGGTTGGAGCCCGCAACCCAGGAATCAGCAACCTTTAGGTAGCTACACAGAACAGTGCCCAACCAACTGAGCCACACTGTCCAGGGATGCTAGTGTTTCTTAAAGACACAGATGACTTTGTTTCTCTACTAGAATGAGCTAGCATTATGCTGCTCACACAAACAAAACTAACAATTAAAAAAGATATCTTATTTTACCAAAGAACTTATATGCATATATGCATAACCCATGGACATAGACAATAGTGTGATGAAGGCCTGGTAGGTTAAGGGAGTGGAATAGAGGTAGTCAATGGGGGAGAAAAGGGAACATCTGTAATACTTCCAACAATAAAGATAAATTGGAAAAATATATATACTTTTTCAAAGGAGGACCCCAAAAAATAGCATCTTAAGTAAAAACTTTCAAGTTCATTGTGTTGATTTATGTAAAATATTTATTAAGGTGAATTTGAATAATTTAATCAGCTAAAATTGTTATGCTATTTTCACTTCTTCAAAGTCAATTTACAGAAGCTAAAAAAACCCTTATATAATGCAGGTCAATTATTTTATTTGTTTCTTTTTTATCAAAGAACACATATGGCACTTGTATAGCCAATTATTCTTCTAAAAACATTACAAATATTAACTCATTTAATTTTCCTAACAGCTTGTCTTAGCTTAGGTTACTATTATTATAACAAAACTATGGTAGACAGAGTAGCTTAAATAACAAACATTTATTTTTCACTCTTCTGGAGGCTGGGAATTCTAAGACCAGGATGTGATCATGATTAGATTCTGGTGATAGTCTTCTTCCTGGTTTCCTCACATGAAAGAAAAGAAAGAGATCTATCTCATCCTCTTTTTAAAAATAAGAGCAGTAATCTAATTATGAAGGCCACATTCTCATGACCTAACCTAACCCTAATTGCCTTCCAAAGACCCCAATTTCAAATACAAGGTAGGACAAAAATAAGCTTTTAATTGTTCATATAAAAATACACAATAATCAATAAATAATATTAAAAAAATATGATCTGTGATTTGTGTACTCACAACTGTAAACTTATGTTTGCCATACTCTGTATACATTGGAGATTAGAATTTAAACAAATAAGTTTTAAGGGTACACATATTGTCCACAGCATGGCCTATAAAGAAAATTATATTGATATTCTTTTCTTTTTTTAAAAAATATATTTTATTGATTTTTTACAGAAAGGAAGGGAGAGAGATAGAGAGTCAGAAACATCGATGAGAGAGAAATCGACCAGCTGCCTCCTGCACATCTACTGGGGATGTGCCCGCAACCCAGGTACATGCCCTTGACCGGAATTGAACCCGGGACCTTTCAGTCCGCAGGCCGACGCTCTATCCACTGAGCCAAACCGGTTTTGGCTATATTGATATTCTTATCTCAGTAAATAAATTGAAGAAAAGAGGGTGTAACTGCCATGCCCAAAGTAATTCAGCTTCTTCTACTGGATAGAACCAGGATTTAAATCTTAAGCAGTCTGACTCCTGGACCCTGCATTGCAAATTACCAAAAAGTTATCCTAAAAATGTGAAAGAGAGCTCAGAAACAGGAATTTGCTTTTATAACATATAGTATTTGTAACTTTCATTGATTTCTAAGGATATCCTATATAATAAAAGCCTAATATGCTAAATGTCAGGTCATCTGGTCAGCCATTCAACCAATCAAAGTGTAATATGCTAATAATTTGTTAAGGCCACTCAACTGCTTGCTGTGATGACCACCAGGGGGGCAGACAGTTGACTGGTCGACCAGTTGCTATGATGTGCACTGACCACTAAGGAGAAGACACTCTGACTGATAGGTGAGCTTGCTGCTGGGATCCGGCAGATCAGGACATGTCCTGGAGCCCTCCTGCGCTCGTTCCCGGGCCCCAATCATGCGTGGACCCTGATCATGCACCAGTGGGGTCCCTTGGCCTAGCCTGTGCCTTCTCACAACCCAGGACCTCTCAGGGGATGTCGGAGAGCCAGTTTTGGCCCAATTCTGCAGGCCAGGCCAAGGGACCCCACTGGTGCACAAATTCATTCACTGGGCCTCTAGTGGTATATAAAAAACAAAAATCATAAAAATACATTTTTTAACCCATTACATTTTTATTATGCCATGCAAAAAAATCATTGCAAGCTTAATTTATTTCTTAGACATCTGCAACACATACTGTGAGCTTGTTACCTAAGTTGTAAACTATCCACTGCTAAACAGAGCATGGGTGCTAGCCACTGCTGCCTGGGAATAAATAAAAGAAACTAAAATAACTGTGATAGGCACAGTCATTGTATGCAATAACTAATTTAATCTGTCGACCTGGAGGTTGGTTTTTGGATGAATAAAAATTTCCATTGGTGAACTTGAGTAAGCAGGTCATTCTTCATAATCTGGGTGAGCCTCATCTAATAGTTGAAAGCCTGAATAGAAAAAGACCACAGCCTCCCTGATCAAGAGGAATTCTCCAGAATACTGAAGACCACTGGACTTCATTTGTGTCTTTGATTTCCTGGGTTTCTAGCCTGCTAGTCCACAGAACAGTTTTTGGACTAGCAGCCTCTATAATAATGGGGGACAATTCCATATAATAAATAAATATCTTTGTGTATGTATGTGTGTTTCTATGTGTAATATATCTATCTATATCTATCTGTTCATATATATATATTTAATCATACACACACATAGTATCCTATATAATAAAAGCCCAGCGACTAAAATGGCAGAATGACCAGAATGACCAGAGACCAGAATGACCATGGACCCTCATCCTTGCCGGCCCCACCCCCCAGCGGGGACCCTTACCCTGATCAGGGGTGTGAATGGCCTACAAAATGTCCAAGGCCTCTCGCCCAAGCTGGCCCTGCCTCCCAGCAGTGACCACCACCCAATCAGGGGCATAGCCAGCCTCCAAACCACCTGTGGTCTCTCGCCCCAGGCAGCCCTACCCTGCAGTGGGGACCCTCACCCAGATCTGGGGCCCCCATCAGGGCAGGCCTGCTGACCCCCACCCATGCACCGGGCCTCTATCCTATATAATAAAAGACTAATAAGCAAAATGTCCCCTTGGGAGTTCGACTGGGAGACCAGAAATTCGATTGCTCGCTATGATGTGCGCTGACCACGAGGGGGCGGCACGGAACATTGAGGGCAACCAGTGGCGGCGATGGGGCACTGAGGAAGCAAGGAAATGAGGAGGCAGGGAGGCCAGGAGGTGGGGAACCATGTGGGTGGCAGCACGAGGGTGGAGAGGGAAGGAGTAGGTGGGGAGGAGGGGAACCTGATTGGCCCTGATCACTGGCCAGGCCTAGGGACCTACCCATGCACTAATTTCGTGCACTGGGCCTCTAGTATATATATGAATTGTGGGATTGGGTCTAAACCAGCAGTCAGACATCTCTCTTGCAATCCGGGACCACTGGCTCCTAACCACTTGCCTGCCTGCTTGTCTAATCACCCCTAACCACTCTGTATGACTGCCTAATAACCCCTAACCATTTCCCTGCCTGCCTGATCACCCCTAACCCCTCTGTCTGCCTGTCTGCCTGATCGCCCCTAACCACCCCTGCCTTGGCCCCCACCATGGCAGCTTTGTCCAGAAGGACATCTGGAATGATGTCCGGAAGGTTGTTTGGCTGTCCAGTCTAATTAGCATATTATGCTTTTATTATTATAGATATATATACACAAATAGGATACAATAGGATATATATCAGTTTCTTTGGGGAAACTTGACTTATATATTATGCTTCTTGAGATTTGGTCAGCTAAAAAATTTATATATATCTAAAGAATACCCAACATAATATCCAAAAGGGAAACATATAAATTAATCCTATATAATAAAAGGCTTGCTGAAACCGGTTTGGCTCAGTGGATAGAGCATCGGCCTGCGGACTGAGGGGTCCCGGGTTCGATTCCGGTCAAGGGCATGTACCTTGGTTGCGGGCACATCCCCAGTGGGGAGGTGTGCAGGAGGCAGCTTGTCGATGTTTCTCTCTCTCATCGATGTTTCTAACTCTCTATCTCTCTCCTTTCCTCTCTGTAAAAACTCAATAAAATATATTTTAAAAAAAAAAGGCTAATGTGCAAATTATCCCCTCGGGAGTTCCACTGACCGTGAGTTCAACCACTCACTACGATGTGCTCTGACCACCAGGGGATGACTAAGAGCAAAGGAAGGCCGGCAGCCAGCGGCTGGGGAAGGAAGGCCCTGGCCAGCAGCCAGCAGTCAGAGGAAGGAAGGCCCCGATTGGCCCTGATCTCTAGACAGGCCTAGGGACCCTACCCCTGAATGAATTTCATGCACCGGGCCTCTAATATAATAATATCACTGTCTATGGATTTTTCTCTTAATTGAAGGATTTGAGTGGTTGTGAATATCAACAGAATAATGTTGGGGGCTTTAAATGGGAAGGAGAACTCATGAAAATGATTAAAACATTTGAAGCCAGTTATATATTAAGAGATATTCTTGCCCAGCTGGCGTGACTAAGTGTTTGAGCATCCACCTATGAACCATTAGAACCAAGTTAGATTCCCAGTGGGGCACATGCCCAGGTTGCAGGCTTGGTCCCCAGTAGGGGGCGTGCAGGAGGCAGCCGATCAACGATTCTCTTCATCATTGTTAGAATGATGTGTTAGTGTCTCTTACTCCCTCTCCCTTCCTCTCTGAAATCAATAAAAATATGTATGTATTTTAAAAATAGATGTTCTTGATAAAATGGAGAATTATAATTCTGAGGGGACATGAACTGCATCACAACTTGGGGAGGTGATGCAATTCACATAGTAATTTACGGAAATGCTTCACCTTAAAGTTGTGGGATGCAATGCAGTGCCTGCAATGTCCAGGGCCAGATTGGTTGAGCTACAGTCTGAAAATAGGTTGTGTTGCAGCCCTGAGAATGGAAAAGAAACATTAAAGCTGAGAAAGTACTATAAAGAAAGAATTGTAAAATCTGATGATGTGAATGTGGGAAGTAGAGGTTTGGGGATTCAAAAAATAATATTTAGATTATGGTCCTGAAGAACATGGTGTATGGTGTTTAAGTTCCCAAAAAATTCAACTGGATTTTGAGACTCTTCCACAATATCCTGGAAGAACTATAATTGATATTTGGAATGTATGGAATGGTTTTTATACACTTGAGGCAAACCATAGTCTATTCTGCAATAATAAGTCGACTGTCAGATTTATTATTATAAATAAGTGAGAAAATATTGCTATGAACAAATGCTTGGATTTCCAAAATTTTTTATAATGACATTTTAAGTTCTAAACCACAGTAAGCAAATATTAATTTTATACTTTCCCAGCCAGGTATCTATTTCCTTGTTTTATAAGTTTATTATAACTGCTTTTTAGGTTTGGCCAATGGGAGTCTGAACTGCTACATTAATTTGAGGATTTATTAGGTTTGATTTTTACAAGGAAAGTTTCAGCATAAAAATACACAGTGGAAAATTAATGGGAACAGTCATTAGCAAATGCTTAGTTCTACATTATGGATAGATTTATTATTTAAAATTAAATAAATGTATTTTTTTTTGCTATAAGTTATTGCATCAGGAATATATCCAGGAACAAATATATGTCAAATTTCTTGCAGAGGCTTATTCAAAAGAATGTAGTAATTCAAAATATGCTTACTCAAATGGATTTCTGGTACTTCTAGGGTATTCTGCCACTAATCATGCTAAAAAACAAAGAAACAAACCAACAAAAACCCTACGCTGCTATATATCAGTGGAAGCAGTGAGTTAGCAGACACCCTTTGGCAATGATATTTCAATTAGATACCAGATCCAATGGCCTGTGGCATTGTCAGTTCTCACATTTTCTGTGGCATTGTCCAGGATGCAAGACAACTATATTTTTATCCTCCTAATAATTCTTTGTGCTTGTAGAGATGAACCTGACATAGAGATTTACAAGCTGGCTTCTTGGTCCAGACAACATCATACAGAGTTGATTTAAGAGCATGCACTCTGGACACAAACGCCCTGCATTTACATCCTGGCCTGCTGTTTACCAGCTGTGTTAACCTGAGTCAGTTACTTAATCATATTAGGCTTCAGTGTACATCGGGCAAAATCACAGGGGGGATTTAAGAAGCTAACCCTTTATTTTGGTGGTTCTGGCCAGGAGTGGTAATAGTGAGAAATAAAGAAAACTGCACCAGCAAAGGAGGTAAAATGATGTGATGTGATGTTTATCAATCTGGCATCCCTTCATAGCAAGTGGCCTACAAACAAAACGGGTCTCTTGGCGGGCACGTTTAATCTGTACATGGGAATAACCTGAAGGATGGGGATAAGAAATAGCCACAGGAGAGAGAAGTGAGAAACAGTTATCGTCCTCACTCTTCATATGCTGTTTTCAACTTGTCCACGTTCACCCCAATGAAGAGCTGGCTCTCCTGCAATTCCAGATTGTTTGTCGTCAGCCCTGGCATGTCCTCAGGAAACTCTGTGGAGAGGTTCATCTGGGTCTGAGAGTGGAGAGGAGTCAGCACAGGGAGGGCTCTGGGGCCGGAGGCCACAAGGAAAGCTGAGGTGTCCAAGTGCTTAACACAATGGATTAACACTTGTAGAGCACTTGAAGAGTACTCAACAATGGTCAATCATATGTATATTAGCTACTATTATTCTGAGACAGCTGATGAGAATGTAAAATAAGAATGAGACTTACAAAAAAAGAATTGCACCTGATAGTGATCCTAATGAAATTCTAATTATCCCAAGATTGTCTCTGATGCCATGGGTTTAGCTGAGAAATAATCACATCTCTCCTTTAACAGATTAGAAACTCAACAAGGGAGCTACAAATGGTCAATTATTCTAAGTTTTTCCTAACAAAAACAAAAAGAATATTTCAAAATAGGCTTAGCTTTAATTTGATGATGACCAATCTACCTACTGGTACTTATCACAGAGGTGGGTAAAATAATTCTTCCACAGTTTTGGAGTGAGTGCCAGAGCAATAAGTGGGGAATAATATTTGACTTTCTGGAAGTCTCCATTTGTAGTATAAATTTCTGGCTTTCAGGCTTGTGAATTGTAAGAATTCATTACTATAAAAACAAGAAAGAAGAAGAAAGAAAAAAGAAAAAGAAAGAAGAAAGAAAGAAAGAAAGAAAGAAAGAAAGGAAGGAAGGAAGGAAGGGAGGAAGGAAGGAAGGAAGGAAGGAAGGAAGGAAGGAAGGAAGGAAGGAAGGAAGGAAGGAAGGAAGGAAGGAAGGAAGGAAGGAAGGAAGGAAGGAAGGAAGGAAGGAAGGAAGGAAGGAAGGAAGGAAGGAAGGAAGGAAGGAAGGAAGGAAGGAAGGAAGGAAGGAAGGAAGGAAGGAAGGAAGGAAGGAAGGAAGGAAGGAAGGAAGGAAGGAAGGAAGGAAGGAAGGAAGGAAGGAAGGAAGGAAGGAAGGAAGGAAGGAAGGAAGGAAGGAAGGAAGGAAGGAAGGAAGGAAGGAAGGAAGGAAGGAAGGAAGGAAGGAAGGAAGGAAGGAAGGAAGGAAGGAAGGAAGGAAGGAAGGAAGAAAGAGAAATAGAGTCATGGCATCTGCCATGAAAAGATAAATAGTCATACCTTTGGGGAGTAGAGCCTAGAAAGTTTTGGTAAATGGAGTTCTGCCCAGAATCAAAGGATGGATCAGATTGATGCCCTGGTGGTGAGGGTTACCTGCTGAAAGCTATGGATGCTGCAAGAAAAAATAAAGCACAATTATAAAAGCAGAAAAATGATCTTTTTCCACCCACAAAGCACCTCCATTTTTTCTTATCCTCATCCTACATTCAAAATCTCAAATTAAGAATTTCTCAGTTTTTATTAGACTATTACAATATAATAGTTTCAAGTTATTAATGTCAGACATTGACATTCTGTAAATATGCAATTTCAAACTTACTATATAAATCTGAGTCACGTATTTGCAGTCATAAAATTCCTTTTTCTATGCTATGAACTGTTTTGTAGAAAAGTATTTTTTAAAAGGATGCTGCTCTGTTTCATTAATATCACTAAAGTGGAAAGAAACCAAATGTATCAGGCGTGACTGCTTGCATGTTAAGTGGGATTCCCTCCTTGAAAAAATGTTTGCATGGTCAGGGGATTAAACTGGCAGCTGTCAGGCTGTTCTCATGCAGACCACAGAATTTGCCCCTCCTTCTTCGTGTCGGGTGGAGATTTATGCCAGATGCTCCGAGGAAAGAGCTGGGTTTTAAAAGTTTACAGTCAGCATAGGGGGCGGGGGTAACGGAAGAAAAGAGTGCATTGTCTCAGCATCCTAAAGTATGTGAAAGCTTGGGAACATGCGTTGTGAATATATAAATTATCTAACACACAGGACATAGATAGCTACCATCAAATTAAAAATATGGAATACTTATTCGGTCAGAGTGGGTTTCCTCCTGGTCACGCTGTTTTTCTGACTTTGGGAAGATGGGATTGATTTTGAGACGCTTGCCACAAAAACTCCAAATTTTATTTTATGATTGTTTCACTGAGATGAATATAGATGAGATTACCATAAAAAGAACCATTACTCAACGTTTAAGTTTTATAATATAAATGTATAATTCCTATGTGTAGTTTTTTAAAACATATGGATAATATAATGAACACTGCGATGAACATTTTTTCATTGTTAGCTTTAAAAATAGAAAATATTGATGTTGCTCACCATATTTTGTCCATTAGCAATGAACAGTAAATGAATAAGGTTTTCTTTAAATGATGGGTTTATATATTACTGTCTCAAATCTATGATTTAACTATTCCCATATAGATTAATTCAAAATAAGTTTGATCCTGAAAAGATCTTTTTCATTTTGTAATCATACTCTTTGAAACATTTTATTAACTTTACCCAATCTACATCTACTTTTGCTAAAATTATAAAACATTTTCCACACTACCAGACCCTAAGGTTCAATACTTCAATGTTTAAAATATAAACCTTTACTCTCGACATCATTAACCTTAAGACTAGAGTGCAGGAATTATAGTTCAGCATGCATGCCAGCTTGAACTAGCCATTTGATCCTGTAAATTATCTAGAAATGTACATGATTCCCTGCTTCCTCATTAATAATCATAGTTCTTCAAATTCTACTTTATCATTCCAATTAATGTTCAAGCCCCAACAAAGCAATATATTGTAGATAAACCTCAAACACTGTAAAAGTTTTAAACTATATCTCCAAAGCAAGTTTTTAAATATTGCAGAAATTACCAAATTTTGAGAGCATATTAATAGCAATATTTAAAGGTAACATTTTACACTGTTGATATTTGTATTAGGAAGAGTTGCAGGATTGGTACATGTAGATTGAATCTCTTCAAATATAGATATTCACACACATTCATTTTGATTTAAGATAAAAAACAGCTGTAAGGATATTTTCTATAAAAGTCACTTGGAATATACTGATAATACATTGAACTCGTCACCCCTCCCTAATTTATTTTACAGTAATGTTTTTATTTGTTTTACTACTCCACACAAAAAATTTTTCAAATTTCATTGCCTATTAGAAAATAATTCTAGCCCTAGCTGGTTTGGCTCAGTGGATAAAAATCAATGGAAAAATATCCTTTGGTGAGGATTAACCAAATAATTATAAAATTCTAGAGCAAGTGCAATCCTCGTGTGCATGACTCTGAATTTAGAGGTTTAGATGATCTCCAAACACAATTAATCCATCTGTTTCTCTAGCGTTATATATCTGTGTGTACATAGACAATCTCATATTCCTAGTTGAAAATAATAAAGCTGTAATAGACATTAAAGTTTTCACAAAAGAGTTTAGGTTTTTCTGTTTCTGTACATGTAGGAAACTGGTCCCTTGAAGTCAGGCATGACCACATGAATTGCTTTGGCCAATGATTTGTGAGCAGAAGCATTTAAGAGCTGGGGTGCAGTTTACCTTATCCCTCTTCTACAGATGGTATAGGCAAGTGATGGTGAACCTTTTGAACTCGGCATGTCAGCATTTTGAAAAACTGTAACTTAACTCTGGTGCCGTGTCACATAGAGAATTTTTTTGATATTTGCAACCATAGTAAAACAAAGATTTATATTTTTAATATTTATTTTATATATTTAAATGCCATTTAACAAAGAAAAATCAACCAAAAAAATGAGTTCGCGTGTCATAGGTTTGCCATCACTGGTATTGGCTGAGTATCTGGATGACATGAGAAGCATCCTTCCCCAATTTGTGATGGACATGTGGTGTTGACAAAAGCACACCTTTCTTGTTGAAGCCACTCAGATTTGTTACCACAGCTGATTCTGAGCTGCCTTGGTCATATCACTCTCTTTATCTCTCTCTATTCTTTCTCCCTCTGCTTTTCTCTTCCTCATTTGTTTCCTGCCCAAATGCTAACAGAGCATAATATTTTGTAGTAAATCTTTTTCAATTAATGGTGAAAGATGGAAACAAAATGGTGGTTAATTGAAATCCAGTTAGAAAGGCAACAGTGACCTTTCTTTGTCTATATAAAAATCCCACCCCCCCAAAAAAAAATACTTCCCCTTGTAACTTTCTCCCGTCTTCAATACGGTCAGCTCTTAATTAGCACTTACTTCCCAGGGGCTTTTAATTGCACTACTTAAGTAGAAATTTAGGAAGCAAAATAGATCAAGGGAGAAGTACACAAGGCTGGGAGTGGTGACTATTCAGATGAAAGCATATTGTGACATGATTCCCATTGTACCACCAGTAATGACAAAATCCACAGCGAACATGGACTTTAAAAACACAAAACATTTGAAGTAGTATTATACGATATCTTGTTTTTTTCAACTGGTCCTAGAAACACATATGTACCCCAAGTGAACTTAATAGTTAAAATAGATAATACAACACAAAGGTATCCATGCATTGCACTATAGGAAGGCTTTTCTTAGATCACATATGATAATTGGGAAAATGTTCCAATGGCAAAGAAAATACTATTTTAGTTCTCTGTTTTTAAGAGAGAAATTTTCTCCACCCTTGTGCTTACTCTGTTAATGGTTTTATTTTCTACTAATTGGTCTTTATTTCTAGATGCCCTGACATAAGCAACTCTAATTACCTGCTTCTGAAAATGTCTGAAGATAAATTTATATTATCATCTGTGCTGTAGCAAATTGCTGTTATTTCAGGCCACCTGCTGCCTGCTCCAGGCACGCTGACAGTGTGAAGGTATACTACCCATTTGGATCTGAAGGTCAGACTATGGGTCAGAGAGTTCTTGCTATCAGAGTTCAATTTTTTTGCTTTTGTTCAGTTCATTTTTCATCTTTATTCCTTCTCCATTTTTCTTGTTGAAAGAGTAAAGAGATACATTGTAGTTCAAATTTCTATTGGCAAAAATAATCTTTTCAATGGAAACATTTAATTTTGAATTGTATATACACTGCAGATTTGTTTTCCATTTTATTTATTTCTAGACTTTATTTTAATGGCATTATTATACTCATGGGTAAAATTGTGTGCGTGTGTGTGTGTGTGTGTGTGTGTGTGTGTGTTCATTTAATGATATTTGACTCTTAATTTTTATAAAGTATTGAAATGTCCACCAATTTAATAACCTGGAATGATGTAAAGACCACAGAACTGATTGCAACTAGAGAGAATTTTAAAAAGTGCATGCATATCATTTTAAAATAATTTATTTTTAAAAATTTTTAAGTATAAAAAAATAAAGATACTAATAATTTTAATAGGTTCCCAGAAAACATACTTTGAGGACTTGTTAAGCATGCAGAATGCACTAACACCTGTGGAAGGGAGGGGACGAGGCAGGATTGGGCAGGGGAGGAAGCCAAGCTGCAGGGCAGCCCTAACACAGCTCATCTGACCCCACACGTTTTTTTGGAGCTTGAATGCTTTTCAGAGTTGCCCTAAATTAGGTCATGATAACCAGATCTTTATATTCTCATATCTATCAGTCACTTGGTAACGTGTGCCACTCAGGAGTGGGAATATGATGTTAAGGAAATGTGACCTGAAGCAGCTGTGCTTGCTTCTAAGGTAATCTCTGAAGAGCATTATGAAGACTGGCTGTGGACATACCTCCAGCAGCAGGGGTAGCAAGCCCTTTCGTGAAGGATTAGCTGGATGCCACATGATTGGGTAAGTCTGTTCATGTTTCATATGGTATATATGTATAAATGTATGTTGATCTTTCCAAATGGATGTGAATAAAGAGATCCTACTAGATGCTATTTAAAATGATTCTAGAATGTAATTATTCTTTTAACATCCAATTAGAGCCTATTTAATGTTTTATAATTGTAAATTACTCTATTAATTTGCTATTTGTCTTTTTATACAATTTTAAACAATCATCATTTGTGAAATGAAATATATTAGAATAAAATTTTTAAAATGTTTTAAGTGAGAAAAATAAACTATAGCCTAACCAGAGTTATGCACACATAACTTCATCTAAGATTTATTTTATTAAATTAAAATGGTCTTGTCTAATGGTTAAATATTGGCTGATAAATATAAAGAAAGGCTATAGGCCTTATCTACACTAATAAAAGAGAAACATGCAAATTGGTGTCACTCTGCTACACCCACCAGCCAATCAGTGACTATGCAAATTAACCCAACAAAGATGGCAGTTAATTTGCATATGCAGGCATGGAGCGAAGACTGAAGGCTCTGGCCTGAGTGAAAACTGAGGATGGAAGACTGAAGAATGAAGAATGAAGAATGAAGACTGAAGAGGCTTGGCTTCTCCACTGGGGTGGGACCACAAGCCTGGGTCCCAGGTGCCAGAGGAAAACCAGTGCCCGCAGCCAGGGGAAGGAAGGCCTATTGCGCAAATCTTCATGCAACGGGCTTCTAGTAACTATATATCCAACATTTTTGGTAGGAAGATGTAGGAGATGAGGTGAGAAAGAACCAAAATGGTATGTTATATTTGTTTAAGCCTTAGAGCCAAAAGAATATTTAGATGAAATAGTTTACACAGAAGGGTCAAGTAATTGTAGAGGAGAAAAGGAATAGAACAACAAAGATTTTTATTCTGAGTTCTCCTTCTCTTTCTCTGAGCTCTGTGGGTGATTTTCCCTCTAATGGAGAGGGAGAATCAAAGAAATAATAGCCAAGGGAAAGGTAGGAGGGAAGAAAGAAAATGAGGTATGGCAAAAACAAAAATAAAAGGAGAGAAATTATAAGGACCCATCAATGAAAAAAAAAAAGAGAGAGAGAGAGAGAGAAAGGAGCAAAAGAGAAATTGGGAGAAGATAACAGAGAATGATCATGTGATTTCATAACATCCTTAAGTCAATACTATGCAGATTCAAATCCTTCCACCAAAAAAAGTAGCCTGACAATTGGTCCAACTCTTTCATTTATCATTTGAATTATTTTTATGGATGGCTTTTCCCTTGGGGGGAAAAAATGAAGTATCTAGAGGTACGATATGGTTTAAAAAATGTTGAAACTGGTATCACTAGATTTTAAAGTGTTTCTGGGCTTTTAATGTTAAACAAATCTCTGCCCCTAATTTCAATTGAGAAGCTACAGGTACAATAGTAGAAATGTCTATTGCCTAAAAATTTCAAAACACAACTTTAATTGTTGGCTATAAACCTTTGTGAAAAATGACCTGGATGGACTCATATTTCAGGTTTAGCATCTTCCATAGAAGTAGTCAAGTGTACAATTACTGGAGACTATACCTGGGATGAAATCAAGCTCTTTGGCTTATTAGCTGTGTGCATCTTGATTCAGATACTTAACTTTTTCTTAACCATTAGTTTCCTTATCTATTTAATTGACAACAATCTTCATTCATATGGTTATTTTGAGATTAAATAAGAGAGTGCTTTTAAAAGATTTAGCATAATGCCTGTCACATGGTACATTGTCAATACATATTATCAGTTAAAACAATTACATTACATATTTAAGTAGATTTTAATATTTAATATGAAACATTTGAGAGAAATTTATTGATTATAGCTACTGTCAATATTATATATTCACTGTTTATACTGATCAGTAAACTGCTGTCCTCAAGATATGTGCCAACCTGTCATTGAGCTAACAATTCTAAAGGTGCTTTAACTATCTGGCATTGGGGAGCAATACCTGTAAAAATAGATATTACCTTCACACAAAAGGAGAAGAGCTGTGGATAATTGTATTCCAGTGACAGATTTTGTGAGGGAAGGCCCTCTGGAAAAGTATGCAGAAAGCTCCATGTGTAACTCACTTTGCATTTTAGTTCAGTGAAAATACAGACACAGTGGAGAGTGCAGGCTTCTTCCAGGGAAATTGTATCCCAAATAGAGAATGGCTAGACCTAGCCCCCAAACTCCTTGAAATATGATTTGTTGATTTTTAAACATCATAGTATGCTTTGACATAATATGTAGTTATGAGAGCATGTAAGAATTTCAAATTTTACTCAAAGTGTTGTTGTTTTTCTTCATAATGGGAAAAAGCACTTACTTAAATGGCCTTAGTGTAAGGTAATACTTATGTTAAATACTAGAGGCCTGGTACACGAAATTTGTGTACGGGTGGGTGGCCGTGTCCCTCAGCCTGGCCTGCACCCTTTCCAATCTGGAACCCCTCGGGGGACATCCCTCTCACAATCCGGGACCACTGGCTTCTAACCGCTCTCCTGCCTGCCTGATCACCCCTAACTGCATCTGCCTGCCTGCCTGATCGCCCCTAACCACCTATGCCTGCCAGGCTGATTGCCCCCTAACCACTCCCCTGCTGGACTGATTACTGCCTAACTGCTCCCCTGCTGGCCTGATTGCCCCCAACTGCCCTCCCCTCCTGGCCTGATTGCCTCCAACTGCCCTCCTCTGCCAGCCTGATCACCCCCTAACTGCTTGCTCCCCTGCACCAGCCTGATCTTGCCCCTAATTATTTGTTCCTCCTCGCCGGCCTGATCTCAACCCTAATTGCTTGCTCCCCCGCAGGCCTGATTGCCCCTAACTGCCTCTGCCTTGGCCCCTGCCACCATGGCTTTGTCTGGAAGGAAGTCGGATGCCTGGAAGATGTCTGGTGGACCTGGTCTAATTAGCATATTACCCTTTTATTAGTATAGATGTGTAACTTTAAAATTTCCAGATGCACAGAAACTATATTTTCTTTTTTAAATTTCAAGGGCAACTTAATAAACAATGTCTTTAATCTTTACCAATATAACTGTTAAAGAAAAATACATACACCTACTAAAATTCAACTCTTCCCAAAGTGTGAATCCACCCATGTCCATTACATTGATTAAGAGTTGTGACAAGTTTCCATTGCCCTAAGAGCTGTATTGGTGACAGTATTGCTTCAGCATATGTCTGAAATTTTGCTGCCTGTGGATTCCTCTAAGATGTTTATGTTTTCCCATCTTACATTTAAGACCTTTACCCATTTTGAGTTTATTTTTGTGTATGGTGTAAGTTGATGATCTAATTTCATTTTTTTGCATGTATCTGTCCAATTTTCCCAACACCATTTTTTGAAGAGACTGTTTTGACTTCATTGTATGCTCTTGCATCCTTTGTCAATATTAATTGAGCATAGTGGTTTGGGTCAATTTCTGGGTTTTCTATTACAGTGGTCTATATATCCCAGTACCAGGCTGTTTTGAGAACCATGGCTTTGAAATACAGCTTGATATCTGGTACTGAGATCCCTCCCCAGTCAGCCTCATGTCCCCCAACTGCCCTACCCTGCCAGTCTGGAAACCCCCAACTGCCCACCCCTGCCAGCCCAATCACCCCCAACTGCCCTCCCATGCCAGCCGTCTTGTGACGGCCATCTTGTGATGACATGGGGGGGCGGCCATCTTGTGCAAAGTCTGATAGTCAATTTGCATATTATCTCTTTATTATATAGGACTAGAGGCCCAGTGCACGAATTCATGCACTGGTCGGGGGGGTCCCTTGGCCTGTCTGGCGATTGGGGCCATCAGGGCTGAGGGAGGTTGGCCGGCCGGGGGGAGGGACCAAGGGAGGTTGGCTGTGGGAGTACACTGACCACCACGGGGCAGCTCCTGAGTTGAGCATATGCCGCTGGTGGTCGGGGCATGTCCCACTGAACGACCGGCCCTTTGGTTGTTCAGTCATTTAGATTTTTATACATATACTAGAGGCCCGGTGTACAAAAATCTCCTGGCCTCCACGGCATGTTTTTCTCTGCCTTGAGCTGTGGCCAGGGTGGGGTGCTGCCTGCAGATTTCACTTTCCTGCTCATGGATCACTGGATCACTTCAGAGACCGTGGGCAGGCCCTGCTGGGTGCTGCCTGTGGGGAACTTTCCTGCTCTGGGATTGCCAAGGTGATCCCAGGAGCAGGCCCACTTAGGGGCAGGCCACCCTCCGCACTTTCCTGCTCTGGGATCGCCATGGTGGTCCCAGTAGCAGGCCCACCTGGGGGCCTCCCACCCTCCACACTTGCCTGCTCTGTGATCGCCATGGGAGCCCAGGTGCAATCCCACCTGGGGGCTGCCCGCCCCCCACCTGGACGCACACCGCCCTCCGCATTTGCCTGCTCTGGGATCACCATGGGGTCCTCGCTGGCAGCGGGGCTTAGGCAGCACACAGGGGTCGGATGGGGACGGGGCTTAGGTGCATAGGGCTTAGGCGGCACACGGGGGTCCCGGCTGGGGCAGGGCTTAGGTGATGGGATTGTGCCGCCTAAGCCCTGCCGCTCAGGGCTGCACCCGGCCTGGATGACGTCTGGCGCTGGCCAGCCTTGCCTGCAGTATGCAAATTAGCTGCCATCTTGGATGGCGGTTAATTTGCATATGATGCTGATTAGCCAATGGGAAGCGTAGTGGAGGTATAGTTAATTACCCTTTTTGTCTTTTATTAGATAGGATATATAGCCATATATTTTAGGTTGGGTTTCCTTGAAGACAAGCCTGTGACAAACTCATCTGCAAGTGATTGGGCCTTGAGGCAGGTACACAGGGAAGGGAAGAAGGTAAGCCTCAGTCTGATTCCATGGAAAGTCCTGGAGTACAAATTGCTCTGCCAAAGTTGTTCTGCCGAATGCTTATAGAGCTGGACATTTATATGTTGCACTGGTCAGTCATCAGCTATGGGCTGTGGAGGAAAAGGTGGGGAATGGTGACGGTGTGTAAAATCTCAGTAATAACCAGGAAGTCCCCTGAATAAGGTTGTCCCAGGAAGAAGGCATCACTAGCAAAGCAGCCCAGAACCAGGGGGAGGAGACCTGGGTGGGACACCAAAAGTGGCCAATACAGTCCTTTCTTCCTAACTACGTGGTTCTTCCGAACTCTGTATGGAGAAGACATTTAGTCGAATTACAGGGACTTCTTAAGCTCTGCATTAGAGCAATGAGTTTGAAAAAGGTAAATTGGGTACTGTATACCTGCTTGAATCCTTTTTCTTTAACAAAATGATCCAATTTGTTGTGCTTATTGCATTTTTTACATGATTGTTTTGTTTTGTTTGCCCCACATTAATCAATGGTAGAGATGGCTTGGTTCTCCTCCTGGAAACTAAAATATTTATCTAGAACTATTCATAGAAACATGGGAATGGAACTACCATTTTCAAAAAAATATCACAAAGGTTATGTAGCTGTGGTTCTCTAGCTCATGGTGCATTACCCCTCCTCCTTGTTTAGTACCTCTCCTCTGGCCCCACCGACAGACACTGATTCATTTGCTGTGGAGTGAGGCCTGGGTTTTAATTTGCTTTCAAAGTTCTGCAGCAAAACTTGAGAACAACCAGATTGCAGTTAAAAAATAGACAGTTGGAAAATTTGATTTGTCTAACTCCTACAAAAAGAAATTTGCCTCATCTTGAAATTGTTGTTTTAAAAAATGTCAAAAGGTATATATTTTTTTATAATAATGCTAAGAAACATATAGGTTATGTCAGTATGCAACAAAGTGTGCTTATTCAAGATGATCCTGAAAATACATACATTTCATCCCCTTCTGCTCCCTCCAAAATAGAAGTCCTACTCTAAAAGAATATTAGTTAAACCATTTTGAGTCAACTAACACATTTAACTTTGCCATGCTGATAATGCAGTTGAAATGTTAGCATATATATATATATATATATTAACCAAAATAAAATTATAGTAAACAGTATATGTAAAATATTAAGCACTCATAACTAAATACAAATGCTTGAGAGAGACTCAAGCTGGTATTATTTAGTTGGTATAGTTAAACCAGCTCTAACATAATTCTTGTCAGATGAAAAGGCAGTAAAATGCATGTCATAATATTTTCCTTTCTGTGGAATTAACATTATAATTTTCAAAAGCATATTCTTTAAAAATGAAAGCAAGTGAAACAGTTTTAATTACTTTATTTGGCAATTAAGGGAATGGCAATGTTTTAATTAGTTTCTAAATAATCTGTAATTTTCCTCCAATGCATCCATCTGTCAACATTATCTCTTAAATAATAGCTGCACTTGTAACAAATAAAATTACAGAATTATCAAAGATAAAAAATACATGTTACATGACCTATAGTAATTTTTTAAACATATTAAGCTCCAGCATTTTCAGGGTATAAGAAGAGTAGGGATCGGCAATACTAGGAAAGAAAAAAAAAACAAAACGTTAGAATATAAAACCTTCCAAAATACATGACCATCAATTTCTTAAAAGTTTAATCCTGATTATCACTACAATTCTCTGAAGGTTATATATCAAAAATGCTAGTTTTGTTTTGCCTGGCCAGAAAAAAATAAATAAATAAAAGCTACCACTAGGTTTCTGCTGGCCTTTCTAAGTTTGCCAGAGAGATGTCTCAATTGAAAGCTGTAACTGTGATTTATTGGGCTTGAAATATGAAGCGTATCTTTCATGTTGGAATTTTAACTATCTTATTAAGCAATGGTAACATCTATTCAGTACTTAATCAAAACAAACCACAAAACAAGTATGTGTGGTACTTCGCCCTCTCCCAGGAACCACCTGCTAGTGGAGGTGGAAGAAGAAACTAGTCTCATATTCTCTAATTGACTTATTTTTCTTTCCAGCAGTGTTTCCAAAATTACTGCTTCCTCAGATTAGCAAATATTCAGTTTTACATAACATATATGTTTACAATAGGAACTTTTAGTGCACAAGACCTATATCACAAAATACATATGAAAAAGTAGCCTACAATTGTCCACAATAAAATGAAGAGAGTGGGTCTCAATCGTTTTTGAGGGAATGCCAAAATTCAGGTAGCATGTGTTAACTCTGTTTTCACAAATGTTTCAAAATACATTTCTTAAAATCTTACAAAGGAGAAAATGTTTGCATGCTTCTGCAAAAATTCTCCATAGGTATTTTATTTTAGATGTTTGAAAAGCTCTGCTTTTTGTTGTGTTTTTTATTGTTATTTTTTATTTGCTTTGATTTTAAACACACCAACTTTTTATTTTGAAAAATTGTAAAGCTTGATTAATTGAAATAATAGCATGGAGCACACCCATGTGCCTTTCACCTGTTCTTGTGTTTTTTAAATAAAATCTGGTCACTTACAAATTTACATGTCACCTCTAATTTTTCCTTTTGGATCTTTTTCTGTGACAACAATGGTGTTAAATGGTGTTAAATGTATTTAAAATTTGGACTTACCAATCTTTAGAAAGAAAATAGACAAGCCACTGGGAAGGAAACATGATAGAAACAACATTATAATATTAACAAATATAATAAAGTAAAAATTCTTGTAACATACTGAAATATGGACAGGACTGAATAAAAATGGATGTTCTGTTAAAAAAAAAAAAAAGCATGAACAACCCTGGAATGATAAGTACAGAATTACACTCACCTTTGTGTGAATTAAAGCGTTTAACTATGACTGGCTATTTAATTGGCCTGGTTGTAACACCGCTGTTACCTCCCTCAGGATATGCAGAATTGGATAAATGGAAATTCAGAGCTTTTATTAAATTTTAATTGTATTTTATTAAGACACAGAAAATAAGACATTTTTGTGGTTTTATTATTATCATGGTAATTTGCCAAGAGAAGGACTTTAATGGTTTGAATACTAATTTAGTCAAAGATAGATTAAGCGCTAGAGAAAAGAAAAATGGTGGCTCAAAGAGTTGGACATGTTGAGGAATAAAAGATAAAATTTTTGCTACAGCAACCCATGCTGATACTTTAAAAAGGAAAGCAGTTGGATTAAGAACAATATGCATTTCATAAAAAGCCAAAAGAATAAATGAAACCATAACAAAGACAAATACATATTCATTCATTTCTTCATTCAACAAGTGTTCATTAATTGCCTGGTTTGTGTACCAGTAACTTTTTATCATTGACTATTCAAAGTCAAATTATACATGCTCCTGCCCTTGAGAGGGTTAGTGGGAGGGGAGAGTGTGAATCAACCATAATACAAAATAGTGCTGAAAAGGCTCATGTCCCATAGAATTCCAGAGTGGTATGTGGGAATGAGGAGAAGAAGGGATTTTTTTTTTCCAGAAACTGATATTTACACTGATTTGGAGACAATAGGATATAGTTAATGTAAAGGGGATAAGGACAACTAGATGCAACATAGTAAAGCAGAGTCAAAGCAAGAATCAGAGAAGTAGAAATGGGTCAGATAATAAAAGGTTCTATTTGCCAGCACAAGGAGTTTGAAATTTATTCTAAAAATTTCTAGAAGTCACTGGTAAGGATTATTAAAATATACTCACTGGAGACTTCTTAGTAGGTCAAAGATATGTGAGATTTGCATGTTAGAAAGATGGCTTTGGCAACAGTATGAAGAATAAACCATCTGCCACCTGGTCTGTACAGTCATCATCTTATACCAGGTGTCTCAGACATTTGTTGCTCACCAAATATCTATGTGCTACCATACTTGTCCTACCCTCTCAGTTAGACATGACCATGTAACTAGTTCAGGCCTATGAGCTGGGCCACGGGATAAAGGGCCTCATCTAGCTTTCCTTCTTCCCTTTGATACAAATGTAGAACCCTGTGCTCTGCATGGTAGGGCCTCTGTCAGCCAGACTCCCTGAATGACTGTGTGCAGCAGGACCTACTTCACCCTCCTTTCACCCTCCATTCACAAAGGTAGGTGATTTACAATGTAAGTTGAACAATTTTTGTTCTTGTAACATAGTCTAACCTGACATGACTAATACATTCTGATCACTTCCTTTATTCTCTGAAAAGTTCAGTTCCTGTCACTTTCTAACGTTCAGTGTGTCACAATTCTTGGCAATTTTAATACCTTTGCTCATGGCCCTTCCAATATTCCAGCTATTCTATGACTTGGCTTTTGCTTGCCAAACTAATCTTGTCCCCCACCCAACCTCAGTCATTCACTCCCATGATTCTACACTAATTTTTATGATCATCAAAGATTTCTATTTTGAGCATATTCATCTCTGACTCTTATCTTCTGTCCTTCTAGCCAACTCCATATAATATCCCAACTTGTAGTATTCTTCAACTTAATTGGTACTTATTTACACATTTATTAATGAAAGATTTTCACCATCTCACCCCCCCTCATATGCTCATTTTCTTATCTTTTTAGACCCTAAGGTCATCATTATGACCACTTGCTTATAAATTCCATTAACTTATTTGTCCCTTTTTGGTTTTTAATTCTCCCCTGGAAAAATTTCAAATCTACCTGAATTCAATTCTGCCATCTCTTCATCTGAACCTTCGAAAATGAATGTGTCTAGAAAAAAATCAGCCTAACATGCTGGCTGCTCTCACTGTAGATTCATGACTTCTAAATATATGTTCCTGTGAGCAAGAATTCACTTTAAACTTTTAATTAGTATTTTAAACCTCCTCCTCTGTTCTTAAATTTACAGCACCATATCACTAAATGCACTCATAGGTGATCACCTTGCTCCTATTTCTTTAGGAAAAGTGATTTATCACCAGAAAATACCTTTCTCAAACTATAACCACATGCCATCTACATGTCTGTCATACACTCTGCCTTCCACCCTGTAATAGAGTAAGCCATCTGTAATCCTTTCCTACACCAACTCCTCCACTTTTGAACTTCTTTCAATTCTCCTGGCCTACTCATGAATATAGTTTTCCTAGTTGTCTGGAATAATCAGTTACCCTTCCTAGTGTATCTTTCTTGTCTACACACAAAGATATATCAACTTTCAGTACTTTGACCCTGTAATCCTTAAAATTACTACCCCCACCTCTACTTTCTTTAACAGAAAATCTCTGCCAAAATTTATCTATACTATGTCTCCCTAATTTCTCATTTCTTATTCTTTCTTGATTTGGTCCAATTAGCTTTTACACCATCACCCTGCTGGAATCTTTCTTGTCAATGTCTCCAATAATATTAATGTTGCTAAACACAACACAACTCTCAAATCTCAGATTTCCAGATCACTTTCAATTCTCATATTTTTTTTTTATAGCATAGATTGATTTTCTCAACTGTGGACTTTAAAAATCAATTTGACTTCTTGATATTTTTGACATGAAGATTCAGTTTATTTTCTTTTAATTTTTATTGTTGAAAGTATTACATATGTCCTCTTTTTCCCATTGACCCTTTCTAGCCTACACTGCCTCCCCCCCACCCAGGCCTTCACCACACTATTCTCTGTGTCCATGGGTTATGCAGAAAAGCATACAAGCTCATTGGTTAATCTCCTCTCACCCACCCCTGCCTTGTCTCACTCAGTGCTGCTGAGGAGACAGGAGAGGCTCCCGCCACCACCTCTGTGCTGGTAGCCATCAGCCCGGCTTGTGGCTGAGCAGAGCACCCCTGTGGGAGCACACTGACCACCAGGGGGCAGCTCCTGCATTAAGCATTTGACCCCTGGTGGTCAGTGTGTGTCATAGTGACCAGTCATTCCCAGTCGTTCTGCTGTTAGGGTCAATTTACACATTACCCTTTTATTATATAGAATAGAGGCCTTGTGCACACTGGGGGCCGAGTGGTTTGTCCTGAAGGGTGCCCTGTATCAGGGTGGGGGTCCCGCTGTGGTGCCTGGCCAGCCTGGGTGAGGGGCTGATGGCTGTTTGCAGCTGGTCACACCCCCTTTAGGGTTGGGGTCCCCACTGGGGTGCCTGGCCAGTCTGGGAGAGGGACTGATGACTGTTTTCAGACTGACCAAGCCCCGGGCGACTGAAGCTCCTAGCCTTTCCTTTTTTGTTTTTTATTCATTCTAGCTTCGTGGCTATGATGACTGGAAGCAGGTATCTGGGGTTTATTTACCTTCTATAATTGAAACTTTGTTGTCTTGAGAGGAGGCAGCAGCCGGCCGGGAAGCTTGGCTTCTTCCATCATTGGGGCAATCAAGTCTCCTGCTTGCTCCAGCTCCGTGGCTGCTGGCCTCCATCTTGGTTGGGTTCATTTGCATATAGTCCCTCTGATTGGCTGGTGGGCGTGGCTTAAGGCATAGCGGAGCTATGGTTAATTTGCATGTTTGTCTATTATTAGGTAAGATGATAGATAGATAGATAGATAGATAGATAGATAGATAGATAGATAATTTTTTTTTTTTGCTTCTCCTTATCTCTACCATCACCTCTTGCTGAATTGGAGAGTGTCCCAACATCTCTCCCTAATTCAATGCTTGTTCTCTTTTTGGTTTATTGAAAAATAGAAGTCAGAATGCTTCTTTTGAACTCATGTTAATCAGGTCACTATTCTATTCAAAACCCTCCAATAGCTTTTTATCTTTCTTAGAGTAAAATCCTCAACATTATCTGTAAAGTCTTGTGTTTCTGATTTCCAACATCTCTCTGATTTAATTCATTTTTTTCCTGTTCACTCACTCTGTTCTAGCAATGCTGGTCTCCTGCTGACACAGTAACATGCCAGGAAAGTTCACTCTTTGGGGCTTTCATACTTGCTAGCCCCAAGATATCTGAAGGTCTGGCTCCTTCTCTGTCTCTGCATATCTGTTCAAACTTTCCTTCTAAATGAAGTCATCCTGAACCACCCAATACAAACACTTATATTCTCTTGGCAATCTTGTGAGTTAGATATTAATATTCCATGTTAAAGTTTAAGTAAAAAGTTTACAAGATACCATCTCCATATTTAAGAGGAGAAAACAAAATCTCACAGAACAGTCACTTTATAGAAAGTGGGA
This sequence comes from Myotis davidii, assembly GCF_000327345.1. Lineage (NCBI taxonomy): Eukaryota > Metazoa > Chordata > Mammalia > Chiroptera > Vespertilionidae > Myotis > Myotis davidii. The sequence goes on from NW_006294243.1 coordinate 1,190,409, forward strand.
TTTTAAGCTCTTACATATACTAATGCATTTAATTATCATAAGAACTTTATAATTCTTTATAGATATCAAATAAAATATCCAGAATAGTCACTAACCTGTGTAGATATCTAAGACAGCTTCTTTCTTTCTTTTCTTTTATTTTTTTTAATGTCTGAAGTTTTACATATGTCTCCTTTTTCCCCAGTTGACCCCCCCTCCACCAGCCATTCCCACTCAGGGCAAGCCCCCACAGCCCCAGGGTCTGTATTCATTGGTCATGCTAATATGAATGCATACAAGTCCTTTAGTTGTTCTCTCCTCCTCCCCTACCATTTGTCTCTAGATCAATCTATTCTTTTTCATCAAATTATGTTGATCATTATACCCCACTTATCAGTGAGATCATGTGATATTTATCTGTCTCCAACTGGCTTATTTCACTTAGCATAATGCTCTCCTGTTCCATCCATGTTGTTGAAAATGGTAAAAGTTCCTTCTTTTTTATAGCAGCACAGTATTCCATTGTGTAGATGTACCACAGTTGTTTAATCCACTCATCTGCTGATGGGCACTTAGACTGTTTCCAAATCTCAGCTATTGTAAATTGTGCTGCTATGAACACATAGGTGAATATAAGTTCCTTTCTGATTCGTGTTTCTGAAGCAGGAATTTTTGGGTAACATAGACAGGCTTAGGGTTTTTAGAATTGAGGTCCATGGAAAAGCATGGGGTTGCAGACTGGGAGAAGGTACATTTCCATAACACAAGGAAGCCAGGTGCAGTTACATCTCCATAAGATAAGGGAGCAGCAAAGTTGTATTTTCATAAGACAAGTGAACTGGAAGTAGCCAGAAAAGTCTATATTTACAAAATAAAGAGAAGGAAGCCCTTTATTCAGAAGGTAAAGAAGAAAGCCCAGACAAATGGAAGGACTATGAGGGAGTAGGGCCTTAGGAATCAGTAACCAATTCGAAGGGCAATATTGACCAGTCAGAGGGGATATCAGGACACAGGAACTGCAGCCTTTATAAGCTATGGGGAAAAAGAACTCAGTGGGACCCTTTACCCCCTTCCTACTTGGGAGTCAGTTCTGTGGGACTCTTGCCCCTCCCTATATGGGAGTCTGTACTTGTTCTTCAATAAATCTCCACCTTTGCTATACCACTTTCTATCTGTGGATTCATTCTTTGATTCCTGCAGACAAAGAATCTGGGTTCCAGTCCAAAAATTCGGTATCATCATTGTTGTTTTGATTTGCATCTCTATGATGATTAGTGACTTTGAGCATGTTTTTATATGTCTCTTGGCCTTCTGTCTACATCAAAATAAAAAGCTTCTGCACAGCAAAAGAAACCATCAACAAAACAATAAGAAAGCCCACTGCATGGGAGAACATATTTGCCAATGTTATCTCTGATAAGGGTTTAATCTAGAAAATTTACAAAGAACACATACAACTGAACAAAAGGAAGATAAAAAATGCAATCAAAAATGGTCAAAGGGTCTAAATATACACTTTTTGAAAGAGGACATAGGAGAGCTTCTTTAAACCAATACTTTTTCCTTCGTACTCTGTGGGTTCTCGGTATTATCATATCACACAATCATTCAACAATCAGGTGTGTAGGAATAGGTTATACATATTTTTCCAATTAAATGTATCCTTATTTAATTCATACTAATTTGACTATAATTTTTTAAATAGTAAAACCCAGTGTCCTTATAAATTTTGAGTTGTTGGCATCTCCATATGTACTTTAGTCTATATTGTAAATATTTATCAAAATCCTGGTCTTCAGAACACTCTTTTTCTATGTCAATACAGAGTAGTTTTAGAAATGATAAACATAACATTTAGAAAACACTGAATATTTCAGAATTTTGCACTACTTTCCATCTTTAGATATCTTTTGAAATATTATTTGTGCATCTAGCTTACTATCACAATATTGATGATGCCTATAAAACAATAGTTGAGATTTCAGAAAACTACAAAATACTTAAAACTAAAGAAATGCAAATATCCTAAAAGGATCTGTAATCTTTCTGACCTGATATTAGAAATGGTTATCTACACTAATAAAAGAGAAAGATGCAAATTGACTGTACCTTTGTGACACCCACCAGCCAATCAGGATTGAGTATGCAAATAAACCCAATAAAGATGGGTTAATTTGCATATGCAAGTGCCAAGTGTTTGGGGGCAGGGCAGGATGCTCCGGGTCTCTGGGCAGCATGGGAAGGCAGAAAAGCGGCTCTGGCCAGAACGAAGGCAGTGTCAGCAGCCAGGGGAAGGAAGGCCCAGTCTTGCACGAATCTTCATGCATCGGGCCTCTAGTATAACATAATTTTCATAAACAGGTAAAAATATACATATATTAAAACTGTCTCAAATTTTCAATAATTTTAAACATCATTTGGCTGCTCAAATTACATTTTGCTTATAAATTATCTATTACACTTTCCTATGCTACTTACAATCACTTATGAAAACATAATTTTGTATAATATGCAGGAAGTTGAGTTCATTATACTGCTCATTAGAGTGTGCAAACCTCATCTCTTGTTCCATTTTTCTTCACGCCTGATCTATACTTTTTTCTCATCATCCCGTTGAAGCCTATCTTATTGTGTTTTATATAGCTTTAAAAACAATATAATTTTATAAAATGTATAAAATTATTTGTATATGTGCATTTTCAATTTTCCATATACAGGATTGGGTAAAAGTAGGTTTACAGTTGTGAGTACATGAAAACAGGATTTACTTCAATTATAATTTGTTAATTCTTGTATTGTTTTCCATAGGACCAACTGTAAATCTACTTTTGCCCTACCCTGTATTTTGTGGAGTGTGGTTTTATTTCAGGAGGGGGTGAGGGAGGAATTGTGGGTGGCAACCAAAAAGAAAAAATGTTTCTATAGGCAGATCTTCTCTAAAATATTAAGTTTACTTGAATCTCTGTTTTGAGAGGCTGTGTTTTACAGTGAAAAGATCATGGATATTTCAATCAAATGTGGGTTCAAACAAAATGAAAATTATCAAACTGATGTTTTTGAGCATTAAATTTAATCTCTCTCCAAAATTAGAAACAGTATAAAATACCTCAGAAACTAACTTATAGCAAGCATTGATAGTACAGTATTGGATTATAAATATTGTTCTGTTTATCTTTTTCTTTTTACTCAACACTGCATTTATGAGCTATCTATTTTTATATGTACATCAAGTTATTTTTGTCAGTGCATAATATTTCACAAGTATGTGTGCACATTTGGCTTATCCACCCTTCCAGTTGCCCTTGGCTCCTACCCTTACAGAGAAAGCTACAATAGATTCTGCTAACTTGCTTTCGTAGGGCCAAGTGAGAATTTATCTGCAATATGCATACAGAACTGTGATCCCTGGGTCAAAGGGCATCTACCTGTTTAATGTTACTCAGTACTGACAGATACTTCTAGAATGCTTGTATTATTTTATACTCTTAACAATATCTCATGTCTCTCATTTTTTCACTCTGTTTTTATCCCCTGCTTTTTTTATTTTGCCTGGCCATATCTATTTCCCCACATTTATATTTTATATCTATATATGTTATTGTATTTGAATATTTAATAACAGGATGTTAGAGATTTGGTTTGGATTACAATGTCTTTCTTATAATATGAGTAGTAGAGAGGGAAAGTAATTTGTGAGATAAATTTGTGCTTTAATCTGTGGCTCTTAATCATTGTATTTCTTTGTGTTGTAATTATTTGTGCATTTGTTTTAGATCCTGTAATTGTGAATTTCTTAAAGATGTGAGCTATGCCTTAGATAGTCCAATAGTCACCCATGCTTTTGTTTATTTAAAAATATGTATTAACCACTTCTCCTATGCCAGTATACAGAAGTGAATAAAACAGTTCCCTATCCTAAGCAACTCATGTCAAGGGTAGAGAAAAATATGGAAATAAATTACAAAAATGTGAATTGGTAACTGCTGTCATAGAAATATATATATTGCTTCTCTGACCTTGGGGCATGAGAAGCAGAGCAAGCTACATGCTTAATTTTCCTTTTCTTTCTTTTTATCTATCTTGTTTCTTATTCCTACAGAGCAAGTATTAAGAAAGGAAAATATGCTAAAAAAATCTCTTAAATGTGAGTCAGAATTGAATTAAAGAATGTTTTTTCTGAACATGTACCTAAATATTGACTCTGTAACTAAGTTAAGAGTTGAACAGATAATAATTAAATACTTCTTATGAGCAGTCCTGGGAATTAATCATTCAATGGAAATTAAAATCTCCCCTTTGATGTGACCAGTTTGGTGGAGATGAACTTCTGTGAGTCACATATTGCTTCTGATATAAGAGTTGGTTCAAGATATGACCATTTGTAAATAGGGTATCTTAGGTCTTAAATTCTTAAATTTGAAATTTCTTGAAATTAATTCTTTTGGCAGAGACTACGTAGAATCAAATCAAGATTTTGTTTATTTGTTTTTGTTTTAAAGGTCTGTATTTGCTGGTCAGCCATATCCCTTCCAAGGTAAAGAGCCCAGCAGAAAGAAACAAAGGGTGGAGATAGGTATCACTAACTACTTTCTCTAATGAACCTGATAATCAGGCCTTTCCTCCCTTTTTCATTTCTTGTTCTCATTTTGATTGGCATATGTAGGTAGGATAAAGTAACTAGAAATGAGCTGTCATAAGTTTTGGAAGAGAAGAAAATAAGGGACTCAAAGAAGATAGAGGAAATAACATTGCCAGAGTTCTATCTTGAAATTTTTCTTAGAAATATTCATATGAGTACATTTCATTAATATACTCAAAACTCTTCAATCATGTCATGCCATTCAGAGTAAAGTTGATAGAATGTTCTGCAAACCCTTACATAACCTGACCTCCTTCATATCTCTGACTTTATTCTCTCCTCTTCTTACCTTTGCCTTTGTAGTTTCAGCTATACCCTCACTCTTTTGGAAATAAGCCGAGCATCCTCTTGCCATGTGGACTTTGATATGCTCTTCCCTCTGCTGAACATGCCTTCTACCCAATACCTACATGACTTAGTCTCTTATGTAGTTCTCTTTGTTGTTGTTGTTGATGATGATTTCTGAGAGGAAAGGAGAAAGAGAGAGAGGGAGGGAGAAAAAGATAGAAACATCAATGATGAGAGAGAATAATTGATAGGCTGCCTCTTGCACTCCCCACCCTGGGGATTGAGCCTGCAACCCAGGCATGTGCCCTGACCAGGAATCGAACATGACCTTCTGGTTCACAGGTTAATGCTCAACCACTGAGCAACACTGGCCAGGCCTGTTTGCTTTTAATGCGATTCAGAGAAGTTAATAAGTGTCTTTGGCTTTCCTGATCACTATCTCTCTATCCTATATAATAAGAGAGAAACATGCAAATTAACCATCCCTCCACTATGCTCAAGCCATGCCCACAAGCCACGCCAATAGCCAATCCTAGTGACTATACAAATTACCTGACAAAGATAACAGTTAATTTGCATACACAGGTGTCAAGTGCCCCAGGAGGTGATGGCAGCCTGGGCAGCGGGATCCCAGGACCTTCACCAGCCCCGGGAGGTGTGCTAAGCCATGCCTGCAGGCTCCCAGGACTTTCACCAGCCCCAGGAGGCGAGGCGGTAGCCATGCCCATGGGCTCCTGGGACTTTCGTCTGTCAGGGAGCCAAGGCTCCCCACGGCTAGCCATGCCTGCGGGCTTCTGGGACCTTGCCAGCAGAGAGCGGGAGGTTTGGAGGACTTGGCAGAGCAGGAGACTGCTGGACATAGAGCAGAGTGAGAGAGAGGGCAGCTTGGAGGGCATGGCTCCCTCTGTCACCCCAGCTTCCTCATCACAATTGTAGAAACTGACAGCAGGGAAGAGGAAGTCCCACCCCCACAGAATCAGCCAGGATCAGCCATTGGTCAGACAGCTCTCAGCAGTCTGATAGCCAGGACTCTCATTCACCTGCATCTCAGACTGTGATGGTAGAGAGGTGGAACTATGTCTAAAGAACAACTGTTGATACACTGTAGCTCTGCAGCCGAAAGATGCCAATGTTATCGACAGAAAGTATCTGCAGAGCAGAGTGCATCTGATCTTGAAAGAAGGTGGTGGTGACAACAGAATATGTCTAGAGAACAGTCATCAACAAGTACTACCAATACTGGTAGGAACTGCCTTCTCAGCAAAAATGGAGTACATGACGATGCAATCCTCAAACATAGTTGTGGTGGAATGACAGTTCAATGTGAATTTTGCCTATCACTAAATTTCTCTGATGAAAAACCATCCCATGGGAAATTTACTCGATGTTGTAGCAAAGGGAAAGTCCAAATGATATACATTTTCCAGATTACCTGGCATATTTAAAAAGATTAATTACAAACGAAGATTCTGACAGTAAAAATTTCATAGAAAATATTGCATCACCATCAGGATATGGGCCATACTGTTTTAGAATACATGGACAAGTTTATCACAGTACTGGAACTTTACATCCTTAGGATGGTGTTTCTCAGAAATTTGCTCAACTCTATATTTTGGATACAGCCGAAGCTACAAGTAATAGATTCACAATGCCAGAAAACCAGGGCCGCTCAATAAGACCCATGATCAACATCAACAACCTCATCCATAAAATAAGTGAATTAACAAAATCATACAAGAAGCTATATGAGGTAGAAAAGAAAGCCCAATCTGAAGCATCAGCAAAAGGTATTGCTCCCACAGAAGTAACAGTGGTGATTAAATATAGGCATAACAGTGACCCAGGTAGATATAATTGTCCCATGTAACCGAGGTTGCTGTCATATTCAGAAATGACTATGGAGAACCTCCTTTTGAAAAGGACTTGCTCATTCATTGTAAACCAGATCCCAATAATCCAAATGCCACTAAAATGAAACAAATCATTATCCTGTTTCCTACATTAGATGCAATGACATATCCTATTCTTTTGCCACATGGTGAAAAAGGCTGGGGAACAGATATTGCATTAAAACTCAGAGGTAATAGTGTAATCAACAATAATACTAGACAAAATGTAAGGACGCAAGTCACACAAATGCAGTATTATGAATTTCATCTCTCTGTGTGGGACATGTTCAATCCTATTTTAAGAGTCTCATGCTCTACCGACTGAGCTAGCCGGGCACAATCCTATTTTAGATGCAGGAAAGTTAACTCAACAATTTATTGTGGATTCATATTCAAAAATGGAGGCCAATCAGGTAAATTTCCTCAAAGCAAACCAATCTATGTTGAGAGTTGAAAAATATAGTGGTTTGATGGATTATTTCAAATCTAGATCTGAAAATGACAATGTGCTGATTGGTAAAATGATCATATTCCCATCATCTTTTGAGGGTAGTTCCAGAAATATGCAGCAGTGATATCAGGATGCTATGGCAATTGTAATGAAGTATAGCAAGCCCTATTTATTCATAACCATGACATGCAACCCCACATGGGCAGATATTGCAAACAATTTACAATGCTGATAAAATTTTGAAAACAGACCTGACTTGGTAGGCAGAGTTTTTAATATTAAGCTGAATGCTCTTTTAAATGATATCTTTAAATTCCATTTATTTGGCAAACTAATAGCTAAAATTCATGTCATTGAATTTCAGAAATGCAGACTGCCTCATGCTTACATATTATTGATATTAGATCGTGAGTCCAAATTACATTCCTCTAATTAATTTCCTTTCAATGTGCACGAATTTCATGCACCAGGCTACTAGTATATATATAAAAGGCTAATATGCGAAGTGTCCCCTCGGGAGTTTGACCTGGGAGACCCGGAGTTTGATCACTCGCTATGATGTGTGATGACCACTAGGAGGCAGTGCAGAATGAAGGAAAGCCCTGGCCAGCAGCCAGAGAGGAAGGCCCTGGCTGGCAGCTAGAAGGTCCCATGGCCCTGATCTCCAGCCGGGCCTAGGGACCCTACCCATGCACAAATTTCATGCACTGGGCTTCTAGTAGTTAAAAAACTATCTTATGTTATGTTTTATTGTACTTATTTCTATCAACTAAACATGCAAATTATTAGTTTGTTAATATCTCCTTGTACTGCAACATAAGTTCCTTGAGAGTAGGGATGTTTTTCATTTTTGTTTTGTTTTTTACTATTTTGCTACTAAATCATTACATTTTTGCTAGGGAAACAGATGATTGAATAGATTTGTATGAATTCAACATTCAAAATATAATGTAAAGAATAGCTTCTGATGTAACTTTATTAGTGAATTCAACTTCTACTTTACCCATATTAATGTGCTTTCTCTAAAGTGAACATTGTTGGATTATTTATCATACTAGAAGCCCGGTGCACAAAAATTTGTGCACTCGGGGGGTGGGGGGGTGTCCCTCAGCCCGGCCTGTGCTCTCTTGCAAACTGGGACACCTTGGAGGATGCCCACCTGCTGGGGGTTGGGCCTAAACTGGCAGTCAGACATCACTCTGGCAGCCCGGGAGCCCTCAGGGGATGTCCACTTGCCAGCGAGAAGCAGGCCTAGCTGCAGTCGGACATCCTTAGCACTGCTGAGGAGGCAGGAGAGGCTCCCACCCCCACCGCTGTACCGGCAGCCATCAGCCTGGCTTGTGGCTGAGCAGAGCTCCTCCCATGTGAGAGCACCCTGACCACCAGAGGGCAGCTCCTGCATTGAGTGTCTGCCCCGTGGTGGTCAGTGTGTGTCATAGTGACCAGTCATTCCCAGTCTTTCTGTTGCTAGGGTCAGTTTGCATATTACCCTTTTACCATGTTTGTCTATTATTAGATAGGATATAATTGAAACTTTGTTCCCTTGAGTGGAGCCCACAGCCAGCCAGAGCAGGCTGGAAGCTTGGCTTCCTCCATCACAGGGGCAACCAAGCCTCCTGCTTGCTCCAGCTCTGTGGCTGCCAGCTGCCATCTTGGTTGGGTTAATTTGCATATAGTCGCTCTGATTGGCTGGTGGGCATGGCTTGTGAGTGTAGCGGAGGTACAGTCAATTTGCATGTTTCTCTTTTATTAGATAAGATTGCGCTTAGAGTGATGGAATCATGAGATTTTACAGCTGGTACTGCATTTGAGATGATTTTTGTTATATTTAGACAAAAAGCATAAGATTCTTACTAATGATTTTCCATAGATTTTTGTACTTACACAATAAGATGATACTCTAATCACAAATTTTTAAAAAAATATATTTTATTGATTTTTTTACAGAGAGGAAGGGAGAGAGATAGAGAGTTAGAAACATCAATGAGAGAGAAACATCGATCAGCTGCCTCCTGCACATCCCCCACTGAGGAAGTGCCCGCAACCCAGGTACATGCCCTTGACCGGAATCGAACCCGGGAACTTTCAGTCCGCAAGCCGATGCTCTATCCACTGAGCCAAACCAGTTTCGGCCCAATCACAATTTTTAATTTTTGCACTGTTTCTTGATGTCAATCACATATTTTGTTTTAAGACATGTGGGATTAAGAGGCGAAAAAAAGAGAGAAAAATCAAAGTTGCTTAAAAATTTCAGTAAATTTAAATTATTAGATTCAGAACATGCTACCCCAAAACATGGCAAGTTGGCCTACTGAGTTTTTTAAGCTGAAGCAACTTGAGAAATGGCAGGTGAAGGAAAGATTCTCTGATCACTCCTTCTCCCCTGAAGTAGTTCCTAAGACCCTCGCATGTGAACTGCTCTCCCTCTACTCAGAGGGAAGAGGCATCCTTCCCACCAAAGATGAAGGGTTGCCAAAAGGAATCTGAAGAAACAGGCAATGGTATTCCCAGTTTACTACCCTTAGCTCATAGCCTTTTGTGTTAGACTTTTTCATAACTTTCTACTGTTCATCAAACCTAGTATAAAAAATGCTCAGGCTTAACCATTTCTTCATTTGTTATAAAGGTCTCACAACACATCATCTGTATACTGTACTGTGTGTTCATCACCCCAAGTCAAGTCTGCTTCCATCACCATTTATCTCCTTATGCTCTCCTCCACCTTCCCCTCAGCTCCCCTCTCCCAGACAATCACCACACTTTTGTCCATGCCCATGAGTTTTTTCTTTTTTCTTTATTTTTCTGCTCAATCCTTCCACCCCAACCCTAACCCAGTCATCTAATCCTCCCACCACCTGACAACTGTCAGCTTGCTCTCTGTCTATAAGTCTGTCTCTATTTTGCTTGTTACTTTTAGTCTTGACTGTGAAATACAGACTCTGGATCAAAGGGCTTAAAATCTCATCATTCTAAAGCCAGTAAGTGACAGAAAGGCTTTTCAATAGCTCTATAAAAACTACTTACATGGAGTAAATTATATGCCACAGTAGAACATTTTTCAGAAAGCTTTATACAACATAAAGGGCGTGGAGATTCCATCAATTTGGCTTCTTCATTCAGGCAAGTTCTGGAATATAATTTCTGTGCTGATGTTTTACATAAGCCTCAGATTTTAGTATACCATCGTATTTGAAGTGAAATGTAGATTACAGTCAAGTAATAAAGTATAGAATTTTAAGTCACAGCAATGATGCAGCAAACAAATAAAACAAATATACACAGAATTATTATTTGAAAATGCAAAACTATAGGTAAGTCAGTCAGCTTATTACCAGATAATTTTTTATGAAAGTATAGTTGATGTACCATATTATATGAGTTTCAGGTGCATAACATATTTATTCAACATTTATATACCTTACAAAGTAATCACCATGATAAATCCAATGATCATCTGTCACCATAATACATTATGATACTATTGACTATATTTTTTATGTTGTTTATTATGTCCCTGTGACATATATTTTATAACTAAAATTTTATACCCCTTATTCCCTTTCACACTTTCACATTTTTCATCCATCACCCCACACCCTCCAATCTGGCAAACATCAGTTTGTTCTTTGAGCCTATGCGTGTGTTTATTCTCTTTCTGTTTTGTTTAATTTGTTTTTTAGATTCCACATATAAATAAAATCATGTCCTTCTCTGTCTGACTTATTTTATTCAGCATAAAAGTCTCTAGGTTGATCTATGTTGTTACAAATGGAAATGGCAAGATTTTATTCATTTTTGTGGCATATATATATATATATATATATATATACATACATACATACATATATATCACAGTTTTATGTATTCATCTACCAATGGACAGTTAGGTTGCATTCATATACAAAAATATTGTAATTGATGCTAAAATGAATATAGGGTGCATATGTCTTTTTAACTTAGTGTTTTCATTTCTTCAGATAGATATTCAGAAGTAGAAATACTCAGTCATATATTAGTTCTATTCTTAGTTTTTTGAGGAACAACTCTAACATTTTCCATAATGGGTGCTCCAGTTTTCAATCTCACTAGTAGTGCACAAGGATTAACTTTTCTGAACCTCCTTGCCAATAAACATGCCATTTGTTGACTTTTTTATAATAGCCAATCTGACAGGTATGAGACAATATCTCATTGTGACTTTGATTTGTATTTCTCTATTAATTAGCAATGCTGATCATCTTTTCATGTGTCCATTGCCCATCAGTATACCCTCTTTTTAATTGGATTGTTTGTCGTTTTAATATTGAGCTGTGTGTGTTTACATATTTTGGAAATTAATTGCCAGAGAAATTTGAATTCCACTGAGACAGTTTATTGGCTATAATATGAAATAAGAAAAACAAGTTGTAATCAGAAATTAAAAAAAGTTTAAATCAGAATAGTTGGAACACAATAAAAACCATTTTTAAATTAGACCTCATTTTACTGATAGTATAATGAATATATACAGTGCTTAAATTTTTAGCTCCATACAAAGAATAATGTAAGATGAAATATCTTGTTAAGCATGTTAGGAATGTTTATATCTTAATAGCCAGACTATCACAGCTTTCCACTACCAGTGACCCTGATCCACTTCTTATTTTTCATATAATGACCATCCATACATAGCTCTGTGACACCTGCATTGGAAGTGTAGGAATTCTAGCTCTTCCATGAATGACAATAGTTAATGTGGGAAGCAATGGGGAATATTCAAAACAGTAAACATATGTAAAAATCCCCTGTCCTGCTTCCCAACAACTGTCAGTCACAGTCTTTCCACAACAAGACACCTCTGAGAACAAAAGTTAGCCATCTCTTCCTGTTTGTCATCTTCATAGAGGATTCCCAGCAGGCAGAATAGCAAAATGGTTATCTGTTAAGTCCAAGCGTGGGGGACATATAACAATAAGAATGCCATAAACAAGTGAACGAGGAGAATAGGGCACTTTTCATTGGATGCCAGTTTAGCGCACGACTCCATAGGAGAACAATGGACATCCCAAGAGAATTAACAACCAGCTTGTAGCAAACCCTCATTTTTGGTTAAGGCATGTGCTCTTCGCTTTGCATTGTCAAAACCTCCAAGAGCTGGGTGTTGTGCTCCACAGATAAAGACAATGTGTTCTTCCTTTTCACAAATGGGATTGCAGTGCTATTTGTTGTCTTGCTTAAAGCACACTTTTTTGTTGTTGTTCTTGTTTACCCTTAAATGCTTGATTGACAATACCCTGGGAGATGTCAAAGTTTCTGTAGCAATCACTGTGGTATCCTTGAGCAACAGAGATGCCAGGAAGACTCTCCCAGGTGTTTTGTCAATGAACCAGGATGGCCTCTTATAGGGCTCACTTGTCCAACGCTTTAACATCAACTGATGTCTATCTGAAGAGCAGATAAGAAAGGAGACATTAAATAGTTCAGGGGGGAAAGAGAGGGAGACTGAGTTCGTTAAGGGCCGCACATGAAAGCAGCATGTGTGGAATGTCAATTTAATAATAGAATTGACAGCTCGTCCCTGGTGTCACTCTGTCACAATAGCTTCTTTGACAATTTAGAAAATGGATTCTTTGTAGATGTCAGTGAGTGGCACTACATACATTTGTGAATGCCTTGCATAACTAACATTCTCCCTTATGCTGCATTTCCAGGATCTGTCCCAAGAATTTTTTCAAGCTGACCCAGAAGCTGGTGTATGAAGATCCAGTGTACCTACCCTATCCCAAACACAGTACATAATGTTGAAAACCAATCATCACTAGGTCATTTTTTAAGAATGTTAACTAGTTTGGAAAATATTCATTGGCTAGAAGATATTTTTTGAATTATGATACTCTACCAATACTAATAAAAAATGCATTTAATCACTTATTAACTTTGTGATGAGTTTAGTGTAAGCTGATTTCATAATTCCATGATAAATTTGGCCTTTCAATGTATATATGGAGCATTCTCATGAACTGAATTAATCAATAATGTTTATAAACAGAGATGAGAATCTTTAAAACCTTGAATGGCACTGACCATAAAAAATAAAGTACAATGTAAAAAACAACAAAAATTTCTCAGCACTATTGTTGTACATTATATCACTTAGATTATTCTTTTGTTTGTTTAAGCTATTTTTTTCTGGCCTATTATAATTAAATTAGTCAGGAAAACAATACAAAATGGATTTCCCAAATGTTCAAGGTAATGTCCTATTTAAACTTTAGTCATTCAGTCTATGTATTGGAAAATTATTTAATTTTCTCATTTTAGTGGTATTAACAGGAGTAATTATTCATAAATGAGCAAATATATACAGAGCACTCGAATAAAGATAGCAAAATATAAATTTTATTTATTATAATCATCATGAAAACTTGATTTGACCATATTAATGACAGTGTTTTTCACTGTCCTAAAACTAAACTTACAGAATATATGAATTATATTTTCATGATAAGAATATTGAGCACTGTTATTTTTAGTTGCAGGTGACAGAAAAGTATGTACATTACTTTTTTTCAAAGAAATATTCATGAATTTATTGATGCTTCTATTTAAAGAATAAATTTATTTGATTTATTTAAAGAATAGTTTTACAGAATATCAAATAGTTATGTTATAATAATATTTTTATCTGTATATAATAGATATAAATGAGAAAATATTGAGTTATCTTATTTTATAACTCCATTATTTTTGTGTTAAGATCATCTATTCTTTCTATTTAACTTACCTATTCCTTCAGTCAGTAATATTCAACATTTTACTATGTATAGTATTAATTTGAATTTTGTGTGGAAGGAGAAAAACATAAAGTAATTTTACTGTTAATTTATAAAGTACTGAAACTTGAAGGAAAGTTAAGGATTCATGAATCTAACTTTTTTATTTTACCTTAGAGGAACCTGAAGCCACAACATTAACTAACTTCTTGAATTTTGGACAAAATTTCTTAGTGATCACAATATAGAATATGTTGATCAGATATTGTCAAATAATTTAAAGTATTTGTTGTTGTTTTTTAAATAACAACATAGAAAGGCAGTTCAAGCTGCGAAACTGCCCCATTATATATTATTGATTAGCCCTATATTGTGGACTGTTGGACAGTCGTAAACAAAATGGACATTTACAAACTTGTTCTATGAAACTATTCAATGTACATGAAATGTAACACAGTTAACTAACCATCATTTACTCTATTCTCAATACTGATTTGACTTTACAATTAACTAAAGTGATTAAAATAAAATATTACTTGAAGGGTTTATGAAGAATTAAAAGTATATTTAAGTTATAATCTATACTAATAAAAGGGTAACATGCTAATTAGACCAGGAGGCATTCTGGAAGACCTTCCGGATGTCTTTCTGGACAAAGCCATGGTGGTGGGGCCAAGGCAGAGGCAGTTAGGGGCAAACAGGCTGGCTGGGGAGGGGGGGAGTGCGGGCGATCAGGCTAGTGGGGAGGTCAGTTAGGGGTGATCAGACCAGAAGGGGGGGCAGTTGAAGGCAATCAGACCTGCAGGCAGAGTGGTTAGGGATGATCAGGTAGGCAGACAGGTGAGCAGTTAGGAGCCAGTGGTCCCGGATTGCAAGAGGGATGTCCGACTGTCGGACATCCCCTGAGGGGTCCCAGATTGGAGAGGGTGCAGCCCGAGCTGAGGGACACCCCCTGCATGAATTTTATGCACTGGGCCACTAGTTAATATATAATATTAATAAATAAAGGAGCCTATAGAATGGAAGAATATATTTTCATATCATATATCTGATAAGGAGTTAAGATTCAAAGTATGTAAGGAACTCATACAACTTAAGAGCAAAGAAAAAAATATTTGAAGACAATAGGAGCTAGTTGTCTATATACTATTAAGAATGACCACACTTTTGAGAAATTAAATTCTTACTTCCCAATATATTTGTGTGTTTATAAACTGTATAAAGACTATTTGCTCCACAATTATATTGGTGAGCCCAGTAACACTGATAATCACACATTATATCCTTAACTAATTTTACTAGATTATGACTAAATATTAAATAAATAATGAGATTATAAGTAACTAGGGGTTTGGTGTACGAGATTCATGCATGGGGGGGTGGAGGGCGGGCTGGTTCCCTCAGCCCAGCTTGCACCCTCTTGCAGTCCAGGACTCTCACAGCTCGGGAACCCTAGCTCCTTACCACCAGCCTGCAGCGGAGGCAGGAGAGGCTCCCGCTGCTGCTGCTGCACTCACCAGCCGTAAGCCCAGCTTTTGGTTGAGTGGTGCTCCCTCTGTGGGAGCACACTGACCACAGGGGGCAGCTACTGTGTTGAGCATCTGCTCCCTGGTGGTCAGTGTGCATTATAACGACCAGTCGTTCCGCCATTCGGGTGATTTGTACATTATACTTTTATTATGTAGGATGGCCTGAACATGCTTCTCATCTTACTCACCAGCCGTAAGCCCAACTTTTGGTTGAGTGGCGCTCCCTCTGTGGGAGCACACTGACCACAGGGGGCAGCTACTGTGTTGAGCATCTGCTCCCTGGTGGTCAGTGTGCATTATAACGACCAGTCGTTCCGCCATTCGGGTGATTTGTACATTATACTTTTATTATGTAGGATGGCCTGAACATGCTTCTCATCTTACTAGGGGCCTAGTGCATAAAATTCGTGCACAAGAGAGGGTACCTCAGCCTGACCTGTACCCTTTCCAATCTGGGAGCCTTCAGAAGATGTCCTATTGACGGTTTAGGCCTGCTCCTTGTAGTTCTCTGCTCTCTGCGGACCTGCCTGCTTGATGCCACTGCAGGACCTGCTATCTTCTCTCTGTGGGGACCTGCTTGCCCTTTGCTGCCAGGGCCAGGGGCAAGCAGGGCCCTGGTGTCTGTTCTCTTGGGAGCCCTGCGGGGGACTGCTTGCTCCTCCCTGCTGCAGCCAGGGGAAAGCAGGGCCCTGGTGTCTGTTCTCTTGGGAGCCCTGCGGGGGACTGCTTGCCCCTCCCTGCTGCAGCCAGGGGCAAGCAGGGCCCTGCTGTCTGCTTGCTCACTGTGGGGGATGTTCCTGCCCCACCCCTGGCTGCTTAGTGCCTGTATGCGTAGGCCTGGAGTGGCCAGGACTCACTCTTGATTGGGGGTGGGGCATCAGAAAGGTACAGTCAATTTGCATATTTCTCCTTTATTCATGTAGATGAGAAGTTGCATAAGTATAGCTTACAAATATTTTAGTACATAGAAATAGGAATCAGTCACTGTTAGTGATTACACTTACTTATTATACACCTTTATTAGCGTAGCAGACTAGATTTTTAGAAGCAAAAAACAGAAACTAATTCTAGTTTTATTAAACTAAAAAAAGAACAAAAGCTTCATTAAGAAGGCATGGAGTGGCTCCAAAAATCTCAGAGAAGCCCATGGAACAGAGCTTAAAGTTACATGTACCCATGATTCTGAGAGTGTTGATGACGAGAGTCACTGGCACTCATATTGCCTACCTCACCAACTCCGGACTCTGGTGTTCAGCCTGTTACTACTATTGACTTTGGAAAGTGAATATTGCTACTGTCACTGCCACCTCTGCTTTTCATCACCAAGCAGGATTCTGTATGACCCCAAATCTCTTTACTATTGTTTCAAGTTTAAAGTCTGTGAAAGAGGTATCTGATTGGCAAAATCTGAATCATGTGCCTGTATCCACCTTAGAAGAGTCGGGCAATGACACATTTTTTGATGTCTTAAAATTCTACTGTGGAGAGAGAATATTCCAATTTTAAAAATGGTTCAGAAATTAGGCAAACAATAAAAACAGGTCTATTATTATTATGAAATAAAAAATCCAATACTATGCAATTAAAGTATCCTTGAAAAAAATATGAATAACTTCATCTCAGAAAATATTTAATAACACTGATGTTGATTAGTCATATCCAAATTTAAAAGTGTGCTCAGTGGTTGAGTGTCCACCTATGAATCAGGAGGTCACAGTGTGTTTCCCAGTCAGGGCACATGCCCTGGTTGCAGTCTCGGTCCCCAGTAGGGGGTGTGCAGGAAGCAGTCGATCAATGATCCTCCTCATCAATGTTTCTCTCTCTCCCTCTCCCTTCCACTCTGAAATCAATAAAAGTATATCTCCTATATGGCAAATGATTTACTAGTAGCTAATGTTAACTAGTATTCAGAGAAGTATCCCATATTTCTTGATATCAGTAGGGAGTAAAAATCCTATTTGGTCACAAATGGCCTCATAATAAAAATCCTATAATTCATATAAAAATAGTTACTCTCTTTAGAAAAATAAAAGCTTTGAGTTTGTATATCTGTGATGTATAATACAGTGCATCCTATACTCTCCTTATACAAGTTTCTACAGTATTTGGAGATTTTGCATAATTCTTTCAACAATTTTAACAGAATTCTTTTTGAAGTTGTCACATATAAGATGAGCAACTGACTATGTTTTTTTAAACATATTGTATTGATTTTTTACAGAGAGGAAGGGAGAGGGATAGAGAGTTAAAAACATCAATGAGAGAGAAACATCGATCAGCTGCCTCCTGCTTACTCCCTACTGGGGATGTGCCTGCAATTAAGGTACATACCCTTGACGAGAATTGAACCCAGGACCCTTGAGTTCGCAGGCTGATGCTCTATCCACTGAGCCAAACCGGTTACGACCTGATTATGTTTTAATTCATGACTGTGGAATAGTACAATCAAGCTTGTTATCCATAATGTTGCTAAAATCTATACATCCTTTTTAAATCTCCCTTATATAAATCATATTGGATAGGCTCCACACACCCCCACACCCCCGAAAAAAAATAGCATGGCAAAATCTACAAGATCCTGGCTTACAGACATTAGTGCAGATTCTCTGGTTGTCATTCAGTTAGATGGCATCACTGCCTCTAGTAATACTAGTACTTAAATGGTAACATGATTAAAATGAATCTATGTGAAAATCTCTTTATGAAGACACTAGAGACCTGATGCATGAAATTAGTGCAAGAGCAGGCCTTCCTTCCCCCAGCTGCTGGCACCGGCTTCCCTCCAGCACCTGGGACCCTGGCTTCCCTCCGGCTGCCGGCACCCGGGATCCAGTCGGTGGCCTAGACTTTCCTCTTTGGGGTGATCATGGAGCTCCCCAATTGAACACCCCACCAGGTGGTGGCATGGACCTCCTTCTGCAGGGCGATCATGGGGCGATGGCCAGGCCCCCAACCAATCGCATAGCACCTGCCTTGGCTGGCCTGGTGCCAGTGGGTGTCATAGCGTGGTCCCGGATGGTCATCCTGATGGTCGTTCTGCTGTTTGGCCATTCAGTCAATTTGCGTATTATGCTTTTATTGTATAGGATTAGAAAACAGTATACATGAATGCTGCAAAGAATTTGACTGCATGATAAGAAACTAGAAAGTATATGGAGTGAAGGAGCAGAGATCATTTACTCATTCATTCAAACAACATTTATTGAGTAACAATATATGCCTTAGGCATTCAGTATACATGAGTAAGCAAAACATTTTATTTTATGTGTAGTTCAGAGATCAAAAGATACAGCTTTGGATTAGCTGGTATGTGATCCTGGCAATTCAACATACAAATGTAAATGTTTCAATTACTTATGCTGTCATCATGATTACAGCCTGGATTTTAATAAAATTTCCTTTGAAAAAAAGATCTTTATGAAGCATACTAAGCCCATGCTTAGCTCAGTAAATGATCCATTATGGAGGCATTTAAATCAGTTTTAATGTCAAGCTCTTACAAAGTTCATTCTCAGTCAACTCTTGAGGAAGTCTGAATGGATGGCTTGGTTATTTGTAAAAAGTCAGCCACCACCAATGTTTAATGCTGATGTTGATAATTC
>NW_006294243.1:1209561-1220440 GCF_000327345.1 Myotis davidii
CAGCATCTTTACTGTGGTTTTCTCCATGTGGGAAATCAGACCAGAAAGACCTCAGGGGTCTTGTCTTTGAAAGAGACTCTGCTGTGGTCACAAAAACAGTCTTCTCTCATTCATTAGATCACCCTCCTGAGCCCTCTTTTCTTTAGAGATGAGAAACTCTAACCAGTTAGTTTCTATGGTTGCAGACTAGAAGATAGCACATTTCTCAGTGTCCATTAATTCACTGACATCCTACTTTATAAATGAGTGTCCTGTTAATTTGCTTACCATGGAATGATTCCCCAAAGTAGGCATACTTTAGCTGAACTAAAACAAAATTAAATTTTGCAACACAAAAGGCAAGCATACCAATGGAACTGAACTCTCTTAAATTGAGGTTATAGCATATGATAACACTTCTAATTAAAAAAATAATATTTTATTAAATGATAGTTTCCTAAATCCATATAACTTTGCCAGAAGCGATAGGTTATTCCACATATTTTTAAATTTCATCAGTGTAAGGAATAAGTAAAAGGAATATAAGTGGTATTTCAATGTCTTGGAAAAACATTTTATGTGTTTGTTTACATTGTTGAAAATGTGTCATGTGAAATATTAAGTTCACTTCATTATAGTCTCAAAGCAGGATCAAAATGGATCAGGAACTATATACAACCAGTGAGTCAGCCAACTCAAGCTTATATCATGAAGATAGAGAAAATCCTCCATAAATGTGACACAAAACATTAACTATAATATAACCATGGCTCCCATTTTATTGATAATTTTCAATATTTTTCTGAAGTGTCATGCAAGTATAATTCACCAAAAATGCCAGGTGACAAAAAGTTTTTATCAAATTCTTAGCATGTGAGGCACTGCCTTAGTAGAATTTAAAAACAGTAGATTTAATAGAATAAACTGAACAGTAGCCAGCCATGCTACTCCACATATCTTTATACTATGTTATTGTGAGAGATGATTAAAAGTGTCAAAATCATTACTTATTTTAAAATATATTCATCCAGTTTGATGAAAGAAAAAAATAATAATTCAACCAACGTTAGTCATCAAATTAATAAAATGCTCATTTAAATATATATATATTGTTCTCAGAGAAGATATGATGTAAGGTTGCCCATAAAAGCACAACTTCAGTATAGGATTATATTAAAAATTTAGTCAAAACAGGTAATTAAAAGAATAGTTTGAATCTATCAATGATAATGTTTTATCACCTTATTGTGTTATTTTTCTACATATCTATAATTAAGTACTTTCCATATTGTTTTTCTGCTGCAATCTGTGGATTTCATTCCAAACAATAAGATGCAAATTTGAACATCATACAGTTTTAAGTCAACAAAGTCAGAGGTTTAAAAAATGATCCTATATTAGTGTTTTTGTTGGTATTGCTGCTGAAACCAATTACCACAAACATATGGCTTAAAACAACACCTCTATTTTCTTGATGTTTTGCCATTCAGAAATTCCACCGTGGTCTCACTGTGCTAAAAGGTAAGGTGTGGGTAAGGTAGGACAATGTTCTTCCTAGGGGCTCAAGGAAGCTCCATTTCCTTCTTTGTTTACAGAGTCTGTAGCCTATTCCTTGGCTCATCGCCTTTTCCTCATCTTAAACGCCAGGAACTTCATATTTCTCTGACCCTTATTCAGTTGTTACATCTCTATCTTGGATTCAGCCTAGAAAGTTCTCTGCTCTGAAGTACCCATCATTAGATTGGGCCAAACAGGATGATCCAGAATGCCGTCGCTATCTCAACATCAATGATGTTTGCTTGTAAAGGAACATAGTCACAGGTTCTGGGGTATTAATTTGGCTCCTACACAACAGAAATGCAGCACAAGGTAAAGGCATATTAGACTGCAGTTACTATGGTCGGCATCTGTGCTCCACAATTCCTCTCAGCATTATTGATTGGGTCTTACTTTAACATTTTTTCCCGGTTTATTCAGAAATTTCAAACTGATCTGAGTCAAAAATCTGGAATCTGCCACAAGTCTGAAGTAACCTGTTGACTTTTAGTTCTGCAGAATTCTCTGGTTTGTTCTGTATAGCCAGCAGTTTGGAGGATGCTCTTTGAAATGCTTGATAAGTCTTGCAATTAAGAGGATTCAGAAAATATTATTTTCATTTAAGCCTTTAACTTTATAGTTGGACAAGCCATTTTCTTTTGAAATTACTTAAAACTTTTATATTGGATGTAAGTATATTGAAAAGAGTAGTGACTCTACAGTGAAGAACACCGAGTTGTAATGTTTCTATATATTTTTTTGAACTTGACCAATTCACTAGATTTCTCTCATGCTTTTTTTTTTTTTTTTTTTTTTTTTTGTTTTTTTTTTTTAGTATTCTTGTCATACCTTATCAGATAAGTGTGAGGGTCAAATATACTGATACGGGATTTTTGGACTGGAACACACAGTGTTTCCCTGGGCAGGATGGCTTCCCCAGATTCTTGTCCATTGGAGTTGAAGAATGAAACCATGGACTGAAGATGGTATAGCAAAGGTGGAAATTAATTGAAAAACAAGCACAGACTCCCATGAAGGGAGGAGTAACGAGTCCCACCGAGTTCCTTTTTCCCCAGTTTATAAAGGCTGCAGTTTTTGTGCCTCGATATCCCCTCTGATTGGCCACTATTCCCCTTTGATTTGTTCACTATTGCAACTCCTGAGCTCAAAGGTCAAACCTCACATGAGACCTGTGAGGCCCTCCTTTATTTTGAAAAATATAGACCTTTGGCTACTCTCAGTCCCCTTATCTTATGGAAATGTAACTTCTGCCTCCCCCAATTCCCTTGTCTTATGGAAATGTAACTTTTTGCAGCTCTGTAGACCTGTGTTTTTTCCATGGACCCCCAATTCTAAAAATTCCCTAAACCGTCCTATTTCTCCCCTAAAAATTCCTATTTCAGTACTGATGTTAGATCTGTAAGCAGTAAAAAACACTATACAAATGTTATTAATCATTTATTGTCTTAGTTCATATTTGAATATAGTCTTGTTTTCATTTTAATTAGAATAGCAAATCACACACATGTGCATACACAGAAAAGACAAGTAACTAGATTAACAAGGTAGTTCAAGAAACAGTTCTAGAACTGCCACATCTGCTGTCTCTCCCTCTGCTGTTTTCTTTACATGGAACCACTTTTTAAAATATTCCAAATCCTTTCAAGATGGGGCTTAGGTCTGGAGCAGGAATATAGTCACAAGAATTAAATTGCCCTAGGAGAGTGTAAGTTAAATTTCTGAGGCCCTTGGGGTTGATAAACTAAGGTCCTCATTCCCCTTTTACTTTGAAAGAACTGTTTCAAATAAAGTATCTCACAGCAAATCACAAACACTCAAAGAGATAGGTCTGTAGTCAAGACAGTGACTCCTCCTTTACATTTGCTCTAAACAGGGAGGTGGAAGGAAGTGGGGCTAGCAAAGCGTTCCAAGTATCTTAATGCCTTTGAAGATTTTGCTTAGCTGTGCTCACATTGGTTAATATTTTAATTGCCAAAGTAATTTCAGCTAAGGTTTTTCTGTAGAAGAAATACAACTGAAATTCTGATAAATTCTGAAAGAAATTTCATGCAGTTGGATTTTTATAGCAACTTTCCTTTGAGGCTCAGGGCACCTGCTCCAGTCCAGGTTCATATGATCCCCCCCCCAGAAGCACAGGACGCTTTCTAAAAGATCCCTCTGCCAGGGGGCTCGCAGTAAATTCCTCCTCAGTCAGACAAGTTGGCCTTTATTTTTTGTATTGCTCTGGGCATCTCACATGACATTGCCAAATAAGGTATTGCACTACAAGCCTGCTGTGATTGCTAGTAATGACTTAACTGCAAAGGAATTATAACAGTATGAATAACAGTGGTTTGCACTGTGAATGTCCTGGCTACTCCAAAAATGCCAGAGCAACAAATATAAAATGCTTCTCATTTGCCAGTTTGAAAGGAGTAAAAGTCAGAAGACTACAACTGCTGCTAATCTGTAAACACTGATTGTTCATTCAACAGCAGGAAGCAAAACAAATGCAAAACAAGCGGTGGCATTAGCCATTCTGCTGTTAAAATTCAGGGATTGAAAATAAAATAAAATTTATATTCAAATATAACACATTTAGGCAGAAAAAGGATTTTGCCTGCAATCTGGTTAAACATAAACTTCCAGTAAATTTTGACTTTGGTTTTTGCAATGATAACATTAACATTGCCATGCAGCTTGTGTTTTTTCCTACGTATTTATATCTGACATTATAGATCAATGGCCTAGAAGTACAAAATTCAATTTATGTTCTTAATTATATTGTGATATCTCTTGTTAGCTTCCAAAAAATGTGAGTTAGTTAAAAAGATTAAAATGGCATCATTTTTTAAAAAGTATAGAAAATGTGTTAAAAAAACCAAAATATTAAATGACATTATTTCTTGCATGGCATGTAAGGATAATTGGGAATTAAAGGAATTTAAGAGTTTACCCACTCAAGGTTCAGTAAGTATCCCTATATCATAAGTACACTTTCAAATGCAATTTATTTACTGACCTCATTTTTAAACTCTAGAAGTGTAGTCTACACTTAAAGATTATAGATTAGATGCAACCTTCGTATACACCATTATAAATTAGGGCAGTGAATTGAACAAACATTTACTTTGCAAGATGAAAAAGACTTCCAAATCTGAAGAATAACTATATGCTTCTTAGCTTCTGAAACTTTTACATTGATAATATCAAATACAGGACTTTTCATGCTCTAAGGAGTAATCTTTAATACATAATTGTGAATGAATGCTGCATTCCATTAATAACAGGAAAACATATCTTTCCCTGCCAGCTTATTTTTAAGCACGTTAGGCTCTAAAATAGAACAGATTTGTGGACTCTCTAAAATATTTCATAAATCCACCTACTCAAACATTCCTCACCCAGGTATCCTTTCCACCAGAAATAATTTCAGTCTGATTTAATTGCTTCCTTTCATGAACTCATAGGGATATTCACTGGTCTATACATCTGTGCTACTTCTTCTATACCATGTACCCCAAACCCACCATTGTGAAGTCTTGGTGAGTGAGATGAATGAAAGCAGAAAGGTATCTTAAAATGTCCTGGATAACTTTCACAATTGCAGTGAGTTACCCATAGAAATTTATTGGCACCTCCTCTATCAGATGGCTCAGAGATTTACTTATTCCACTATTAGGACTGTATTTCACCCACTCCTCTTGCTTTCTAGGTTTGAATACTTGGTTGCTCCCCCATGGGACAAGAAATGGCTTACAATTGGGATTCTTGAATGATTGCCAGAAAGGAATTGACTCTGAGAATTGCCATTTTCCAGGTTCCCATAACGTGCAGTAAACCCAATTATCCAAGCTTGGAATGAGAGTGTGGCCTGACATAAGCATTAGAGTAAAGATGTAGATGATAGTCATAACTAATTACATAGTTATCTTCAAACAGGTGGGCATTAAAGGATCTCTCATATCCCATTGTGACATTCTTTTAAGATATTTTGACATTATTTTAATATATTCATATTAACAGTAACTAAGTCACTAAAATCATGAAAAGACCATGCCATAAAATATACTACTCAATACCATGTGTTAGTCACAAAATATTTACTAAGCATTCATCTCATTTTTAAAACTAGGCTAAGGGTTGACAAACTATGGACAGCAGGCCAAATGAGGCCTACTCTCTACCTTCTGTGGGCCCACAGGCTACAAAATAACTTTTAAGTCATTGAAAACAATTAAAAGAAGAATAATGTATCATGACATGTGGAAATTATATGAAATTCGAATTTTAGTTTCTATAAATAAATATGCATTGGAACACAGCCACGCCCATTTAGTTTTATGTATGGTTCATAACTATTTTCTCACTGCAGCTGCAGAGTTGAGTAACTGCAGCAGAGACCGTATGGTCCACAGAGACTCAAATAATTACTATCTGGTCCTTTACAGAAAAAAAATAAAATAAAAGCTTGACTACGCAACCCTGAAGTGGATTCTTTACTCTTTAGGGTCAGAGACCATATTTTGTACATTTCTAACCTCCTTCAAATTAATGAAAACATAGGGGGCACTCAATGATAATTCACCGTTGTTCACTCCCACATGACTACTAATTCCAAATGGGCACGAACCATACTTATTAACAGAAACTATCGTGGCCTAGAGGGAGTTTATAGCATGTGAGAAGGACTCCTCATGTTCAGGACAGAGGGGTTGAACATTGAGAAAATGCTCTGTTTAATTAGCTATTCTACTTACTTTACCTTAATTCTTCATATAGAGAGAATTTAAATATATTATTGGAGAAAGAATGGGGAAAAAAGAAACACACAATATCACAATATACAAATAAATAAACAGATGAGGAAATGTGAACAGTACTAATTTATAATAATAAAAGCATAATATGCTAATTAGACCAGATGTCTTTCTGGACGACCTTTCAGACAAAGCCGGAGTTGCGAGGGAAGCCTGGCTCCTGGGTGCCTCCTGGTGGCCAGAGGGAAGCCCAGGTCCAGGGTGTCAGAGGGAAGAAGGTGCCAGCAGTCAGGGGAAGGAAGGCCTACTCTTGCTTGAATTTTGTACATCGGGCCTCTAGTTTATCTTATAAAATTATCACATACTGTGTGACAAGCACATATTATGATTAATTAACTGTTTTCTTTAATGCTTATAATTTTTTTGTGGTGGTTATATTATTTACCATTTTGAGTTAAAAATACAATTAGAAGGCTGTGGTGTGACAGGAATTTGTAGAAAAGGACTATAAAGAAGGAGGGAATAGAAAACTGTGGAAAGGGCTTATTAAGAATAGATATTGCAACATGGGGATTACTAGAGGCATTTTAAAGAATAATTTTAGTAAAATGGAGGGGGATTTAAAACTTACTTGAAGTGGCTTGAGGAAAGGACTATAGAAAAGAATAAGTAGATAAAAATATGAGTTGTTTTACAGAAAGTGAGCAAAGAAAATGAACAATAGTGGTGGCTGGTAGGAAATGTTCATTTTTATAAAAACACGGGGTGATATTAAGGCATTGTTATTGTTATTTGTTTTGCTTTTGGAAATAATTTAGGAGTGTAAAACAAAACTTGATGAAGAAAAAGAGGCTAATTTTATCTGTACTTGTAAAAACCAATAAGTGGACATGAGTAAATGGAGATCTTCAGACTATTCCTATGAAGAAACTTACATAACAGAGAATGCACTCTCTTTATAGTAGGAGGAAAGAGGCTATGTGAGTAAAGAAACAGATAAATGAGTTAATTTGGTTGCAGGAAGACAACCCACTCTTCAGGTAACAAATTATTTTCAATGGCATTTGATATAATATGTTCAGTGTAGAGTGAGAGCAGTGTGTTAGAGAAGAAAAGGTGTGAAGTTGTAATTTAAGAACTTGGGGAAATTTAGTAGAATTATTATGTGTGCTGAGTTCCTGTTTGAGATTTATAAACATTAATTTAAAGTGAGAGCAGTCCAGAAGACTTCAAAATGGCAGCAGAGTAAGTAAAAGTCCACTGACATTCTCCCAGGACCAAACTGTAATTACAACTAAAATATAGACACACAACCCTAAAAAATCAACTGAAGACTAGCTGGAGAGAACCTTGATAACTAAGGATGGAAAGTGGAGACCACATAGAGACTGGTAGGAAGTGCAGAGGTATAAAAAGTCTGGGAAGGCTCCCACAAACAGCACCTGAAGTCCTAGAGGGATATCTCAAGTGTGGGTGGTTCCCACTGAGAACTCTGAGGTCTAAACCCCAGGCTGAGCTTCTTAGAAGAGAACACCAAAACTGAGAAAGGTGCCCACATAACATCTGGCTGTGCTGTGGAAAGCAGTGTGGTTGCTGTTTGCCAGGTAGAAATGGCTGGAAATTCAGGCATCCTCTTAAAGGGCCAATGAACAAAATTTCATGTGCAGCCATTCACACTGGGTACCAGCAGAGCAAAGGCAGAGTGGATTGGAGCTGTGTGAGCAAAATTCAAGTTTGGGGGATCTGGGATTGGAGATTGGAAAGCATTCCCTCACACTATAGAGGACATCTTTTTCCATTGAATCTTTGCTATTCAGGCAGTTTTTGCCTGAGGGGAAGGAAGTTGCTGCACCCTATTGGAAGACCCCTTGCCCCACTCTGAGGTCAATAGCCTGAGCCTATTCAAAACTGAGTGTCAATGGGACTGCAAGTAGAGGTGGGTATATGGAGGTTTTGAGTCTTTGCCTGATTTAATCAAGGGCCTGGGGCTAGAAAAAGCAAACCCTGGTGCACATCTTGGTCCTTTCCAAAGGCACCTGCCCAGCAAAGGAAGCTACAAGCTATGGATTGTGATAGATCTAAACAGGGTATTAAGGGGCAGTTACAAATAGTGTCTGACATTTTTCTTCACTAGAGATTGAGACTCATAACAGATCTACCTAATACACAGACACAAATCCAAGTGGGAAGCCGAAATGGGAGGCAAAAATTAAGCCTGAAATAAAAGAACGAGAGAATTCTCCAGAAGAAGAGCTAAATTAAATGGATATAAGAAATTTATCAGAGAGTTCAGAATAATGGCAGCAAAGATGCTCAACAGCATGAGAAAATATGTAGTGTCTATGAGGAATAGCATAGCACTAATTAAGAACAGAGTGGAAGAAATACACAGAATATTAGGGGAAGTAGAGGATTGGATCAGTGAGTTAGAATATAGTATAGAAAAAAATCAAAGAACCAAAAAGAAAAAAAAAGCAATTAAAAAATGGGAGGACAGCTAGTGTAAGGTAGCTGTGGGAAAACATGAAATGTAACAATACTCACATAATAGGAGGGCCAGAAGGAGAAGAAAGAGAGCAAAGAATAGAGAACATTTGAAGAGGTGATGGCAAAAATATTCCTTAATCTGGTGATGGAAAATGTCACACAAGTTCAGAAGGCAGAAAGAGACCCAAACCAGAAAAACCCAAACAGGTTAATGTCCAGGCACATCATAATTAAAATGCCAAAAATTAAAGGAAAGAGAGAATCTTAAAGGCAGCAAGAGAAATGCAATTTCTTACCTACAAAGGAGCTGCCATGAGGCTGTTAGCTGATTTCTCATCAGAAACTCTACAGGACAGAAAGGAGTGACATGAAGTATTCAAAGTAATGAAAAGCAAGGATTACTATATCCAACAAGGCTATCATTCAAAATAGATAGTGACATAAAGAGCTTCCCAGACAAAAAAAAAAAAAAAAAAAAAAGCTAGAGGAGTTTATCATCACCAAACCAGCACTGCTAGAAATGGTAAAGGGACTTCTGTAATAAGAAGAAGAAAGAGAGAGAGAGAGAAACATAGACATAAAGAATTAAAATGGCAATAAATAAGTACTTATCCTATATAATAAAAGTCTAATATGCAAACTGACCAAACAGTGAAACAACGGTTGCTATGATGAGCACTGACCACCAGGAGTCAAAAGCAAATGCAGGAGCTTCCCCCTGGTGGTCAGTGTGTTCCCACAGGGGGAGTGCCACTCAGCCAGAAGCCACGCTCAGGCCGGGTGAGCTCCGTGGCTGGTGAGTGTAGCGGAGGTGGTGGGAGCCTCTCCTTCTTCTGCAGCAGCACTAAGGATGTCCGACTGTGAGGAGTGAGCCTAAACCAGCAGTTGGACATCTGGTGAGGGCTCCTGGACTGAGAGAGGGTGCAGGCTGGGCTGAGGGAGCCCTCCAAGTGCATGAATTTCATGCACTGAGCCTCTAGTCAATAATAACCTTAAACGTAAATGGATTAAATGCTCCAATCAAAAGACATAGGGTAGCTGAATGGATACAAAAACATGACCCAACTAGAGGCCTGGTGGACGAAATTCATGCACTGCGGGAAGGGGGTTCCCTTAGCACAGCCTGAACCCCCTCCAATCTGGGACCCCTCAGGGGATGTCTGGTTTCCAGTGTAGGCCCAATCCCGGGAGTCAGACATCCCCTCTCACAATCTGGGACTGCTGGCTCCCAACTGCTGGCCTGCCTGATCAACCCCTAACCACTCCTCTGCCAGCCTGATCGACGCCCAACAGCCCAATTGCCCCCAACTGCCCTCCCCTGCCATCATGGTTGCCACCAACTTCCCTCTTCTGCTGCCCCAGTCAAACCTCAACTGCCCTCCCCTACATGCCTGGTTGCTCCTTACTGCCCACCCCTGCCAGCCTGATCCACCTCAACTGCCCTCTCCTCCTGGCCATCTTGTGCCCACATGGGGGCGGACATCTTGTGTGAGGGTCAATTTGCATGATGGTCAATTTGCATATTACCTCTTTATTATATAGGACTAGAGGCCCGATGCACAAAAATATGTGCACTCGGGGGGAAGGGGGTCCCTCAGCCTGGCCTGTGCCCTCTCAAAGTCTGGGACCCCTCAGGAGATAACGCACTGCTGACTTAGACCTGCTCCGGGGTGGCAGAGGGCAGGCCCAATCCCTAGGTGCAGCCCCTGGTCGGGCTCAGAGCAGAGCCGATTGGGGAGTTGGGTCACTGCCCCCTGTCATGCACAGAGCAGGGCCAATCATGGGGTTGGGGCACTGCCCCCTGTCACGAACAGAGCAGGGCCCATCATGGGGGTTGTGGCTCCATACCCTGTCCCTCACAGAGCAGGGCCAATTATGGGGTTGGAGAGCTCCCCCCTGTCACGCACAGAGCAGGGCCCATCAGGGGGTTGAGGAGCTCCTCCCTGTCACTCACAGAGTAGGGCCGATAGGGGAGTTGGGGCACCACCCCCTGTCACACACAGAGCAGGGCGGATCAGGGGGTTGGGGCGCCGCTACTGTCACACTCAGGGCAGGGCCGATGGGGAGGTTATGGCTCTACCCCATCACACTCAGAGCCGCAGGGCAATCAGGGGCTT
>NW_006294243.1:1220863-1241548 GCF_000327345.1 Myotis davidii
GGTATCTTGTTTGTTTAGATTCTATAAACTCGAAACACTGTATCAACTCCAGCTCTGAGATCCCAGCCGGCTGAAAGCTGGTTTCTGGGTTTTTTTTTTTAGCTTCTATATTTTTAAAAATTTTTCAAACTGCAGGCTCAGAGGCCTGCAAGGCAGGCAGGGAACGTTGGTTTCCTCCGTCACTGAAGCAAGCAAGCCTCATGTTAGCTTCAAGCTGCCTGGTTGACAGCTGCCATCTTGGCTGGCAATTAATTTGCATATCTCGCTGATTAGCCAATGGGAAGGGTAGCAGATGTACACTAATTACCATGTTTCTCTTTTATTAGGTAGGATTATATGCTGTCTGCAAGAGACTTACCTAAGAACAAAAGACTCACACAGGATGAGTGTGAAGGGAAGGAAAACATTTTTCTATGCAAATGGAAATGAAAAAAAAAAAAAAAAGAAAAAACGGGGTAGCAATACTCTTATCTGACAAAATAGACTTTAACATGAAGACCATCACAAGAGACAACAAAGGTCACTGCATAATACTAAAGGGATTAATCCAATAAAAGGATATAAGCTTGGTAAACATATATGCACCCAATATAGAAGCACCTCAATATATATATAAACTTCTAGAGAAATGTAAGGGAGACAGCAATACGGTCATGGTAGGGGACTTTAGCACCCCACCCACTTCACTGGATAGAACTTTCAGACAAAAAATTAACAAGGAAATGGTGACTCTAAAGGACACACTAGGTCAGATGGATTTAATTGACATTTATAGAACATTTCATCCCAAAGCTGCAGATTATACATTCTTCTTAAGGTAACATGGGTCATTCACAAAGATAGACCACATGTTAGGACACAAAACAAATCTCTACAAGTTACAGAAGATTGAAATCATATCATGCATCTTCTCAGATCACAGTGGGATGAAATTACAAATCAACTACATTAAAAACACTCAAAAACATTCAAACACATGGAGGCTAAATAGCATGTTATTAAACAATGAATGCGTTACCAATGAGTCCAAGAAGGAAATAAAGTGAGAGCAGTCCACACAGTGGAGGATTTTTTTTTTCTCCAGACATTTATAAATGTGGAGGAAATGGGTTGGTAAATGGTAGGCGGATAGTTAGATTTAAGCACAGTTGGTTTGCCAGCAAGTAGGTCATAGGGAGAGGGGGACTAGGGCATTAGGAAGGCACAGCCTTTCAAGGAACCTCAGAAATAAATAGAGCGGTAAGGACGGGGATGTGTATGGAGAGAGGTAAAGGAAAAGATCGATTGGTGAGTGAAAAGGTAGATTCAAGTACTGGAGGCCTGTTAAAGGTGGGCACTGAGCTGAAGTGTAATTACTTCAGTC
The DNA here is from genome assembly GCF_000327345.1 of Myotis davidii. Taxonomy (NCBI): domain Eukaryota; kingdom Metazoa; phylum Chordata; class Mammalia; order Chiroptera; family Vespertilionidae; genus Myotis; species Myotis davidii. Next base: position 1,222,227 of record NW_006294243.1, read on the forward strand.
TCTGAATTTGAAAGTTAGAACGTGGTGGTTAAAATGGGATATTTAAAATGCAGAATTCTGAGGAGAGACTAATAGAGATGAAAACATGATCCAAAAAGGAATTGATCCATCCAAAATTTTTGGATGGATCAATTGGAATTCTCAAGAATGACAACTTGGAGAAGCGAAGGAGAAATCAGCGAGCCAAGTACTAAAGATGGTAGTGAAGGAGTGATTTCCTGAGCATTTTCCCTCAGAATATTAAAGGGTGAGAGATTCTTTCTATCTTAATAAAGCACTGTCTTTCTCTGCCTTTCCAGAAATTGCAGGTTAATTACCTAGTTTTCAGGGATAAATAAATTGTTTGTTTGTTTTTCTACATCACTAAACGGTGCACATGAGCTATTAAATGTGGAGTAACTTCATATATGTTATCAAAATGCCTGAAAAAGGCTTATGGTAAAACCTGAGAAGTATTAACACATATATACCCTTATACATCTTTCCAATTGCTTTGGCCTATTTAATAAGAGAGTATTTCTCAGAAATAATCTGGCATTTTCACGTTATTTGGAAACTTGTTTTTATAATTTATAGCAAAAGTTCAAGCATTAATGTTAAAAATTGGAATAATTACAATACAATAATTATAATACAAAGTTCTCCTAAAATGGCTATTTTTATTTTAAAAAAGTAGACAATAAGTTAAGAAATAGCTCTACAGTACAGTTGTTTTAGTTATATCAAGAAACTTGAGAAAGCAGATTAGAACACATCTTACATTGTGGATTAAGTTCCAATCATTTAATTAATAGCTTTTCTTTGGCTAAAAACTATATAGTAGAGTAGTACACAGCAAGGGCCAGAGATAAAGCTAGGAGTGGTATGAAAAGGTATATTATAAAGGATCAAATATGCCAAACTGTATTGTATAGGCTGTCTTATAGCATTCCCTCTGTAAAGGAATATAGGAGGTGTGGGTAGAACATATTGAGAAGGAATTTTCACTTTGGGATTGGCATAAATATTGATTTTATATATAATGAATTGCTGTAATCATTGACTTCTTAAAGTTGATTGACTTTTTAAACAACCATGAAGAAACTTACACGGTTCTTTTATAAAGTACAGCTTGTTTTAAAATAATAGCATATTCTTAAAGTCCTAGTAAATGGTAACTTTTTAACCAGACTATTAAATCATAAACTATAAGCAGTAAGTGTGCCATCTATTGGTGAAATAATCACAGTGTAGGGATACCAGAAAAGTCACACACTATAAGGGCCAGTTATACAGGCATCTTTTCATATGTCACATAAAGTGACACTTCATTATACCAAAATATCCTGTTTTACCTACAGAAAAAGTGGGCTCATTGTGTCTGTGCCATTAATCCGGCAACAGGAAAGACATTGGATCAGCAGTCAGGATGTCATGGACCTTGTCCTGGCTTACTGTACGTGTCACCTGGCATGTTTTACTTTCCTAGGTCTCCCTTTCCTGCTACATAGAAATAAATTCTGAGAAAGATAGCAGTGGTCCCTCAGTTTCTTTAAATTCTGTCATCCAAAGTTTATAATTTGCATATACTAGTATGAGGAGCAGTGCTCCATTTAAGGGAGTTTATCACACTTTTAATTTTACTATTGGAGACATACACTTCCTCTGATATAAACTGTAGAAGACATTGCACATAAGGTCTTACTTCTAGGGGCATAGAAGTTACTCAATACATTATAATTAAATTCATAAATGAATAGATAAGCGACAAAATATTTTATTTATAATTCTATACATCCTTAAGCTATGTATTCATGAACTTTTATTAACCTGGGGCACAGGGTTTCCTGATTCATATGGTGGAAAGACTTCTTTTTTTGCAGAAGAAATTAAAGTAGAAATTAAGAATTTATTTAAATGAAAGAAAATGTAAAAATAATTTGTTTAAATTTTTAAAGAAATTAAAGTAGCTATAAATATTTCTGGGTTTCATTGTCATTTTGTTTTTAAGTGATATAAAGGTTGGGATTTCTCTTTGAATAACATTTTAAATAAAATGTGTTACTATTTCCCCAATCCATTTTAAAATTAGTATCTCTAAGAAGTGATGATGCCTTGTGATGAATGTGTACTGCAGGGAAGCTAACCTGTGGCAGAGTAGTTGGTATAACTCCTGGGACATTGTTAAGATGCTTTAATTCAGCAACTGTTGTCTGGAATTTCATCCATAAGACATAGTCAGAAATTCAAGGAGGGAGTTACGTACATATATCTTATGGTATTTATAACATAGAATATGTATTAAAATTAAATTAAAAATAGAAATGTGGTTATTCAACCATAGTGACAGCTCAAAATAATATAGAAAGAATGCAGAAATTAAGACAACAGGGTCATAACATTTATGGTATAGTCAACAGTTACTACAGCTGACATCCTCATTAGCAAAAAAAAAAAAAAGAAATTCTCTCAATGCCTCTGCCTCCATAGTAGAAATAAATCTGGAAAGCTAAGTTAAAATAAAAGCAATTTATAAGTTCATATTTAAATATTATTTTTTGGATTATAATTTAATTATTTAATAGTTATTAAATATTTCACTAATTCAATAGCTTTGTTTTTATTAGTGATTTTTTCTTTATTTTATTTTTAAATTTATCTTTATTGTTGAAAGTATTACATATGACCACAGGTGTGCCAACCAGTTACAGGCTGGCCGAATGCCCGATGTGGCCCAGAAAACCAACAGACACCCCCCCCCCAGGCCTTCACCATGCTATTGTCTGTGTCCATGGGTTATGCATTTATGCATATAAGTTCTTTGGTTAATTTCTCCCCACCTCCCCTTGAATATTCTTAATGTAACATTGTTTTCTATTAAATTTTCATTACGAAGGTCACATTCATTAGCACTCTATTATATTTTTGTTCTGAAGTTTTTGTAAATCTTACACCTTGAAATCTGTACCAGTCACGCCACTCTTCTGAGATGTGGAATTCTCTAGGAAGTAATAGTACTCACTTATTAAAAAAAAAATAACACACACACAGACAAAGGCAAGAAATGCTGAACTTTTTTCTTGTAAAAAAAATTCAATATATCTCAAATAGAAAAAAAAAAGGAAAAGGAAATATCTTTATTACAAAATGTATTTTTCTAGCTTTAACACTAATATTTTATTACTTTAATGTTTTAACCATCAAATGTTAACTCGTTAACAATAAGAATCATTATAATACATTTTTCTGGGAGGACAAGGAGATGGAGTTTATGAGGTGGAGGTGACAACATTTACAAGACTCTTGAGTCTTCACACATGTTTCAATAATCAAACTAAGCCTGAGGCATAAACAAGTTTAACCTCCATGTTTATATTTCCTATTCATTCTTTTGGGTTGAAAAATCATTTCATCACAAACTTTGGACAGTTTACCATATAAAACTAGACCTTCAAGTGTGTATTTGCACTATCAATTGGAGTCTATTTTGCAAGCAGAAAGAAATAAGATGTGAAAGAGCAGTACAACCTTATTTATACAGCATAAGTGAGGTTTTGGGAAAACCCAAATGCTGTATAAATAGCTAACCTCTGGATCTAGGGTCTGGAAATTCACTTATTTCTCCAACAAGAGCCATTTATTTGGCACCTATTTTCAAAGTTAAATTGATTGTTTTATTTTCCATTCAGCTCACCATGCATATTGTTTCAGCATATGTGAACATATGAAGGAATAGAAAACAACAAGTTGTAGAACAAAATCTATTTTCCACAGTCAATGGAAATATAAACATTTCCTTGTATTTGTACAGGATGTCAAGTAAAGAGCTAAAATTTCTCTATAAAATTATACCAGAATGATTTTATAATCTTTTCAAATTTTGAATTACTAGAACAACCAAAAACTCTTTTTTCTTCTAGAGTGAAAATGGAACATGAAAATGTCTACTGAGACAACAAATATGGAAGATGCAATTTTCCCCAACATAGATTTTAAAAAAGTAATCCTAAAAACTCACCACAGGAACTTAAACTATTTTAATTCCTGTCACCTTATAAATACAATGGAAACAATTATACTAAGGAGGGAAGTGGAAAAGACGTTTGTACAGATGACATACTGTATTTCAAAATATTTAATTAGAGGAATTATAGAGTCTTTTTTTTAAAAAAGATCTTTATTGTTGTATTACAGATGTTCTTTTTCCCCCCCATTGACCTCTCTACCCTACCCTGCCCACCTCCAGCCAAGAAAGAGAGTCTTATGCAGATAAAAAGAGATAAGAGAAATTTATTTCTATATTTCCATTTGCCTGAACATAATTTATGATAAACTGGATATATCTTTGCTTTCTCATAATACTCCAGATATTTAAAGATGCATTTGCTCTTTACGTTCCCTGATTTCAAGTACTCTGTAACCTTTTGAATAAACTGACGTTTGAGTTAAAATTTATTATGCTATTCTCTGTCTGATCTTTTAAAAAGTTTGATAGAAGTAGTTTGACTACCTTCCAATTATTCAAGCATGAAAAAAATCACATTGTTCATACTTTCAGACATATTTGAAAATACTTTCCATCTTTGGTTAACTCAGGTTTATGTGCAGAATGACAACCTGACATCTAATTACTAACTCCTTCAGATGCCAACTAGGAGTTATTATTCTTCAGATAATACTAGGGCCACATTTATCTCAAGAGATTGTGGATGAAGAATAAAATGAGGGCTGTGTGAGTGTGAATTAATGGTAGGAGAGGAAAAAGGCAACGGGAATTAAAAAAAAAACCATGGAATGTATTAAAGGAGATTACAATTTCTCATTTTTATCTTGTCACATGTGAGGGACCCTGAGAAAAAATTTATCAGGTAATTTCCAAATATAATTTTGGTGAAAAGGAGTGAAATTTTATAGAAAGTGGGATTTGGGAAAAGAGGAAACAGCAAAATTTAAAAGGGTTTTAGAGCCAAGATTTTGATCCATTACAATCTTGAATAGAAAAAGCAAAATTCATGAGAAATAGAAAAGTAGCACATGCACCTTCTCTTTTTAATAAATACAAAAAGAGTATATTACTTTAGCCTGGACAATTTAGCTTTGATTCATTGGAAGATCATGGTAAGACTCATTCAATAATCAGTTTGATAGTACTTAGAAGAAAGGGAAACAGTAAGATAATATAAATAGGTGGCCTCTGTGATAAAATGACAAGCTTCCAGAGGAGAAATAACAGTACTGATATCTTTGAATGTAACAAAAGATCTATTTTCCATGTAAGATGGCATTTTATTACATGTAAGAACTAAAAAAATCAATCTAGAGTCATTGCTACTTCATGAATAGTCTGAGTAAATCACATAACATCTGTTATTTGATGTTCAAATGTGTTTAGAGGAAATGTTAATCTCAGTTAGGAATAGTTGATCACTAGAAATAAAAATTTTCAAGGAATATTTACAACTGTGTAATGCTCTCCAGGCCCATCCATGCTGTTGCAAAGGGTAAGAGTTCTTTCTTTTTTACAGCAGCATAGTATTCCATTGTGTAGATGTACCACAGTTTTTTAATCCACTCATCTGCTGATGGGCACTTAGGCTGTTTCTAAATCTTAGCTATTGTAAATTGTGCTGCTACAAACATAGGGGTGCATATATTCTTTCTGGTTGGTTTTTCTGGTTTCTTGGGATATAGTCCAGAAGTGGGATCACTGGGTTAAATGGGAGTTCCATATTTAGTTTTTTGAGGAAACTCCATAGTGTTTTCCACAGTGGCTGCACCAGTCTGCATTCCCACCAGCAGTGCACAAGGGTTCCTTTTTCTCCACATCCTCACCAACACTATCATGTGTTGATTTGCTGATGATGACCATTCTAACAGGTGTGAGATGTACCTCATTGTTTTGATTTGCATCTCTTGGATGATTAGTGATATTGAGCATTTTTCATATGCCTCTTGGGCTTCTGTACAGACACTTTCAAAACTGTCTAGATCCTTTGCCCATTTTTTGATTGGATTGTTTATCTTCCTTTTGTTAAGTTGTATGAGTTCCCAATAAATTTTAAAGATTGAACCATTATAGGATGTAATATTGGCAAATATGTTCTCCCATGTAGTGGGCTTTCCTATTGTTTGGTTGATGGTTTCTTTTGCTGTACAGAAGCTTTTTTATTTTGATGTAATTCCATTTGTTTATTTTATCCTTAGTTTCCATTGTCCTAGGAGATGTTTCTGTAAACATATTGCTATGAGATATGTTTGATATTTTGCTGCCTATGGATTTTTCTAAGAATTTTATGGTTTCCCATCTTATATTTAAGGTTTTTTTTTTTATCCATTTTGAGTTTATTTTTGTGTATGGTATAAGTTGGGGGACTAGTTTCATTTCTTTGCATGTATCTATCCAATTTTCCCAACACCATTTATTGAAAAGACTGTCTTGACTCCATTGTATGCTCTTGCCTCCTTTGTCAAATATTAATTGAGCACAATGGCTTGGCTCCATTTCTGGGTTCTCTGATCTGTTCTATTGATCTATGTCTGTTCTTGTGCCAGGACAGGGCAGTTTTGAAACAGTGTCTTTGTAATATAACTGGTATTGTGATCCCTCCAACTTGGTTCTTCTTTCTCAGGATTGCTGCAGCTATTCAGGGTCTTTTATTATTATTATTATTCCATACAAATTTTTGGAGAGTTTGTTCTGGGTCTGTCAAATATGCCATTAGCATTTTAATTGGAAATGCTTAAATCTATAAATTGCTTTGGATAATATGATGTTAATTCTACCAATCAATGAACACCGTATATTCTTCCATTTGTTTTTGTCTTCCTCTATCTCTTTTTTCAATGTCCTACAGTTTTCTGAGTACAGGTCTTTTATCTTGTTAGTTAAGTTTATTCCTGGTTATCTTAAGTTTTTTGTTGCAGTGGTAAATGGGATTTTTTTTTTAGTTTCTCTTTCTGAGTTCATTATTAGTGTATAAAAATGCCATTAATGTCTGGGTGTTAATTTTGTAACCTGTTACGTTGCCAAATTCATTTGTTAAATCTAGTAGATTTTTGATGGAGCCTTAAGGGTTTTCTATGTACAATATCATGTCATCAGCGAATAATGACAGTTTTACTTATTTTCCAATTTGAATACCTTTTACTTCTTCTTCTTGTTTGATCACTCTGGCTAAGACTTCCAATACTATGTCGAACGGGAGTGATGAAAGTGGGCATCCATGTATTGTTCTTGTTCTTGGGGAAAATGATTTTTACTATTTGCTCATTGAGTGTGATGTTGGCTATAAGTTTGTCATATAAGGCTTTCAGTATGTTGAGGTATGAGCCCTTTATTCCACTTTGCTGAGATGTTTTTTTGTTGTTTTTTTTCAAGAAATGGTGTTGGATTTTGTCAAATGCTTTTTCTGCATAGATTGATATGATCATGTGGTTTTGTCTTCCAATTTTTTATGTGATGTATCACTTTATTGATTTATGGATATTGTACCAGCCTTGCATACCCATAGTAAATCCCACTTCATCATGGTGTATGATCTTTTTAATGAATTGCTGGATACTATTTGCTAATATTTTGTTGAGGATTTTAGCATCTATGTTCATCAAGGATATTGGCTGTAATTCTCTTTCTTTATAGCATCTTTATTTGGTTTTGGGATTAGGGTGATGCTGGCTTTATAGAAAGAGCTTGGAAGTACTCCTTTCTTGTGAATTTTTTGGAATAGTCTGAGGAAGATTGGTCTTAGTTCTTCCTTGAATGTTTGGTAAAACTCCACTGTTAAGCCGACTGGGCCAGGGCTTTTGTTTCCTGGAAGTTTTTGATTACTGCTTCAATTTCCTCCTTAGTTATCAGCTTTAGTTATTCATTTTTTCTGATTCTTCTGGATTGAATTTTGGAAGATGGTATTTTTCTAGGAATATGTCCATTTCGCCTAGGTTGTCCAGTTTGTTAAAATAGAATTGTTCATAGTATTTATTTTTTGCAATCCTTTATATGTCTGTGGGATCAGTTGATACTCTTATTTCTGATTTTGTTTATTTGGGACTTCTCTCTTTGATTCTTGTTGAGTCTGGCTAGAGGTTCATCAATCTTGTTTGTCCTTTTAAAGAACCGGTTCTTGGTCCTATTGATCTTATGTATTGTGGTTTTTTGTTATTGTTGTTCTTTTTGTTTTTGTCTCTATTTCATTTATTTCCACCCTGTTCTTTATTATTTTCGACCTTCTACTTACTTTGGGCTTTTCTTGTTGCTCTCTTCCTAGATCTTGAAGTTGTAGTGTAGTTAACAGTTTTTCTTGTTTTTCTTAGGTAGGCCTGAAGTGCTATGAACTTCCTCTCAGGACTGCTTTCACTGTGTCCCATAGACTTTGGATTGTTGTATTTTCATTTGTTTCCAGGGTGTTATTTTTTTTAAAATTTCTTATTTGGTCTCTTTGATAACCCATTCAAAACTTAATAGCATGTTATTCAGCCTCCATGTGTTTGATAGTTTTTGGTTGTTTTTATTGTAGTTGATTTCTAATTTTATGCCATTGTGATCTGAGAAGATGCTTGATATGATTTCCATTTTCTTGAATTTTTAGAAACATACCATGTGTCCTTACATGTGGTCTATCTTTGAAAATGCCCCATGTGCATTTGAGAAGAATGTATATTCCGTAGCTTTGGGATGAAATGTTCTGAAGATGTCAATTAGTTCCATCTGATCTAGTGAGTTGTTTAGGATTGCTGTTTCTTTGCTGTTTTGTTTTTTTTTCTAAAAGATTTATCCAGTGCTGACAATGGTGTATTAAGTCCCATACTATGATTGTTTTGTTGTGTATCTCTCCCTTGATATTTTCTAGAAGTGATTTTATGTATTTGGGTGCTCCTGTATTGGATGAATATATGTTTACCAGAGTTATAAACTCTTGTTGAATTGATTCCTTTAATATTACAAAGTGGCCTTCCTTTCTCTTGTTATGGCCTTCACTTTGAGGTCAACTTTTTCGATATAAGTATTGCTACCCCGGCTTTTTTTTTATAATTCCATTTGCCTGAAAAAATTTTTCTCCATCCCTTCACTTTCCATTTGGGTGAGTTATTTGTTCTGAAATGGGTCTCTTGTAGGCAGCAGATATATGGGTTATGTTTTCCTATCCATTCAGCTACCCTATGTCTTTTGATTGGAGTATTTAATACATTCATGTTTAAGGTTATTATTGACTAGGGGTCCAGTGTGCACCTCAAAAGAAACTGTGGGCCTCGAGGCAGTGGTCAGCACAGGAGCAGGTCTCTGTCCATCCTCCACGCCCCCACCCAGTCCCTCCCACCATGGTCTCAGGTCCCCTGTCTGCCGGCAGCCCCAATCCTGCTGTCACTAGTCCCATGCGCTGATGGTGCCAACCCCACTCGCACCCGCTGATGGCACGGAGCAATTGGGGCCTGCGCCAGCAGTGGATGTGAGCAGGGCCAGCACCATCAGCGGGTGCAAACGGTAGCTGCTGTCCCAATCACCCCTCAGGAGCAGCGGGAGGCGGAGAAGCCCCGTGGGGTGGTCGGGGCCTGCAGCCACCGCTCGCACCCGTTGATGGTTCCGAGGGATCAGGACTGGCACTGGACACCAACAGCGGGTGCTAGTGGCAGCTCTGGTGCTGGCAGCAGGTGTGAGCACCAGGAGGGACCACGGTGCATGGGAGCAAAGAATTTTCAGTAACCTTCAGAGGCTCACCCTGATGACATCGATTGGTGCCCTGCCTTGGTCTGGCATCCCTGCTCACCTGCTCCACCATCCTGCTATGCAGACACCTGCCATGTTCCACACTCTGCTGCCTGCTGCCGACACCCACCATGTTCCACTCATGCCCCCTGGTAGTCAGCGCACCATAGTGACCAGTTGCTCAGTTGTTTGGTTGATTGTTTGTTCCGCCATTTAGTCTATTTGCATATTAGGGATATATATATATATATATATATATCGCTCCCACTCATTCTGGCACCACTGGGCCTGTCACTGACTCCCGCCCAATTAGTCCCGATCATGTTGCCGCAGCGGCACTCGCCAGCCATAAGCCCTGTGTCTGGCGCCCTTCCAAGGGGAGTGGCCTGGAGGATTGGGCTGAAACTGGCTCTCTGATATCCCCCGAAGGCTCCCAAATTGTGAGAGGGTGCAGGCCAGGCTGAGGGACCCCATTGATTCACGATCGGGCCAGGGAGGGACGGTGGAAGGATTCCAAATCATGTCGGCCCATCTTGCTCAGTCCTGATTGGCAAGCTAGCCTACTGATTGGAGCATCTGCCCCCTGGTGGTCAGTGCACATCACAACAGCATGGATGGACATAAAGAGCATTATGCTAAGTGAAATAAGTCAGTCAAAGAAAGATAAGTATCACACCATCTCACTCATTTGTGGAATATAATGGACAAGATAAACTGATGAACAAAAACAGATACAGAGAAGCATTGATCAGACCATCAAACCTCAGAGGGAAGGCAGGGGAAGGGGGAGGGGTAAGAAATAAAAAAGAATGAACTTTGTAACAGTGATATTTAGAAATTTATATTTGCTTGAAATTTTCCTCTGCTTAATTTTGTATATATGTTTCAAATGTAGGAATCTATAATGTATATACTATTACATTTTTATATTAATGGGGAAAACCAATCCACTCCCTAAACCCATGAGTAAATACTTGTGATGCTTTAATGGTAACTATTTCTGAAAGGAGGGGCCTTTTGGCATTTATTGATTGGAGATAGGAATGCTAAATATTCTGTGATACATGAGAAAACCCCTCACCACAAAGGATTGCCCTTCCCAAAATCTAGTTGTTCCCTTGCAAAAGACTGAAGATCTGTCCTAATTTTCATTCTCAAACATTTTCAGGCTTCTTCTTTTACCTTATAGCAGACATCATATGAACTACTACAAGGACTAGAGAGTTTGTAGAAGGCTAGTCTTTCATGGCCAATCCAATTAAATAACAACAAATAGCATAATCTGATAACAACCAGGCACATTTACTTCATGTGTAAGTGATGCTCAGCTTGAGGTTGGCAATCTTTTCCATGTATTGTCCAGAGTGTTCTTCCCTGAAAGGCAAGACAATCAAGAAATTTGCCAATGTGTCCAAGAGTTGTTCTCATTGGAGTGTATACCAATCCTCTTCAGAAAACACTTTATGCTGATTATGTAGCAAAAACTTCTTGGACATAAGCCATAGAAACTCTCAACAGCTGAGGAAAACTTGGCAGGAAATAAGAGAAAGAGGAAGAAATAATGTTGCTCTGTTGAGATATTATATAGATGGTTGAACTTTAAACTTCTTGTGGATGAGGACATTGTCCTATTACTCCTTTATGTTCTGGCCAGCATCTGGAAGGATTATAAGCAGATCGCTAATATTTCATAAGAGTTAGGTAACTCTTATATTGATAAATTCTCAAAATAGAAATAAATATTTCAGCCATTATAATACTATGAGTGTTTTTATAAGCAGACAGTACCATTTGTTTAGCATTACAACTACCTCAGCTTTTAGTGGAATTTGAAATTTCCTTGAAAGTCAAGAGTTAAAAAAATATTAATAAACACATATGTAATAGAAAAATAAAAGACAAAATATTCTGGGGCAATACTTACCGTATTTACTGTACATAAAATGAGAATTATAGAGGAGCCAACTGTGGAATAATCTGTTTGAATGACATTGAGAACATCCTGGGATGTAAGCAGTGTGTTTCTTAACAATGGTATATGTTGTAAGAAATGCGTTCTTAATAGAAAATATAACATGAGTAGGAAAAACATGTTTTCCATATACATTTGTTAAAGTTTTAGTAAATCCTCGTATATAGTTCATCTTACCTAATAATGCACAAACATGTAAATTAACCATCCCTCTGCTACGCTCACCAGCCAATCAGGAGAGTATACAAGTTAACTCAACAAAGATGGCGGTTAATTTGCATACATAGAGGCAAAGTGGTGGAGCGAAGACTGGAGGCTCCATCTGGAGCTGCAAAGACTGGAGGCTCTGGCCAGAGTGAAGGCCTGGGTCCCGGGTGCCAGAGGAAAACCAGTGCCAGCAGCCAGGGGAAGGGAAGACCTATTGCACGAATCTCTTCGTGCAGCAGGCCTCTAGTTGTTATTATAAACAGATGTGGTAAGTTCAGAGAACATCAGGTAGGGCATAAGTTTAACTGATAATAAGAATATGTATTTTTGTAATTTGATAGTCTATCAATGAGAGAGAGAGCAGGAAGTTTCTCAAATAGAAAATCTTTTTAAATAGTGAATTTGTAGTTGCTAATTTTCTGTTAACTTCAAATACAACAAAGCTTGCACATATTTAAAATTTAGCACACTAGTAGCAAAACCTAATGTTCTTAGTTTGTGAAATTTCCTTTCTTCTTTGTTCAAATTTCTCAACATTCATTTTATCTGGCAAAAACTCTAAAAAAAATGTTTATAGAGAGTGGTGGTTATTTTTCTCATAGTGATATTGTGAATAGATCTTTTAAGGGGAAAAAATAGCTGATAACTATTGTTTTTCCTCACTGAAAAGTCTTCATTTGAGATGAGAGAATGAGTGGGAAAGTTTTCTAGCTGTTGGTAAATTGACATGCAGTAAAGATTCATTTTTCTAGGATAATTATAAGAGCAATTTAAACACATTATGGGGACAGATAAAATATTAGAAAAATAGATTATATATCAGAGTTTATTAAATCAAGAAAAATATGCTCCCGTTAAAATGTTAGATGTTCTGCTTTTTACCTTTTTAATGAAACTAAGATAGGGGCTGATTCTTTAGCCTAGAACTTAAATGAAACGATTTGTGCAGCAGGATTGTGTACAATATGAGGCAGAGGTGATATTGTGAGAAAAACTTTTGTTGGTAAGCTTTTTAAGGTTGTTTTAACAAAACCTATTGCATTGCTTTGAGCTCCTTGGATAATTATCATTATAAGAGATCAATCCATGTTGATAAAGTTGTTCTTGTCATTATCAGTCTTTTTGTTATTCAAAATTGCTGGGTTGTTAAGAATTCCTGCATTCTGAGAAATGGAACTGTTGAACTCTGGAACTCCCTTATTAATACCGAGATAGTAGTTACATAATTTTGGAAACCTGTGCTATATTGAATATCATGATGTGGGAAACATTCCTAAGGGGGGTTGAACAACTAGACTGTTTAAAAAGTAATCATATGTGTCCTTATTCCCCCATTACCCCCCCCTAATCCCTCACCCCCTGTTGTCCATGTCCATTAGTTAGGCTTATATGAATGCATACAAGTCCTTTGGTTGATATATAATACCTTAATCAATAAAGAAATTTTAAAAAATAAAAATAAAATTAAAAAGTAATCAGATTCATTTTGGCAGGCATAAATAATCTGGATCTTCGGTTTTAGGGGGTGGGTGAGGGAATTCCAAAAAAAGCCTGTAAATCAGAGGACACTGGAACTACAGATCAGTGATCTTTTTTATCCAATTGCTCTCTTCTGTCCTAAGAATAAACAGTGGAAGTTGCTGAAAGTCAAAATAGAAACCCCAAGAATCTTTGGAAATCATGCAAGGGACTGGGCTTCCACATGACTGGGCCCTCATTTATGGTTATTCACTACACAGTTTCAGGTAGGAATGTAAGCTCCTGGTGCTTCCCAAATGCCTTTTACTTAAAGGGCCAAAAGATTGTAGTGATAAGGTACAAAATACTAAAAAAAGCAGAAACTATTGAGGTTAGAGGAGACATTTGGTGGGAAAATATAAATGGGCATGGATCATTATATTTTCCAAAAATTCATTAGAGGGTTTGATTTTTTGAGGTTATATGCTAAGAAGGTAATTAATTAATCCATAAATATTTACTAAGTGCTTACATAATAAGAATGTCTAAAAATGGAAAATGTTTCAGATACTGTCTCAGCCCACAAAGTGCTTATACTCTCATTGAATAAGAAAAATGCTTCTAATACTTATTTTATTTTTTTTAAATATATTTTATTGATTTTTTTTTTACAGAGAGGAAGGGAGAGGGAGAGGGAGTTAGAAACATCGATGAGAGAGAAACATCAATTCAGCTGCCTCTGCACACCCGCTACCGGGGATGTGCCCGCAACCAAGGGACATGCACTTGACTGGAATCAAACTTGGGACCCTTCAGTCCGCAGGCTGACACTCTATTCACTGAGCCAAACGGACCAGGGCATATACAATTTTATATATATATACAATTTTATATATATATACACAATAAATTTTATATATATATATACAATTCCTGTAAGATTTGAATGCATTACACACAATTTTTCATGTGTGAGTGTGCAATGGAAATTTTCTGATCTTTTTCTGCCATCTAGTGGTATAATCAACAGTTTGTTTTTTTGTTTTTAAAGGCAAGTATAAAACTTACTGAATTGGAATCACAGATTTAGGTCATTTAATAAATATAAAGTTTTGAAAAAACAAAAATAGAAATTTAGTGTGTCTATTACATGGTACTTATATATTATCTAGTCAATTGCAAAGTTTTTACGGCCTCTCTTGCTTCTCATACAAAATGTAAACTTTAGGGTCAGAAAGAGCTGGATGTGGCTATTGCCCTAAAATCCTAATCTCCCAAGTAAAACACCAAAGAAACTAAATGTAAAATATTGTAATGTGATGTTTTAAAATTCTAGCAAGCTCTCACATATAGTTTCAGCATCTAAAATTGTACAGCACTTACTATGTAGCAGATATTTTGGGTTTTTTTTAAGCAGTTGTACATGCACCAGTTCTTTATGGTACATATCTTGAATGAAAATGTATATGGCATCATTTTTATATACCAATAATGATCTCTTTAAAAAAATACAATTCCTTTTACCATTGTAACAACAAAAAAGATACCTAGGAATAAACTTAACCAAAGAGGTAAAAGACCCGTACTCAGAAAAGTACATGATATTGAAGAAAGAGATAGAGGAAGATATAAACAACTGGAAGCATATGCCATGTTCATGGGTAGGAAGAATTACCATCATTAAAATGTCTATACTACCCAAAGCAATCTATAAAATATATTTTATTGACTTTTTTTACAGAGAGGAAGGGAGAGGGAGAGGGAGTTAGAAACATCGATGAGAGAGAAACATCAATTCAGCTGCCTCTTGCATGCCCCCTACTGGGGATGTGCCCGCAACCCAGGTACATGCCCTTGACCGGAATCGAACCTGGGACCCTTGAGTCCAAAGGCCGATGCTCTATCCACTGAGCCAAACCAGCTAGGGCCTAATACTTATTTTTTAAAACACATTACTAGCATTGTCAAAAGCATATGGCATAGACAGCAAGAACCATAAGACTTCAGAGCTTGCTGATATACTGTGTGTTATTATTATTGAAAATATATTTCAATGTTTTGTAAGCATAGGTATAAAAATAAATTTATTCACAGGATCAAAGACAAAAAATATATTTACATATTTATATTGGGATTATAGATATTTGAGCAAATAATAAACTTTTTAGAAAATTAATAAAATTTTATATATATATACAATTTTATATATATATCTAAAATTGTACAGCACTTACTATGTAGCAGATATTTTGGTTTTTTTTTTAAGCAGTTGTACATGCACCAGTTCTTTATGGTACATATCTTGAATGAAAATGTATATGGCATCATTTTTATATACCAATAATGATCTCTTTAAAAAAATACAATTCCTTTTACCATTGTAACAACAAAAAAGATACCTAGGAATAAACTTAACCAAAGAGGTAAAAGACCCGTACTCAGAAAAGTACATGATATTGAAGAAAGAGATAGAGGAAGATATAAACAACTGGAAGCATATGCCATGTTCATGGGTAGGAAGAATTAACATCATTAAAATGTCTATACTACCCAAAGCAATCTATAGATTCAATGCAATTTCTATTAAAATAGTTCACAGATCTAGAACAAATAATCTGAAAATCTATATGGGACCAAAAAAGACCCCAAATAGCTCCAGCAATATTGAGAAAGAAAAACAAAGTTAGAAGGATCACAATACTGGACATTAAGCTAACATACAAAGCCACTCTAATCAAAATGGCCTGGTACTAGCACAAGAACACACATATAGATCAATGGAACAGAACAGAGAACACAGAAATCAACCCAAGCCATTACACTCAATGAATATTTGACAAAGGTAGTAAGAACATTCACTGGAGTCAAGGCAGTCTCTTCAATAAATGGTGCTGAGAAAATTGGACAAATACATGCAAAAAATGAAACTAGACCACCAAACTTACACCATACACAAAAATAAACTCAAAACGGATAAAAGACTTAAGTGTAAATTGTGAAACCACAAAAATAAGGAAAACAGGTAGAAAAATCTTAGACATCTCATGTAGCAGAATTTTCACTGATACATCTCCTAGGTCAAGAGAAACAAAGGAAAAAAGAAACAAATGAGACTACATCAAAAATAAAAAGCTTCTGCACAGCAAAAGAAACCATCCTCAAAATGCAAAGAGAACCCACTGTATTGAAAAAAATATTTGCCAATGATACATTGGATAAGGGACTAATTTCTAAAACATGAAAATAACTCATAAAACTCAACAAAAGAAAGAAAACAATCCAGTTAAAAAATGGGCAGCCCAGAAGGTGTGGTTCAGTGGCTGAGCATCGACCTATGAACCAGGCGGCCCAGGTCCTATTCCCAGTCAGGGCACATGACGGGATTGAGGGTTCAATCCCCAGTGTGGGGTATGCAGGAGGCATCTGATCAATGATTCTCTCTCATCACTGATGTTTCTATCTCCCTTCTTCTCTGAAATTAATAGAAAATATATTTTAAAACTAATAAATAAAAGGAAAAATGAAAAATGGGCAAAGGTCCTAAATAGACATTTATCCAAAGAGGACATACAGATGGCCAAGAGACATATAAAAAAGTGTTCAAAGTCACTAATCATCAGAGAAATGTAAATTAAAACCACAATGAGGTATCACCTCAGACCTGCAAGATAGGCTACCATCAATAAATCAACAAACAACTGCTGATGAGGATGTGGAGAAAAGGGAACCCTCGTGCACTGCTGGTGGGAATGCAGACTGGTGCAGGCACTGTGGAAAACAATATAGATTTTTTTCAAAAAGTTAAAAATATACCTGAAATTTAACACAGTGATCCCACTTCTAGTAGAAGTGCTATTTACAATAGCTAAGATCTGGAAACAGCCCAAGTGCCCATCAGTAGGTGAGTAGATTAAAAGCTGGTACATTTACACCGTGGAATACTATGCAGCAGTGAAAAAAAAAAAGATCTCTTACCCATTCAGACACCATGGAGGACCTGGAGAATATTATGCTAAGTGAAATAAGCTACTCAGAGAAAGACAAGTAGCGCATAATTTCACTTATAAGTGGAGTGAACAAAATAAACCAACAAACAAAATAAGACCAGAGACACGGAAGCATGGCAAAGACTGGCAGATCTCAGAGGGAAGGAGGTAGGTGGGGCTGGAAGAGATTAACTAAATAATTTATATCCATATATGCATAACCCAAGGACATGGATAATATATCAGTAAAGGCCAGGGTGGGGTGGGAACTGGTGGAGGGGGAGCAATGGGGAAAATTGGAGGACATCTGTTATACTCTCAACAATAAAGGTAAATTTTAAAAAGGTATATGCATCATTGAATATTTGTTGTCTCCATTCTAACTTTAGAAATTATTTGCTTCTAAAATCAGAAAAGCAACAGTTGAAGTGATTCAGAAGCCTGCAATATAGAAGGATAGAAACACTATTGGCTGCACATTCAATCTCTTCTGTCTTCCATGGAGTTTACCTTCTTTAGTGAAAGAGAAGCCACAGTGAAAGCAGGTGTAAGTGGTTTCAATATAAATGACATAAACAGAGAGCACTATGCATTTCTAAAATCAAACACATCAAAATGAAGAGTTCAGTCATGTGGACTACTTAAAATGCTCATCATATTCAAGGATACTATTGACAAATTAATTCACTGCCTTTGAAATGTTTGCTTAGAAAATAGAGCTTGTTGTCAATCATTGGCTCTGCCCAATACATTTTCTTTTGTGAACAAAGTCTGGTGTATATGAAAAACCCACTGGGTCTTTACTGTCATCTCAAGCAAAGAGAAGCAACTTTTCTTTTTTGTTTTCTTTTTCTTTTTCAATATATTTTTTATTGATTTCGAGAGGAAGGGAGAGGGAGAGAGATAGAAACATCAGTGATGATAGGATCATTGATCAGCTGCCTCCTGCATACCCCCTCCTGGGGATCAAGCCCGGAACCCAGGCATATGCCCTTGACCAGAATCGAACCTGGGACCCTTCAGTCTGCAGGCTGATGCGCTATCCACTGAGCCAAGTGGGCCAGGGCAGAAGCAACTTTTCTTAA
The DNA here is from genome assembly GCF_000327345.1 of Myotis davidii. Lineage (NCBI taxonomy): Eukaryota > Metazoa > Chordata > Mammalia > Chiroptera > Vespertilionidae > Myotis > Myotis davidii. The sequence continues at coordinate 1,240,614 of NW_006294243.1, forward strand.
TGTAATGGAAGTGTATTCATACAAATATTAAAATTTCCTGGAATGTGGAGACAATTGATAACACCCACTATACAAAAGGAAATTCATTATAAAAAGAATATAAACACATGATGTTTTGTCTTAATATTAATAGAAAAGAAAAGTAAATATATAGATTATTATATATTTCTTTGAGAAAGTAATTTATTCATTCATTAACATTCATTAATTTTTCTACATTTAATTTTAAAAATGACTATTTTGCTTATATATAATTAGCATCAGTAATCTAATTTTTACACCTTTATATGACAACTTGAAAGAAAATTACAATTTTTATAAAACTACTAGTGACCCAGTGCACAGATTTGTGCACATTGAAAGGAAATTAATTAGAAGAAATATTTTAATGATCAGAGTGCATCATAGCAACCAGTCAGATGGTCTGGCACTTAGCATATTAGCCTTTTATATATATAGATACTAGAGGCCCGGTGCACAAAAATTTGTGCACTCGGGGGGAAGGGGTGGTCCCTCAGCCCGGCCTGTGCCCTCTCGCAGTCTGGGACCCCTCAGGAGATAACGACCTGCTGGCTTAGGCCTGCTCCCAGGTGGCAGAGGGCAGGCCCAATCCCTTGGTGCAGCCCCTGGTTGGGCTCAGAGCAGGGCTGATTGGGGAGTTGGGGCGCCGCCCCTGTCATGCACAGAGCAGGGTCGATCAAGGGGTTGGGGAGCTCCCCCCTGTCATGCACAGAGAAGGGCCCATTAGGGGATTGGGGAGCTCCCAACTGTGAGTGACATCGTCCCCTCACCCAGGCTGGCCAGGCACCCCCACATGGGCACCCCCACCCTGATCCAGGACACCCTTCAGGGCAAACCAGCCAGACCCTCCCATGCACCAGGCCTCTGTCCTATATAGTAAAAGGGTAATATGCCTCCCAGCACCGGGATCAGCG
>NW_006294243.1:1241590-1264922 GCF_000327345.1 Myotis davidii
GGTAATATGCCTCCCAGCACTGGGATCAGCGGAGCCGCGAGGCCTCCCGGCACTGGGATCAGCGTGACAGGGGGCAGCACCCAAACCCCCTGATCGCCCTGCGGCTCTGTGTGTGACAGGGTGTGGCGCCCCAACCCCCCCACCCCACGGGCCCTGATCTGTGTGTGATGGGGTAGAGCCATAACCTCCCCATCGGCCCTGCCCTGAGTGTGACAGTGTGCGGCACCCCAACCCCCTAATCTGCCCTGCTCTGTGTGTTTCAGGGGGTGGTGCCCTAACTCCCTTATCGGCTCCTATTTGAAGCAGGTATTGTATCAGCAGCGTTTCATTTATATTGAAAAGGTCTACTGTATTTTAGTAATTATGCATAGAAATTAATGCCATCCAATATATCATACGTCATTTGAAATAATAACTGATACTAAAAACATAATGTATTTCTAAAAGTCTTTCATAGAGATAACTTTCAAAATCATATTCCTAATTTGTAGTACATATTTTGTATCTTACTTATTTTTATGGTATCTTTATTCCAAAGTTGTTAGCAATTTTCACATCATTTAAAAAGTAATAAAGAATTACTCTACATAGAGAACTGATTTACATAGGTCAAAATGTAATTGCTACTAAACATGACGTTATTAGGCATATCACAAGGAGAAAACAAGTGAAATTTTCCCTCTGAGAAAACTACCATTTTCATACTACCATCTAGAAAGCCAATAGAAAATCTGAGAAACAATTTCCAAGCAGCTTTCAAAAGCCTTAATATTTTATGCCTCTTGACTAGATATTTCCACTCCTAAATTTTGCCCAAAGGAAACAATTCAAAATTTATTCAATGCTTTAAGCCTGAACTTCATTTCAATGTCATTTATTATTTGAAATATTGGAACTGATGTAAATATATTTAAAAACCATAATGCTGAAGCCAACTATGGTAAGGAGAATATTCTTTATGAGATATATAATTATTACCATTAGAATAACATATAATCTATAATAATAAAAGCTTAATATGCAAATCGACCTAATGACCGAACAGCAGACTGACTGTCTGGACGACTTTCTGGACAACCTTCTTGATGAAGGTAGCCAGGGCCAGGAAGGTGAGAGGCAGATGGCAACCTTCTTGATGGAGGTAGCCAGGGCCAGGAAGGTGAGAGGCAGATGAGGCTGGGAGGGCGAGAGGCAGGCAGGAGGGTGGGGGGGCAGCCAGGGCTGCGAGGGCCCCTGCAGCCGGGGCTTTGAAGACCTACCCTTGCACAAATTTTGTGTTTTGAGCCTCTAGTCTATAATAGTATGGATAACATATTATTTAAAAAATAAAATACTTATATAACCCTTCAAAACATATAAGCATACTAAAAAACCCACCGAAATAACACTGATCATCATTGAGTGGTGGAGATAGAGGCTGTCTTTAATTTTTTCTGCTTATAAATTTTATTAATAAAAATGTGTTGATACATCAAGGGAAATGTATCATTAATTTTAAGACATTAATCATGCAAATCTGACTTTTTAAAAATAAAATCATTCTACTCCATTTACTTAAAATGGTTTTTAGCAAAACAGAAAACTAAAAATTGAAGTTTATAATTGATAACCATTGACTGTGTTCTACTGATAATTTCTCCTGGAATTATTAAGGTAGCTCACAAATAACACATCCCAGCATATGTTTCCTTATTCTATTAATGACCATTACCCAGCTACAAGAGCTCCTAGGTAATAAGAAAGGGTAAAAAGTCATATTGGATACAGTATAGACAAGGAAAGTATTTACAATTTGCAACAGTAGTTCCTAAACTCCAACCCAACGAGCTCCACAGGAGATATCAAGTTTTCATAAATATTTGTGGATTCATAGTTGTGCCAAATATCTATAGATAAAACATATTTCCTATACTATGCTTTATAGTTCAATGAAGGGACCAGTATCAGCTATATGGTAGCATGAATAAGTGAATCAATGAAAGTCATATGACAAATTATTGTTAAAATTTTACTTCAAATTATAAATTCATTATGCTTTTTTCAATTAATTAATGATAGAATTATAGCTATTATTACTAAGAGGCCTAATATTTACATTTATAATTACAATGAAGTTTTATAGTAGAAACCATCATTCTTAAACTATAGTGTCCATAGGGATCACGTGGGGTGTTCACAATAAAGATGTCACAGCCCAATCCCAGACATTGTGATATGGCAGTTTAGGGGGAAGGGCACTGGTATGAAGCATTCTAGAGGATTCTGATGTGTGTAATCTTTGGACTTTGCTTTTGGAAACAATTCTGAAATGCTGGGAACAACTAGACACTTAGGAGATATAATGAGGTTCTTGTCTAAAGATGGGACAGCACATTTTAGCGCAATGATAAAGATTTCCAGCTTAGTAGTAAGATGATGATGAAAACAGGAAGTTATCACTAATACTATGAAAAAGTCTAACCTAATTTAGCAATAAGAACTAGTGTCTAGAGAACTAATACCATTTATATAAGTAAGCTCAATGTTATGTGTGTGCATGCAAGCACATGTGTATGAATACAAGAGCCCTTGAGGTTTTTGAAAATAAATTATTACAATTGAGTCTGTTTTTGCTTGTTGTATTGTCAACAGGAAGAAACTAACCATATTGTTTATGTATTTTGGGTTTCTCTGTTCTTAATGTACTACAAGAGGTAAATAAATATTGAGTTTTACAAATTCTTGAAATTCTTTCAAAAATAGCCATTACTACAAAATTGTTCAAATAAAATTTTAGACAAATATAAGATTGTAATTAAAACCAACAGCCTCTCTACAAACCTATAACACTTTTTTTGTAGTTATTATTTTTGAGGTTTCTGTTGTTTATTTTCTGCTCTCATATCTTCTATTTTCTTCTGGTGCTGGCTTATAGCTGGCAGGAGACATTCTCAAGCAATGATATGATTTGCTCTTGACCCTTGCTGTGACTGTGGATTTTGTATATAAGAGAATTTCACTCACAGCAGGGGCCAATGATAAAGGATTTCAATTCTGAAGAGCAAATTGGTTAAACTCTTCAGTTTTGGGTGTCCAACAAATATCCATGGACATCTTACTTCCATAAGTCTAAACAAAAGGCTTCTCGTCCAAGTATAACAAATATAAATTTTATACACTCAGCTGAAATGTACTGTACTCTGTAGGATCAAATATATTCAGATCTTGATCATCTGACCATTTTTATTATTATTTGAAATCTAAACAATGCTTTACAAAAATATAAACTTTCCATTCTTGAAGAAGCTAAATTATATCACACCATAAAATATGGGGCATGATATTATCCAAATTTCAAATTTGTGGCATTGCCAGTAGCAATCAAGTAGGCGAATCTCTATATATAAAGAGCCAGGGTCCTTAACGCCGAAGGCTCGATCAAACACCAGAAGTCAGTGCTGGGTTGCTGTGGCGACACAGCAGTGACTACAGCCTGTGCTGGCTAAGCGACCCAGCACTGACTGCTGAGGGGGCTGCAGAACAGGCCTGGAGAGAGGCAGGGTCTGATCCGCAGCCTCTGTGGCAGCTGTTGATCAGCTGTTGCCTCTCTCTTTCTCTTAAGGCTTCCTCAGCAGCCATGCCTCTGTTTCTCTCTGGGCCTCTGCAGGGGCTGCTAATCAGACCTGACTCTGTGATTAGGCCCAGAGATAGGCCCAAAGATGCTGACTGGCATAGAAACTGACCAATTAGAACCTAATCTGGGAGAAGTGCCAGGAGCCAATGGCTGCCTAGGAGGCAGAGATTTTGACACTGACTGGAATCGAGACTGCCAATCAGAACCTAATCTGGGTGATCTGCAAAGGCAGAATCTAAGATGCGGGCTGAGGAGGGGTTTTAAGGGCAACAGCTATTTGGTGTAAGGTGTACGAAAGTGGATCAATTTTTTAATGACTGCTTTGGCAGATAGTGCATATGGCTGGCTATCAATCCAGCTGTAAGGATTATGTGTTTTTGTCTGCCAAGAGCACCTCCTCCTGCTGAAAAAGACTCCTCCCTCCCCCATTTAAGCAATCCTATCCTATATAGGGGAGTGGTTAGGGGGTGATCAGGTTGGCAGGCAGAAGTGATTAGGGACAATCAGGTAGGCAGGCGAGTGGTTGGGAATCAGCAGTCCCGAATTGTGAAAGGGATGTCCAACTACCAGGGACTGGGCCTAAACTGGCAGTTGGACATCCCATGAGGGGTCCCAGATTTTGAGGGTATAGGCTGGGCTAAGGGAGACAGCCCCTCCCCCCAGTGAACAAATTTCATGCACCAGGTCTCTAGTCTATAATAATAAAAACATAATATGCTAATTAGGCTGTACAGCTGAATGACCTTCCAGACATCCTTCCGAACATCCTTCTGGATGACTTTCTGCACTACCTTCCAGATGAAGCTGGGTCTGTAAGGGCCAAGGCAAGCCACTGCGGCTGCAAGGGCTGAGCCCTTTGCATGAATTTCATGCATCAGGTCTCTAGTCAATTATAAATGGGCTCCTGTCTAAACAAAAGTGTGAAACAATCTTATCTAATTGTTGGATAAAAAGAACTCAGATATCTCAGAAAAACATTTCAAATAAGAGGTAGGATAGTTTATGTAAAGCATGGACTATAAATTCAAATACATATGGGTGCTCCTAAAAAACATAATTGTGTGAATTGGGTAGTATGTAAAATAACAGGAAATAGTGGGACCACTGACAAGTTGGTTAATATGTTATTGTCCTAAAGAAATTTTAATGTAACTAACAAATAATTACCATATATAACATTGTGATTCCAAAAATATCATATCTGTGTGCTTAATTTGGCTATAAGATAAAACCTTTATAATCTCTTATTAGAGTTAGATTCAGGAACCCTACCCTCAGATAATTTCCCCCCTTTTTGAAATCCTTTATTCACTACTAGGTTTTCCAACTCAGGGACACTGTATGCAGCCTGTAATCTTTTTCAGCTAAACATGCTATTGTAATAAGAAACTATTATCTAACACATAGTATTAACTTTTAGTAATTTAAATTCAGCAAGATGGTGAATGAATAGTCCTTGATTTTTTTATATATTAGAAGGTACTTAAGACCATTTTGTTAATGATTTAAGTATGTGCTTTTTCTTATTATAATGCATACATAACATGGTTTTCTCTTATAAAGGCCCTGATACTCTGGTTTCAAAAGTTTGTGCATTCCAACCTGTGAGGCTTCTGTAAAATGCTGCCCACCATGTTTTTAGAATTTTTACAAAGTCAGTCACACAAAAATATACTATATCAAGAAACTAAATTCTTAGTGAACAAAATGAGAGATGAGGGTTCTGATGAGGCTGAGCTTTAGTTGCAGTGCATTTATGTGGAACATTGTTAATTCTTTGAATACGCATGAAGCTTAGTAGTGTCCTGGAATCTACATCTTACTTCATAATTACATGAGACAAACTTTATACTTGAAAATGTGGGATAAATATTGCATTACCCTGAAGTTAAAGTAGACTTTAATAAATATAGGTTTTCAGGACAGAAAGTGTTTTGATATTTTATTTGAATTGTGTTTAATGTTCAAGCCCAGTGGAATGAATCAATCACAGAGTAGCAAAGAAATTTTGTTTGATCTGCATTGCATAATTTTATATTTATAGAAAGAATACAATATCTGTTGCTGCTTTCAAACCATGTTTATATGCTTTAAGAATAACCACTTAAATATAGACTGGAAGTTAATATCTACAACTAGAACTGATAGTTTCCTATGACCCCTCTATGAATTTGAAGGGTAAAGGACTCAAACTTATAAGCAGAAATATGACTTCTCTGTATCTAAAGACAAAACTCTCTTTCATACAGGGGTGAAATGTATTTTTCCCCAAACGGCTAAAAATATTTTTGGTTAACATATATAACAAAGAGGTAATATACAAATTGACTGCCATGCCCTCGTACAAGACGGCCGCCCCCATGAGGTCACAAGATGGCTGTCACGGGAGGGCAGTTGGGGGAGACCAGGCTGGCAGGGGAGGGCTGTTGGGGGGACCAGACCTGCAGGGGAAGGCAGTTAGGGGTGACCGGGCTGGCAGAGGAGGGCAGTTGGGGGCGATCGGGCTGGCAGGGGAGCAATTAGGTGTTAATCAGCTGGCAGGGGAGTGGTTAGGGGGTGATCAGGTTTGCAGGTAGAAGGGATTAGAGGCAATCAGGCAGGCAGGCGAGTGGTTGGAAGCCAGCAGTCCTGGATTGTGAGAGGGATGTCTGACTGCCAGGGATCGGGCCTAAACCAGCAGTCGGACATCTCCCGAGGGATCCCAGATTTTGAGGGTGCAGGTTGGGCTAAGGGACAACCCACAAGTGCACAAATTTCATGCACCAGGCCTCTAGTTTACAATATAAAATGAAGTCTAGGTGTAGACATTTATTTTTGATTTATACATTTGAAACAGATATAATTCAAAAATATTGTTTCATCCTGTCCCCTCCCCTTATAGCATCTATTTTGTCCTCTCTGTGGATTTCAAATAATGAATTCCCAATTTCCAGATGGAATATATTTGGGCATCATGGCTCTCACCATTATAACCAGCACAGAGTGCCTGGCACACAGTTGTTGCTCAACAAATAGTGTTCAATGAATGAATTAGAAGAGAACAATCCCTCCATATATGCACCAGAAGCGGAAGTGAAATAATCAACAGAATTGGCCAAGTAAATTGACTTATTTTCCCTCAAAATTTCCCATAAAATAGAATAAAAACTTTTGACAATTGGCTTAATATATACAAGTTTGAAGTTATGGTTTCTAATAGGGATAATATACATGATTTTCACAAAAACCATTTTCTATTTTGTTTGAAGTTAAACAAAAAGTCTGACTTTCAAAAAATGGGTCAAATGCAGACTTTGGAATTATTCTCTGATATGTTGGTAACTTATTTCTTAAGAGACAGTTAGAAAAATAGCTGAATCATAAGAAGGTCTAGAGAATTTATATAGTGCATTTTAAATTTGTGAGCACACTTATGAAACAAAATTTCCTAAGGTGATTTTAAACTAACCATTACAATGGTTAAATTAAAATATTATTTAAAGAAGATTTTAATATTATCTTTATGGATAGTGGTGAATTATTAGTGAATGCATTTTTCTCAGTTATCTGTGGTTTAAGAAAAGCCTGTAATATTTTACAAGGTTATATCCACTTTGAATATGTGAATGATTATTTATTCACATAAAATAAGTCAGGGAAATGCAGAAAAATATGTTGATGGTTGTTCTTTGGGTGTTTATGTTACTGAATATTAAGAAAAATTGTTTGATCTGGAGGTCAAAATTTTTTTTTATTTCCAAAACTTTCAAGGGCTGTCTGCATTTTTCATTTGGAAAAAGAAACAATATATGGAAAGTATTTAGCTGTTTGGAAAAAACAATTGCCACATAATAAATCAGTTACTACACAACTGTTATACAATACACTGAAGTGGTTACCAAAACAACATGGTTTAATTTTGTTTTTTATTTGTTCATAAATATTTTCCACATGAATAATGTCAAAATATCTTCTGATTCGAGCAGAAACTCACAAATACCATTTCTTTCTTCTCTGTACAAATCTTAACATGTAAGATCTACATAGACGTTCTTGCTGAAACATGAAAATTAAGGAAAAGCCTACTATATTATTAGATCAAGTAAAACTTCACAATTTTAATACTGCATTTACAATATTTTTTCCTTGGAATCCCCCCGTCCCCAAAACATTTGAATTAACACCTATGAGTATAAACTGAATAAGAGTAACTTGATTCTAGTGCTTGGGGAGGCAACTGAGAAAACTTTGGCTCTTAAAACAATAACCTTAACTAAGAAATAATCATCAGATGCTTATTCAAAGAAAGCCCACTATCAACATACATGTTGAGATGTTTCTGTGATGGTTATCTCTGAGTATATTTACAAAGAGCTAATCACAATCTCCTACTTTTTCTCAAACATCAACTGCCAATCATATTTGTGTTCCAAAAGCTCATATGGTTGGTGTCATTAGAAACATACTTTAGCAAATTGAAGTGCAGCAAAGGCAAATATCAATAAAAAATCTCTCAATGATTATGAGATCAACTTTTTGATTTGCCTTTGTTAACTTGTGGCTCAACTTTAAAGTTAAAAGTTTACCCATCTCCTGACAAAAAAGAAATGTACTTACAAACATCTTTCATTATATGTTGATTTCATGTCAACTCTTTTTTATAATTAAGTACTCCATTGATTGCAACCTCATTAGAATATAAAAAGTTTATTTAAAATATATTTCTGTTCATCTGGTAACTTTACTAAAAGAAAGCAATGGTTGTTGTACTATAGAAAATATTAAAGGTAGAAGAAAAGCTACAGTTGTTTTTACAATTCTTCAAATAAAATGGTTTTGCATCAAGAACTGGTATGAAAGATTTCCCTCAGTATCCAGAGGGATAATATTTTCAACAGAAATAAAATTAATATTTTTTATCCTAAATTAGTTTTGTAGCATCAAGACTTTAAGTATAGTCTCTATTGTCCTAACAAACAGTAACTTTTGGGTTTTTCCACATGTAACTAAACATCAAACCAAGATCAAAATATCATTTCTATTAAATATTTTTCTTCTGGTCTTTTAAGTATGTAATTTATTGACATATGTAATTGTATAATATGTAAAATGAAAAATGTAAATGGTATATGCTCATCTCTGTTCTGATGAATTTTGTGAATAAATTTCCATTAATCTAGTAGCAAATGTACCTTAATGTTGTATAACTTATGTCCTTTCTGAATGAGTTTAATAAGAAATAATCTATTTTCCATTTTCTTTCCTCTCTTTGCTCCAATTTCACTTCAACAGAACTCTTAAATGTTTATATATGTATCTGGTTATGCATATTGTTGTACTATAAACTCAGTACAACTCCTTGCAGTATAGTTATTATTTTTAAGAAAACCTAAGTTCTTTTTAATAAAGCTAAATTTAAAACTACTTCACTACAAAATTAAAGAAATACCAAATCCAAAATTTGGTTTTACTTCCTTGATTTGACAAGGATACCCCAGATGAAACATAATTTATATTCTTTTACTTTTACAAATGTCTTTAAAATATGTTGTACATATTTTGTTTAGATATCTAAATATCTGTGATTCTGTATATAGAAAGAGCATCCTATATAATAAAAGTCTAATATGCTAGTGTCCGGTTGTCTGTTCAACCAAAGTGTAATATGCTAATGACATGCTAAGGCCGCTCAACTGCTCACTATAACATGCACTGACCACCAGGGGGCAGGCAGTCAACAGGTCAACCGGTCACTATGATATTCACTGACCACTAGGGGGAAGACACTCCATCCAGTAGTTTAGCTTGCTGCTGGGTCCGGCCAATCGGGACTGAGTGAGGTGGGCCAGGCATGCCCTGGAGCCCTCCTGTGTTCCCTTCTCAGCTGACCAACCTTCCACATCCCTCCCCAGCCCTGATCATGTACCAGAGGGGACCCTCGGCCTGGCCTGCACCCTCTCACAATATGGGACCCCTTGGGGGATGTCAGAGAGTCGGTTTCAGCCCAATCCCGCAGGCCAGGCTGAGGGACCCCACCAGTGCATGAATACATGCACCAGACCTCTAGTCATTAATAAATATCATACCTGGATTCTGAGTGTCAATTGAATATGACAAAGATCTTGTCTACATAGTTTATGTACAATGTCTGGAATAGTCAGGTATCATGCATGCCAAGGAAAAGTGTTCTGTTTTTCTTTGAAGGTGGATGCAATTGCAACTCAGAGGCTGTTAAAGGAAATACTGAACAGAACTTCTTACCAAGTATGACAGCAAAGTATATTCCAATAGTTATTTGAATGGAATTTGTTAGCTTAATAATGTTTGAAATTAGAGGTTTAGAGGAAGTAGAATAGAACTAATTAATAGTCAGGTAACATTTATTTTTGTTTTATCTTAATTGAACTATTGAAGGGGAAAAACCACTGGACAATTATCCCTTACCCTGGTTATTATTTGTCATCATTTATTAGTTAATATTGTTGGTTTGCTATGGCAAATTTAAACTCTGATTTAGTAAAATATACCTTTAAAGCTGAAATTTAATTATAGGTAATTTATTGTACCTGATATGAATCTTAGATATTAAGTCAATTATACCCCTTTTTCTCTATTATGCAACCTTATTCTGAACTTTGAATTTTACTCTAGGATTTTTATTTTGCAAAACCAAATTTAAATCATTTTCACATTGTTTTATTTTAGCAATTTTATCTGTACCTTTGTAATTCAGTATACTTTAGGGCAATTTTTCTTTCTTTGTGGGGGGAATCCCAACATGAACCAAAGAATTATAAAATAAGAGAAACAACAACCCCAACACTTGACGTTTTAAACCCATACCATGGGGTCTTAATGCCCGATAGTGACTAGTAACTACTGAGGGATCCACTGTTCTTTAATGTACAGTATTCTAGAAATCAGAAATTGATACTTTAGTCCTGACCAGGTAGCTCAGTTGGTTACAGCATTGTCCCAATACTCCAACATTGTGGGTTCGGTCCCCAGTTCAATGGTACAAGCATATACCATTGAATGCATAAATAAGTGGAACAGCAAGTCCATGTTTCTATCTCTCTCCCATCTTCTCTCTCTTAAAAAAAAATTAGAGAGAGAGAGTAAAAGTAAAAGAAATTGGTGCTTGGTCAGATACAGTGTTATGGCTCTATGCTCTCTAAGCAATTTCATCTCTATTCCATTTTGCCTTCCCATCTCTAGGGACGAGCAAAAGTCGATCTCTTTGCCATTTTCTTCACTCATAAGGGCCAATTCAGGTTGGATAAATTTAAGAGTGGTAACACATGACCAACCCAGCATAAACGGGCACAGTCCAGAACACCAGCACAAAATCTCATTCATTGGCTGATCCCATTCAGACCCACTGAATTGTGTGTAATGAACCGAGGTAGTAAGTCAAGAGGAAGAAATTGAAGATACCTCACACCATGCCATGGTGATCATTACCATGCCATCCTGCTCACAGTTCCCATTGTTTTATTAGGACTCTTAGCATCCTTACCATCTTTCCAAAATTTATACAGGTTACAATGAATGATACTTAGGCATCACTAGTGAACAGGAAATAGAAAAAATATACATTTAAATAGTTCTTTAAGAATAAAGGCTCAAGTTTGATCCAGAATGAAATGGAGACATTGGAAGAGTGGGCTTGAGAGCAGGCAGTTCTGTTTTTTTGTTGTTGTTGTTGTTTTTTTCCTTTATGATTAAGGTATTACATATGTGACCCCATCATGCCCTCACCCCCCCTATTGTCTGTGTCTATTGGTTAGGCTTATATGTATGCATACAGTCCTTTGGCTGATCTCTCCCCCTTACCCCCACCTTCCCCTACCTTCCCTCTGAGGTTTGAGGTTTGACGGTCTGAGGTTTTTATTGAGGTTAGAAGGTGGGGTCAATAGGACAGAGTTTGCATGGTTTGAACTTCCCCTGTGTAGCCAAGGGAGGTTTTCTTATTACCATGCCCACAAGTGGGTGATAAAAGGAAAGCAAAGGTTTGCAAGAAGTATGTCAGAGGTCTACATAAAAAATGGAGTCACGCTCTTAAATTTTTTGAAATTATATTACGAAAAATAACATCTACTAATTAGTTGGAAATTACTAAAAGTAAAACTGTAACACTGAAGTACTATAGAAACTTCTGAAATAATTATTATTGCCAATACAATCTAAGCTATGGAAAGGAAAAATAATTGTATTTTTCTACCTATCAAAGCCTTAGTCATTCAAGATTAGAATGCCTTGTATTTGTATGTGGTCTATTTGTGTTCATATTAAATCTTTACTCATTTTCGTTTTTGTCATTCAGGATTTGGCTACTTTCTATTTCATATCCTGTTACTTTTCCCAACATACCAGGAGAGTGGTTTCTTGAGAGAACAACTGGGTAGTTCTCTATGTGTTGTAATTGATGCCTGTTAACATAACATTTGTCTGATCTTCTACCTAAATCTATCTTCCCTCTTTCATAGATCACTTTGTTTTGTTTTCTAGTAACTTGAGAAGAAAAGAACGTTAAAAGTTAATGCAATTTAACTTTCTGTCAAAAGAATTATCCCATACTGATGAACGATCAGATGTTCAAGGAAAATCTGTCCTGTAATTTCTGTAAATCATATACTTCAAGAGATTATTTATTCACCTTTTATATGGAGTTATTTTTTTCCAGACTCACTAAAAATATTTGAGAAAAATGAACATTTTAATGATAGTTATGAAAGCAAAGTGAAGGAAGGAGAAGTACTTTTAGAAAATGGAACACATCATGGTGATTTAGACCTGGGTTTGGGAAGCCATGGGGCTGTTTAAAGAAATGTGTGTCTAATTACTGAAAGAGAACCAGAAAAAGAGAAAGGGGAGTGAGAGAAAATTTTTACATTTATCAAAAATTTTGCTGAAGGCTGCTCTTTGGCAATTTTATGACTTTAGGTCTCAACCCAATTCAAAACTGTTTTAAAAATGAGGAATGAACTATAGTGTAAGAATCTTACAGACTGTTTCTACACACTAATAAACAGTAGTTATATGTAGGGTGCTTTAAGTATTTTAGACATAGTCTATGTGATTTTTATCAGTAATGGTAATAGCGTGGAGTGAGGAAACTAAAAATATACAATCTAATTCCTCCTGACCTCATAAAATGTTCCAATACATTATAAATAGGCTTTAGCAATGCTTCCAAAGAAATAGGAATATGTTGCTTCTAGTGGGTTTAATTTGTATAATATGATAGTATCCACATAATGTTCACCAGCTGTACTTCAGAAAGTGATTTGTTTTTTGAATTGATAAACTAGCTGCTTTTTTAAAAAAAATTTTGAGTCAACAGTCCTGTTTAACTGTATTTTTCAAAGTCAGTTTTAGCAGTTTAAGAAGAAAGGCAGAACACTATCATTTTCTCATTTTAATGTTTTCTTCCAAAGCAGATTCTCCCAAGTAGGTTTGAACACATTATATCTGTTTTTCAATGTTATATATTCTGCACATTTCAGGTGCAGGTTTTACTACTGTTACTAGTAAAAAGAGAAAGGTGTGAATGATGATTAAAATTGGAGTAATAAACTCAATCACAGAGACCAGAGTATGGGTTTAAAGCAAACATCCATAGCTCAGTGCCCAACTCTAACCAGACGCTGTGATCAGCTCTTTGCAGGTTTGTTGCAAAAGTAGTAATTCAACCACATTGATTTTCATTTAAATCACTGGAGCCTCTTATAGGTTCAAGTAGAAATTTCTGTGGCATTAAAATAATGTCCACTGAATGAATGGATATTATAGCTTCATGCTCTGGCAAGATAAATAGTAATTAGTTATGCTCTAGAATAGAAATAGTAAATGTATGTTCCATAAATTTCTACTGCCCAAATAGAAATATTTATTTAAAGCATGAATAGGCATTAACTAAAACAGTACTCAGTAATTACATAAACAAACATTAAGGGGAATACAGGAATTAATACCTGTAGAGCTTTCTGATTGTCTGTTTATGGGCCCTGAACTACTCATAAACATGTTACAGATGCACAAAACAGAAAAATAATTGAGTAAAGTTATTTCCCAAAATTTAAAAAAATGTTTTATGTTTACAGAACTATTTGACAAAATATGATCTTATATTTGGGTCCTTCAATCAGCATGAGTTTATAACTAATAAAAAACTATAACTTTGTTTTTAAACTGAAGTTGCTGCAAGTAAACTCTATATACGTCAATCAAATTCAATGATTCTGAAGAAGGTCCACCAGTCCTTGTAAAATGTCCGTGCATTTATTAAACTATTAAGTCACACACTTCTTTACCTATTAGTTTGGCCAGCTGTGTGGCTGTTTATCCTCTTGTGCTAAATTCCTGAGAGAACAAGAGTATTCTTGTTGACATCCCTTACACTACTGCTGCTCCACAGGGGTTCAAAGCAATGAAGCGAGAAATTGACTTGAGGGAGTGGAGAGAACTCTTGACAATATCAGCAACAAACTGCTTTGTGCTAATCATCACACATGGCCTTGGAGGACTCTGGGTCCTAACTCTGCCTCTTTTGATGGCTCTGTTAGCCTGATAGGGTTGGTCAGATTGTGTCCAAACAAATTCACAATTTTAAATTTAAAAATAGTAGCAAATAATCAAACATTTAATACTATGTTGTAGGTGCAATATAATAAGCATTTTGATTCTTTTTCAATAAAGCAATTGGCTGGAAATCAAGTAAATATAGATGTGTTCAGACTGGAAGTATTGTTTTAAAAAACTAACGTTCTAGACTGTAAAACCAAATAAATGAATAGTAGGGAGAGTCATATATAAACATATAAGAACACACATACACCATTATAATATCAAATGAATAACTTATACATATTGTCATTATCTAATTATTTCTTAATTGTGCTTTAAAAATTAACTGATCAATTCTCTAGTAGACTTTATGAGACACAATAGAGGGCAAATCAAGATTCCTGACTTCATGAAGCTTGTAATCTGATGAAGTAATCGAAAGTAAAAGCAATAAATGCTGAATACACAACTAGATAAAACAATGAAGGCAAAGGACTGATTTGTGCATACACTAAATAATCAAATTTAAATTTGATTTAAATTAATAGTGCCTATATCTTTAAAATCAGTCTGTCCATTTTGAAAGGTACATAAAGCTGTATCTGTATTTTACTTCTTAATGGTTTTAATTTTCAAGAAACTTAGTTTATTAGTATGAGAAAACAGGTTGTCTATTTCCCCAAGTGGGATCATTAAAAGTGAGTGGGGAGGCTGTTTTAATGCTCTTATCTTTTATGCCAATTTTCAAAGTAACCTAAGATTCACTGTAGAAAGATAAATAACTGATGACTTTATAAGGAATAATTTATGGAGTGTAGACAGATGTCTTTGCAATGGTTATCTTTCTGGATGCATCTGTTCGGTGTGTTTCTTACATTCCCAACAAAAAGGTGGCATTTTGGGCTGTAATTCTGTCATCTAATCGTATGGAAACCTGCCAATTCTTATTAACATCTTGACATCTTATTGCTATAAACTTATCATAAGTTCTTCTAATGCAAGATGGGTTTAAATTCATAGAGTTGAGCTTTTTGCTGTGTATCCATTAAATGCCTGATCCTTTGCTCCTTATATCAGCAAAACTTTCAGTCAAGTAAAACAGCTGTTGGCCAGAATATGAATTATAGATTAGGCCCTGAAAGGTTAACAGTTAGCTGTTTGGGATACAGTTTAAAAACTAGAGAAAACAAAAAAAATAAATGTGTGTTACCCTCTTTCATATTAACTTCTACACAATGTTAACTGGTATATCAAGTCCCTTATATTTAGACATTACCCAATGGAGATGCAATGGATTCTTATTACAATAATATAGGTGTTTGTTTGTTTTTTAATAGAAGGCGTTAACCTTCCAATTGCTACAAAATTAAAAGTTTAGCCTGGAAATCCATCTTTAGACAAAAAGAAAAACCATTATCTGAGACTGTAACAAAGCTCATCAAAAAGCTGAAAATGCTCCGTGGTTACTGTCAGGTGCAACAGGATATATTAAAAGGAAAATGTCACCGTGCTATTTTATCTGTGTTGCACGCAATTCAAGAACTATAAACTTAGTCCTCATCCAGTATGTCTTAGACACATTGAATGCACATCACAAACATATAACAAGATGCTTCCTACCTAAAGGAAGAATTAAAATTTCTGTAAAGAATTATAATTTCTTAATGATTTATATTAATGCTAACTTGGATAATTTAAAATAATATATTAAAATGCAATACAGAACACTTCATTATGTACTTGTGTTAGAGACAAACTAAGTTTGAGACAAATTTAACACTTACTAAATATTCATAAATTATGGTAAGGGATATGTTGCCAAATTTAGAGATATTAGGGAGAAGAGTATGTTTTATAAAGTAAAAAGAAGAAATATTGACAAAATCTCTGTTTGTAGTAATCTTTATATTAAAATGGAATTTTTGGAGGTGAGGATTGGAGGAATTTCAAACTGGACATCAGGTTTAATTTGCAGTTCTTCGCTGGCTGCAAGAGAGTACCTTTGAGACATTGCAAAAAAAAAAAAAAAAAGTTCAGCCCTAACCAGTTTGGCTCAGTGGATAGAGCGTCGGCCTGCGGACTGAAGGGTCCCAGGTTTGATTCCAGTTAAGGGCATGTGCCTTGGTTGCGGGCACATCCCCAGTGGGGGGTGTGCAGGAGGCAGCTGATAGATGTTTCTCTCTCATAGATGTTTCTAACATTCTGTCCCTCTCCCTTCCTCTCTGTGAAAAATCAATAAAATATATATTTTAAAAAATCTTTAAAAAAATGTTCATTGTTGGGGGGAGGGCTTTCTGTGGCTAACAATTTCTTGGATCAACTTTGGCTCAACAGGGTGCTTTCAGGAAGTCAAACTCTCTTAATGGTTCCTACAGTGGGGAGGGTGATTGTCATGTCAGGCAATTTCTTAATGAGTTTACGTTTCTTGAGTATACAGTAAATGATTTGAAGTTAGAAATTGAAGGTCAAGTTTCTCCTAACCTGTTGATGGCAAGGAAAAGCCATCCTACAATTAAATCAGACACAAAAAATCTTCAAAGTATACAATCAAAAGTAGTTAATCATATTGTGATTATGGAAGGAAAATAAAACCATGGTTTTAAAATGCCTAACTCTATAACTACTTTTAATACTAGAAACTAAAAATAGAAAATATATCGTCTTACCCTACTACTCTCCCTTGATGATCCCCCTTCTTGGCCCAAAGTTCAATTATTAAATACTAGAGGCCCAGTGCACAAAATCTGTGTACTCGGATGGGGGGGTTCCCTCAGCCTGATCTGCGCCCTCTTGCAGTCGGGGAGCCCTTGAGGGATGTCTGACTGACAGCTTAGTGCTGCCACGGAAACGGAAGAGGCTCTCACTGCTGCTGTGCTCGCCAGCCATAAGCCTAACTTCTGGCTGGGTGGCACACCCCCTGTGGGAGCACACTTACCACCAGGGGGCAGCTCCTGCATTGAGCATCTGCCCCCTGGTGATCAGTGTGTATTATAGCAACCGGTTGTTCTTCTGTTCGGTCAATTTGCATATTAGCCTTTTATTATATAGGACACGATTATAAAGTAAAATGTGATATGATCATCTTAGATACCACAGCACTATTGCAGTTGTCCCTTAAGTGTAACAGACTTGTGGGCTATCTCTAAGTCCTTACCAAAGAGGTGAATGGAGTTCCATGTACCTGAAATGCTACCTGGTGACTAACATTGTCTAAATAATACAGAAATGTAAAAACCGTAAGTAAATGAAAAATTTGTGCCTTTTTACCTTCTATGGATTTTGGGTAATTTGTTCCTAGAAGTAATATGTTGTTTTTTTTTAAATTGTAACTTCTTGTTTTCTCATATTTTATTTCTAACATTTAATAGTGTTAGGGCATTTTATTTTATTTTATTTTTTTTTAATATATTTTATTGATTTTTCACAGAGAGGAAGGGAGAGAGATAGAAAGTCGGAAACATCGATGAGAGAGAAACATCGATCAGCTGCCTCCTGCACACCCCCCACTGGGGCCTTCTATAATTGAAACTTTGTTGCCGCTCCAGCTCCAAGGCCATGGCGTGGTGAAAGCAGGTATCTGGGGATTATTTAGCTTCTATAATTGCAACTTTATTTCTTAGAGTGGAGCTCAGAGCCTGGCCACAGCAGGGAGGAAGCTTGGCTTCCTCCATCACTGGAGCAAGCAAGCCTCCTGCTCTCTTCAGCTGCGTGGTTGCAGGGCGCCATCTTGGTTGGCGGTTAATTTGCATATCTCACTGATTAGCCAATGGAAAGTTTAGCGGAGGTACAGTTAATTTCAATATTTGTCTATTATTAGATAGGACTAGAGGCCTGGTGCACAAAATTCGTGCACAGGAGGGGTCCCTCAGCCCAGCCTGCACCCTCTCCAGTCCTGGACCCCTCAGAGATGTCTGACTTCCATTTTAGGTCTGATCCCACAGGTATCGGGCCCAAATCAGCAGTTGGACATCCCTCTCGCAATCCAGGACCACTGGCTCCTAACCACTCACCTGCCTGCATGCCTGATCACTCCTAACCACTCTGCCTGCCTGCCTGATGTCCTAACTGCTCTCCCCCTGCCTGTCTGGTTGCCCCTAACTTCCCTCCCCTGCCAACCTGATCATCCCTAACTGCTCTCCCCTGCTAGCCTGATGGCTCCTAACCCCCTCTGCCTCAGCCCCTGCCACCATGGCTTTGTCCAGAAGGATCTGGATGGATGTCCAGAAGATGTCTGGTCTAATTAGCATATTATCCTTTTATTAGTATAGATTATATATTCACAGGCAAATTATATATATTTCCTTGCTAACATTTAACATTTTATTAATACTTAGATCTATATGTAAAATATCATATTAGGCAGTTCCACCTGAGTGTCTTATAGACATTTTAAACTCAATGTATCTAAAGTATACATATTGCATTTTCTTATATATTTGCTTCTTCACCTTGGCTTCCTATATCAGTAAATGACACCTCCTAGTTCTTGACTTTTACTTTGTCTTCACTCTCCAACCCAATGCATTACAAAACTCAATCAGTTCTAGCTTCAACTTATGTTTCAAATCTATTAATTTTCCTTCCATATCTCGGCCACAGATTTAGACTCAGTCCTATTCATCCCTCATTGTTTCCTGGAGCAAACTTTTAGCTTCTGAACTCTTCATTCTGCCTTCAATCTTGACCCTTTCCTGATTCTTCTTCACATATAAAAGCTAGGATGGTTTCCAAAAATGTGTATGAATAAATTACTTTCAGATATAGTAAATATATCACTTCCATAAATAAATTAAGCATGAATAAAGTTAAACATAAGTGTATAGATTTCCTCCAAACAAGCAGAATTTATATAGATTTAAAATATTCCTTTAAGCCCTCCTTCCTCCACACTTGTTCAATTTTCCTGTAGTATTTTATTCTACCAGATTTCCTTGTCACATACTCCCCATTTCCATTGTTGTTTTTAAAATATTAACATTAAAAAATCATAATAATAGCATCACCTTATATTTTATATGCTTATTTACAATTCTCATTTACTTTCTCAAAATATAATCTTCTGAATTTGTAGGGAAGATATTATGAGCAATACTATGGATGATGTCACATCTCAGACAAACTAAGTTTTCTGTACAAGGTCACACTGCTATTAAATACTCACTCCTGTTCCCTCATGCCTTGCCATGAGGTCTCTCTGGAGCTCTTTCATCCCAAAGCACATGGCATTTTGACTCTAAATTTTTATAACACTTGATAATAAAAATACATTATATTTTATAAATTGTCCTTTGTTTTCAAAACAATTTTCTTATGCAAAGTTTTTATTTTAATACATATTTTATGTTGGAAAATATTTAGATTTACAGAAAAATTGCAAAAACATTAAGTACAGAGTTTTCATAATACCACATCCAGTTTCACTTCTTATTCTCATATTAATAAGGTACAGTTTTCACAATAATGAATAAATATTGGTACATTTTATTAGCCAAAGCTATGCATTAGATTTCCTTATTTTTTAATATCTTAGATTTTAATCTAATGTCCTTTTTTGATTCCATGATCTGATCTGGATACCTCATGACATTTAGTCATCATTTCTCTTTAGACTCCTTTGGCCATGACACTTTCTCAGACTTCCCTTTTTCTATGCTTTGAAAATTTTGAGGAATACTGTTTTGTTATTTCATAGAATGTCCTTCAGTTGTCATTCATTTGATGTTACCTCATAATTCTTGGGTTATGACTTTTGGAAGAAGACCATGGAGGTAAAACATTATCCCCATCACATTCTAGCAAGGGTACATACTGTCAATGTGGCTTATCACTGTTGATGCTCATCTTGTTTGCTTGACTGGGTTTTTGTCATTATTTGTCAAGTAGCTGTAAAAATCACTATCTTCCCCTTTCCACGCTGTTCTCTTTGGATGGAAGTCCCATGCGCAGCCCACACTTAAGGAACGGGAAGTTGTGCTCTACCTGCTTAAGGGCAGAGATCTACTGAAATTATTTGGAATTCCTCTGCATGGGAAATTTGTCTATTGTCTCTCACTTATTTATTCATTCAATCATTTATTTATATCAATATGGACTATAGACTCATGGATATTTATTTTATCATTTGGATTGTAATCCATACTATGTTTTTACTACAATTGTTTCAACTTTGGCCTTTGGGAGCTCTTTTAGTTGTTTCTCATTTTTCTTTTATTCTCGCAACTTCTTGCAGAAGCTATATCATGATTTAGTATACTGTTGCTCCTTTCTTATTTTGTGCAATATATAAAAGCATAAACTCCCTAGCAGGTTGAGCCACCTCTATCCCCTAGCTTCTCCCCTCCTTCATCAGTCTCCAAATACAAACAAGGTTAATATAAATTAATTTCTTATAGCTCTTGTTATTAGTTTTCATAATATATTCTCAATCTTTCTTTTTTTATTAACAAATATTTGCATTTGGGTGTTGGAGTGTTTTGTGTATGTTTCTTAATTCCCCATAAACAATCTGGATATATAATATGCATTTGATCCCCTGGGAACATTTATTGGCATATCAGGAAAGATAAATAAGTAGTGATACTGATAATAAAATGAGAACTTTTATGAACTTTGCTGCAATGAATTGATTTAGAGATTGTACCAATTCATTAATTCTTCAACTATAAAGTAAATCAGTAGTTTTCAATCTTTAGTATGTATCAGAATCACCTGGAAATCTTGATAAAATAAAAATAACTGGGCCCTATCTTTGGAGTTTCTGACTCAATAGATTTTACATGGGCCCAAGATTTTGTGTTTGTAACAAGTTCCCAGTTTTATTGGTTTGCTAGAGCTTCCAGAACAAAATATCACAAGCTGGGTGGCTTCAACAACAGAAATTTATTTTCTCACAGATCTAGAGGCTGGAAGTCCAAGATCAAGATATTAGTAGGGTTAGTATCTCATGAGGCCTTTCTCCTTGGCTTTCAGATGGCTGACTCTTTGCTATTTTCTCACCTGGTCTTTACTCGGTTCTTACCTCTGTTTAGTGTCTCTTCTCTCCATTTCTTATAAAGACACCTGTCAGATTGAATTAGGGCCCACTCAAATGGCCTCATTTTAGCTTCATCACCTCTTTAAAAACACAGTCTCTACGTACAGTAATGTTGTGAAGTATTGGGGATTATGGCTTTAGTATATGAATCATGGGGGATACATAGTTCAGCCCAGAACAAGTTTAAATAATGCTGAGTTAGAGAATTGCTAGCTTAAATAATCAAATTGAGCCAACTGAAAATGATCTGGATAAGTTATGGTAACAACATCAGTGAGGAAAAGACAGCAGATAATATCTGAATAGGAAGTCTTCTCTCTTCCAACATTTTCTGAAAATGACAATCGCACACTAGAAGATTGGGGAAAAGAAGCTGAGTTTGTGTGAGGAATAGGAATGCTTCATTCCTCACCTTCCATATACTCTGAATTAACAGAAGGAAAAGTACATCCATGTGAGGGAACCTTCAAATGCATTAGAAACTCTCAGCCTTCATAAGTAATGTGCCAACTCACTTGTTTCCTGCTTTTTGCTTACAACATGGTGTATGTAGATTCCTCTTAAAGGTGCTTATGAGTGGGGTACACAGGGATTTCCAGACTTAATCACTGTGACATTCAAGTTGGGAGCATTATAGGTATCATGCCAATTAAGGAATGCTTTATTCCATAGAATTTTCAGCACAATTGTGTCAGAGGTTTCTCCAGAGAAGTAAGCTAGTGTCACCATCAGTTCCTAATTAGGTTAGAATTTTTTTTTTTAAGTTCATCCCCCGAAGTTATTGGCCCTTGAGACTATATGTCAAATGTTGGAGTTTCCAATTTAGCTTTCTGCCCTGCAGAAGGGCTCAAGATTTGTAAACACTCTCCCACAAATGAGCAAAGCCAGACCCATTAAAAACCCATCTCCTGGTCACTTCGAATCAACAAATGCCACTATTACAAATTCTGATTTTTGTCCTGACCCATAGGATTTCTCTTTAATATTTCAGATGCTTCATTTTATGATTAAAGAAGGTAGGTGTGTGTGTGTGTGTGTGTGTCCTTATTTTCTTTATATTAGTTATATCATGGCCAAGTTCTTTGAATGTAGTTTCTATGCACTTTGCCACCTCTTTTTACTATATTTGATTTGATTCAGTATTAAATAAATATGGAAGGGACCTTGGTGGTATGTATTTTAAACTACACATATGTTAAGTGTCAGAGTTTGACAGAAAACCAAACATCATTGAGGCCAGAACAGAAGAGAGGTATTTCAAAAGTACTTGAGAAAGTTCTACAAATGTCAAAGATAAACCAATGAAAACTAACTTTACAACTTCTGAAATCTTTTCTTTCAAGTGTGTATGTGTGTGCCTGCACATGGGTGGGTGGAGGAGAGGAGTAGTACCTCACATGACAGGAAACCTCAGGGACACTGCAGATCTTTTTTCTTACCCAAGCTCCACACCCAATCAATCACAAAATGTTAAAACTTGGGCTACTAATACATTCTGAATCCAGTCTGAGTCTTTGCTACAATTACATCTACCTCTCCAGCAACTGTTACCTTATTTCAGGCTTTTAGCTTCATCCCTAAGGTCAAGGGTTATCACAACATCCTGAATTTTGGCTCTTTTATTACAAATCTTAAAATATTTACTATCTGGCCTTGTAATAAAAAGATTGCCTATACCTGTCCTAAGTTAATAAAGTGGTCCTTAAACTGTTGGCCTCTTATTCTCTCCACTCTCAACTATTCAGTTATTGCTTACTACCTAAAAACTGAATTTTTAGCTATTCATTATGGCCCATGATACACCATTTCTAACTACTACTGTTTTCAGCAGCAACTCATGTTTCTCTCTTCTGCGTATTCTATAACCTGGTACTAGTAAACTATTTGGAGTTTTGATCAATTCCCAAAACTCTCAAGTAGTTTATAAATATACTAGTGGCCCGATGCGTGAAATTTGTGCATGGGTGGGGGTGTCCCTCAGTCCACCCTGCACCCTTTCCAATCTGGGACTCCCTTGGGGGATGTCCGACTGCCAGTTTAGGCCCAATCCCTGAACCAGCAGTCGGACATCCCTCTCACAATCCGGGACCACTGTCTCCTAACTGCTTGCCTGCCTGCCTGCCTGCCTGCCTGATTGC
>NW_006294243.1:1265289-1267534 GCF_000327345.1 Myotis davidii
TCTATTGACTGTATTTCCTATTGTAGTGACAATAGTTTACAGGTTCCTTCCAATTTTTTTTTGTTGTTGTTGTTGCTTGCCCTTCCTTTTCTTTCTCACTTCTTACTTCATTTTCTCTTTTTTCTTTTCTTTTCTTTTCTTTTTAAGCTCTGAGTAATATCCTACTGTCTAGATGTTCCACAGTTTCTCTATCCGTTCACCCACTGAAGGACATCTTGGTTGCTTCCAAGTTTTCCATATCCTCATTCGACTCCTCCGACTCTTCCTTTGCTTCAACCTTGGCTGGGGCTGCAGCAGCAGCAGGAGCAGCAGTGGTGGTGGTGGCCACAGGGGCAGGAGCCACAAAAGCAGATGGATCAGCCAAGAAGGTCTTGACCTTTTCAGCAAGTGGGAAGATGTAATCAGTCTCCACAGACAAAGCCAGAATTCGCTTGTACCATTGATGATAGAATGGGGTTCTGACGCAATAGTTGGGTAACCAATATGAAGGCATACGCTGGCAACATTGCGACACCCTCTAGGAAGCGGGAATGCAGAGTTTCCTCCGTGAGGTCAAGCACTTCCAGGTGTAGATGCTGCCATTGTCAAACACCTGCTGGATGATCAGCCCAGAGGAGAAGGGGGAGATGTTCAGCATGTGAGGCAATGTGGCTTCGCTGGCTCCCACTTTGTCTCCAGTCTTAATCAGCTGTGCACTCAGGATTTCAGTGGTGCCCTGGAGATGTCAGTGGTGATGCCTAAAGCCTGGAAGAAGGAGGTCTTCTCTGGCCCCAGACCAGTGTTCTGGGCTGGCACTGAGTTCACACGGGGCAATGGCACCAGCACGGGCAGCAGCTGGCACTTATTGGCCAGCAGCGTGTCGCTGATCTCAGTGAGGCCCTCCTTAGTGAACACAAAGCCCACATTCCCCCGGTATGAGGCAGCAGTTTCTCCAGAGCTGGGCTGTTTCCCAGGTGTCCTCGGATGGCCTTGCACATCATGGTGTTCTTGCCCATCAGCACCCCACCCTCCTGTGGAGGGACAGGCGGATCTGCTGCCTCTGCTTGGAGCCCACATTGGCTGCTCCCACAATGGAGCCTTTTGGATAATCGTCCAGGAGTTGGATGATCTCAAGGAAGTAGTTGGACTTCCAGGTCGCCCTGTCTTCCCTGGGCATCACCCCGGTGCACAGGGATTGCCACGCAGGGTTTAAAGATGATGTCCCTCCCACGAGGACGCCTGGCGAGAGGAAGCCCTCATTTTCTTTGGATAGTATCTCAATTGGCCCTCAAAGCTCAGCAAAGACACTGGGACACACTTAATCCATTTTACAGACCAGGAAACTGAGGCCAACTTCAGTTGAGGGGGAACGCAGGGAGTGGTCACAGCCGCGCTCTCCGCCCTTCCTAAGGGGCAGCCGCTGGGCAAACAGAACAAACCTCCCGGTCAGGCTTGGCGCCTCATTCTCAAGCACCTCTTCATCATGGATGCTCCACATTCTTTCCTCTCCCCCGTCTCCACCCCATTCTTTACTGCCCCCACTTCTCCGGAGCAGGTGGTAGGCTTCGCACTCACCATGCCAGCGTGTGCCATGGGGCAGGATAGGCGCGGGCTTGCTTTGGGGCCAAGTCCGGAGCAGGAGTCGCTGCCTGTCAAGTGCACAGGGTGCTGGGGTGAGGCCGGGTTTGCACCAGGAGCTTCTCTTAACTGCAGCAGTCGGGTGCCGCCCCTCAACCCCCGCCTCAGGGCTGCGGTCCGTCCAGCGTCCTTCCACCTTGTTTCCGGCAAGGCAAGGGCGACATGCATCTTGAGGCCACTACAGAACCTCGCTCTCCGCGGGCGAGGCAGATCCCTGCCCGCCGGCCCCCTGTCCTGCCCGAGCCCCCTCTGGTACATCCACCTCGGCGCCGCTCTGCACCCCTTGGGCCGCCCACCCCCTGGCCGGCAGCTTCCCCGAAGCCGTGGCACTTGCCCCGGAGCCACAGCTCAGGCGGCCCTGCAGCCGGGCCTCTCGCCGCAGCTAGGTCAACGCCCTCACCTGGGTCACCTCCTTTCTTCCACATTCGCCCTTCATCCATCCCTCTGTCCTGCAGTGCTTGCGCTCCAGGCCTAAAGGAAAGGACCAGGGCCAAGAAGGACAAAGCCCAAAGGAACTGAGTCTTGAACCCCCACATCCGTTCTCTGGATTTGCTCCCGCACCTCCTCTCGGTGTCACATCTTGAACGGGCCCCCTGCAGGCCAGCCACACGGCCTCCGGGCGGCCCGG
>NW_006294243.1:1267568-1277334 GCF_000327345.1 Myotis davidii
CCCGGCCTGGGTCTCGGCAACCCCATGCCTGCTGGAGAGGGCTGTTGGAGGAGGACCGGAGCCAGTCCGTCATTAGGTCCCCAACTCCAGAGGAGGCACCACCAGCTTATGTGCCGGCTGCAGGCCCTGCCCCCAACCTCGCTGCCTGCTAAATGGTTGTGACCTTTACTGAGTCCTAGTTAATTAGCATATTACTCTATTATATAGATAGATATACCAATCCCTCAGCCTAGAATCTTTTATTCAAACTAAAATCTTTTAAGTCATATTTCAACAATTATCTCTAGCATTTTGTTTTCTCTAAACTCTTCATTTTTTTTCTACAAAGAAGTGATCAAGAGCATGGATTCAAGGAGCTTGACTCCTGGCTTCACCATTCACTAGCTGTGTTAACTTGAACAAATAATTCAAAAACTCCAGCCCACGATATTCTGTGTGTGTGTGTGTGTGTGTGTGTGCCCAAAACAAGGCTACTAAGATTGAAGCAAACTATGACAGGCATTTTTATTTAATTTGCCCGTTCTCTTTGCTGTCAAATTAAATTCAGATACAGACAATAAAATCACTGCATTGAGAAAACTACATTGAAAAAAAAATAAATGTATGTATCTTTACACAACTACAATAAGGGCCCTGGCTAGTGTGGCTCAGTTAGTTAAATATTGTCCCAGGCACCAAAAGGTCACAGTTTGGATTCCTGGTCAGTGCACAGACCCAAGTTGTGGGCTTGTTTGGATTCCCAGTAGCAGGTATGCAAGAGGCAGCCCATCGATGGATGTTTCTCTCCTTCTTTTCTACTCTAAAATCAATAAAGACATATTTTTTAAGAATCTACAATAAGGACAAAGATAAAAAAGAAATATGTAAAATATAAAAGAAGTTTTCAAATGTGAAAACGTATCAGGTAGATTTAGGTCACACAGGGAAATCTTCAATTACCTCACATGAAATATCTGTCTGAAGCATTACTTCCTCCCACAGATATGTGCTCAGTTTTCCATTTGAACAGTTGATCTTTCATTAATTTTTAAGCCTTGTACTATGTGTATAACACTATCTTCTCACATCATTTCTGACTGCTTTTTGACTCAAAATATTCACAGTCAGGTGATGGATTTAGTAGATAGCTGAATTGCTTTTCCTCTGGCATACTAACCAACCTAAATTACTAAGAATAGTTTTAATAATAATATAATTAAGGGATTGTTCAAGGGTTGGTTTCAAATTTATAGAATATCTATTTATATCTATCTATCTATCTATCTATCTATCTATCATCATCTACTCCCTATCTGGCTGCCTATTATCATCATCTGTGCATGTGTGGAGTGCATTCTGATAATAAGAAATCAAATTGTTGATTTTATTTATTTTTAATGTGTTCTTTCTATCATATTTTTGTTCCATTTTGTCTCTGCTGTTAAAAATGATGACATATATTTTCATATACACATAAAATCACAAATATATACCTTTACATGTATACACATGCGAGCATTAATCAGAAAACACTGCCTCTCTGCCTTTATCATGCAAACTTGGTAACCAAGTGTGTAAAGCACTTGATCATAGGTCATGTAGGCTGCTAAGCAGTACTTCCCTTGAAAGGAGGTAAATATTTCTTTGTTACCTTTATTGAAACTTTATTTATAAAATGATGTAGCATCATTAGTATTATGTAAATTATGTTTTCTAATGCTTGTATAATCCTATTTTTCTTCCTTTTGTTCTGTTCTACACAAGCATAACAACCTATTAAAATATATGGAAACACCTCTTTAATCCAGGGCCTCAAATTCCTTTTTTTCAGTTGTTGACAGCCAAAATTGGAACTTAGTTTCTTTTCCTTTAAACTGATGGAAAAGAATAAGAACAGAGATCCAACTCAGAAACATAAAAAATCAGTAAGAAAAAATGAGAGGAGCTATTTGGGATGTGGTGTTACAACCAAATTTAGCAACATCTTAGAGTTACTACTTGGGATAATGACTTATAAACAGATTCCACTAATTTCTATGAGAAACTAAGGGAATGTAGAAACAAAAACTATCTCCAAAGCTTTTATAATTTATTTTATTTTTAAAATTCAAATAAAAATAAAGTAAAATAGGTGATGTACTTTATCAAACTCTTTTTTGTTGATACAAAAAACTCCAATGAATATAGTCATTAATCATCTGACCATTAACACTACACTACTTGGCAGCTTTTCATTGGCTACATCCAATGTAATCAGTTGTTTCTTCTTGCCACTGCTAGCTCTTTCTACTTCATTATGAATGTGTGGTTAGATGAAACTTTTCAACAGAATTGTACTAAGAATGCAAAATTACCTGATGTTTCTTTGATTCTTAGTGACAATATCAGGACCATGTATAGACAAAGGTCTTTTTGACAAAATGAACCCAAACTTGTGTATAATTTGCAAGAGAACACATATAGATTCTCTAGAAAACAAATGAAAATTAAAGTAAAAATAGGAATGAAAATAGTTTCAGATATTCAGTATATACAATCTGAGTCATAATAGGACTTTTTTGTATATTTGTCTTTTAAAAAATATATCATAATAAATTAGAATGCTGGCTTTGGGGACCCAATGTGGTTCAAAATAGATTTTCTCCAAGTGCATGTTCTTAAAAAAAAAACACTTAGCATTTTGAGCTTCAATCTTATCATCTGCCAAATGGGTTAATAATGCCTATATTAAGGACTTGATGTAATATTTTTTAAAATTCTAAAATTTATGTGTCAGTGAGTGGTACGTAAGATGCCTTCAGAATGGTGATTATAATAATAAAGTCTGTTGTAGGTTATTAAATAGAGGTTTGTCAAATGTTATAATAAAACATTTCATAGAATTAGACAAATTATCAACACTCTGTGTCCTTACCTCCAACTGACCTTGATATCTATGCATAATTCTAGTATGAATTTGGTTACTCCTTCAAATCCCTCCCCAAAAGCTTAACTCCCAACATAGCTCATCGGTATCAATTGATCCCTGAGAAAATTTGAAAACCTTCAATACCAACTTTGTGGACAAATGTGTTAGTCTACTCAGGCTGCCATAACAAAATACCACCAATTGGGTGGCTCAAATAACAGAAATTTATTCCCTCAGAGTTCTAGATGCTAAAAGTCCAAGATCAAGATTTTATCAGGTTTGGTTTCTGGTGAGACCTTTCTTACTGAGTTGTAGTTGCCAACTGCCTGCTCGCCAGGTCCTCAAGTTGCCTTTTTACTCTGTGTGTTCAGGCAAGGACAGAAATCTTGCTTTTAGATTAGGGCCCCACTCTTACTGACTTTACTTAACCTTAATTACTTCCCTATGGGCCCTATTCCAAATACAGTCACACTTAGGGCTTCAACATATGAAACTAGGGAGAGATGCACTAAAAATATTTTAAAATTTGCAAATCATCCACAATATTTCTCACAGTGAAGAGATAATGAATGCATACATATGTTTTATTTTTTTACATCATCTTTAACATTAAACTGCAGAGATTCTAGTTTTCCTCCTACTCCCACAGAGCCTGTATGAAAATCTGTTTGTTGTGTATTTGTTTTTTTAATAGAATAAATTTTTAATATTTTAGGATGCTTGTGAGACTTTCATAGAAATGATTTAAAATTACGAGAGAAAAAAGGTTTTCTACATTGTTTTGTACATTTTATATTGTGTTATATTTGGTTCTGGAGACAGCAGGAGGTGTGCAGAGACAAAAAGCCCAGTTTTGTGTTAGATTTAAAAATTTATGCTAAAAATCAAGAAAATTTATCTTTTCCATGAAAATAAAAAAAACTATAAAATAAACATAAAATATTTTTAAAAGACAGTTTTATTTATTTCTCCAAATAATTTATCCAATTTATAAATGTAAATCATAACAATCTGCTCTCTCACATTAATAATAGAGAAATATAATTTTTACAACTATTTTCATACTTTATTCGCAACTCCTAAAAAAATCATGCTCAAAACTTTGGCAACATTTGATATACCAGTATATGTTTGCCAGAGTATTCAATATTTCTCTGGGATTTGAAAATAAGGTACTTGTTAAGGAAAAAGTTAAGGAACTTGAGATTGATCTTGTTCTAAAGTTTGTGAAAAAATAACATAAGAGCTAGAATTAGAATTTGGCAATTTTCATTCATAAATTCATTCGGCTATGTTTTCAAAGCCTGTCAGGAATATTAAGCCCACCAAGTCAAGAAATAAAGCACACTGAATGACTACAATTCAAATGAACTTCTAACTACTACACTGGGGAGTGAAAAGAAAATGTATTATTTATTGAATTCTTCTCACATAAAAAAAAGAAGAAAAAATTAGCCCGGATAAATACCAGACACTAGTTTGGACAAGAATGATGTACATTCCTTAAATCTGTGCCAGCTCTGAGTCTGGACTGCGAATCACAGAACAAGTGTCTGCATTGCTTCTGTGATTACTCAGATTCAGTCTGCATCCAGGGAAAAAGTAAACACAGGATTAAGGCAATATGGCCTACTTTTGAAAATTTTCCCTTTGTTAAAAATAATCTCTTCTTAAATTCCTGAAAAAGACCTGGGCCAATTACATAGTCAGTAGCATTTTATATTAGATGGGATAGCAGAAACTAAAAAAATAGATTTTTTTAAAAGCTGAAACTATTAAGTTAAAATAAATCACAGTGTTTTTGTTTCATTTTGATGAGAACACAGGTTTTGTGATATTCTACTAGAAAATCCCAATAAGCAGAAAAAAAAAAAGGAAGGACCTTATACAAGGTACTGTTTCACTGTTTTAGTATATTTTAAACTGTCCTTACATATTGATAAACATAATGGTTCAAACTAATTTTGGGGGGATGAGTATTGAATTTGGATGGCAAATATGTATTATGTAAAGTAAACTAATACATATTAAATTGTACTTGAATAAATGGCAAGTTATGACAGTGGATAGAGTCATAACTTACAATTACAATAGAATTAAATTTTTTATTTTCCAAATCAAAGACAATATGACCCTAGAAAACACAAGTTTGTGAGTTTAGTTTTAGTTGTGGAAATACAGGGGAATAAAAATCATTAATATAGTAGTTTAAAGATTGTGGGATGAGTCTTATTTGAATTAGAAATTTCTAACACAATTTCCTTCTGAAAGAAAGATAATTGTAGTAAAAGGTTGAATTATATTTTCATATTAAACTCTATAATAATGGAAAATATACACTCTACATTACTTAATTATTAGGTGGCTCAGCAATTATAGGTTCTAAATAAAAATTGCGATTATATAATCTAACAATCAGAATTAAAAAAAAACAATTTAGCTAGTTTTCCAGGCTCATTAATTAATATATCTATACAAAAACATTTATTCACTGTTGTTTTATGAGATGCTGTAGTTGATATTATACCAAATGTCTAGAATAAGAGTTGCAAACTCTCTTGCCTATAGGAGCTGGACAAGTAATGTAAATGCACAAAGTGGGCTTGTATAGAGTAAGGGTCTTTAAAATGCAAGTACCCACCAAAGGGACAGCCTGCTTTCTACTCCAATATGGTTATGTAGGCACACCTTTAGACTTCTCACTTTTGTAAGAGACTAGAAATTTAAATTATACTTTCAACCTTCTGATTTTTCAGTCTCAACTTAAAAACCACTTCAACTGAAAAACAAAAAATTATGTACAAACCAAACCAAGTATGTTTATGGGACTGTTGTAGCCTATCTGCTTCAAGGTTTGCCCACTGATATAGAGATTTGTAAATATAAATGTGAACTTTGATTTTTTATTCAAATTTTTGGCAAACAATAAATAAGTTCTCAAGTTTATTATTGGTCCAAAGACAGGTGCACAATTCTAGGTTGTTCGGATTCACTGACACTTAATCTTTGTAGCAGTCCTTGCATGATGACATCCATCAGGACATTTTTAAGGTTACCTGATACAAGCCATTTAGAAAGAAATAATGATTCACAGTTTAATATAGACCTGAAAAGAAGAGTATTCTGAGAAAAAAGGGATAATGTTATTTGATAAAATTTTTACTTTATGCGTATACAGTTTTTAAGACTATATGCACACACATGCAAAATGGCAGAAAAGATTAATAGGGACTTGATCAATGATCCTCAAACTTTATGTGTCAAGGAATCACCTTGAATACCTACAAATATTATGATATACAAGTGGCCCGGTGCACAAAATTCATGCAAGGGGGGGTGTCCCTCAGCCCAGCCTGCATCCTCTCCAATCTGGGACTCCTCAGAGGATGTCTGACTCGCAATCCGGGACTGCTGGCTCCTAACTGCTCACCTACTTGCCTGTCTGATTGCCCCTAACCACTCTGCCTGCCAGCCTGATCGCTCCCAACTGCGCTCCCCTTCCAGCCTGATCACCCCTAACTGATACCCCTGCCGGCCTGCTGCTCCCAACTGCCTCCTCTGCTGGCCTGATCACCCCCTACTGCCCTCCCCTCCTGGCCTGATCACCCCTAACCACCTCTGGCTCAGCCACGCCACCATGGCTTTGTCCGGAAGGATGACTTGAAGGTCTCCTGGTCTAATTAGCATATTACCCTTTTATTAGTATAGATGGCTCTATTCCACAAGATGCAGATTCTATAGTTTGGGAAAGGGTCTAGATCATGCCTTTAAAACAAGCCTTCATATGATTTAAGGCTCATGTTGTAAAGTTGACATTTTAAATACTGTGGTGGACTGAAAAACTGGTGAAGACCGAAACATCAATCTGTGGCATGGTTAGCCTCATTTCAAATGAGGCTAGCCAAGGTGCTGCTTTTTTATTTTCCCTTCCAAAAGAATGTTGACTACTGAATCATTTTCTTTAGACTGGGTGTTCCATGAGTGGAAGATTAAGTAAACACTTATTTCGCGTTTGAGAAGCAGGAGGCTGCACTCATTATCTGACAAGTTTAAAAATGATAAAAATCACAGGAAAGCCCTGGACAGTGTTGCTCAGTTGGTTGGGCATTGTCCTGTGCACCAAAAGATTACCAATTCAATTCCAGGGCATGGCACTTGCCAGGGTTTGAGGCTTGATTCCCAGTAGGGACCCTCAGGAGGCAGCCCATATAATTCCTATTGTTATCCTGATTTTACAGACAATGATGAGAAGCACTTGCCAGATATCTTGTGGTGAGACAACTTGCCCAGCATCATAAATCTAATAAGTGACTGATTCACAGAAAAAGAAATTTTCACATTGGAAAGGGAAAGGTGATAATGCATTCATTGCCCTGAACACCACTCTCCCATGATGACTTATTTAGTTGGCACTTCAATCACATGGCAGCCAGCATCCAACAGCTTTACCTATGATTGTTGTAAGTGGTCAAGTATTATTTATTATTATCTACTATGAATTAATAAATATTACGTTATATATATTATGCATATCAGACGTCACTATAATTATCATGAAAAGTTGGAAGAAATTTTACTAATGCATACATAGACTATAGAATGTAAAATTGTGAAATTTATCACCTATTGCCATCATTTTACTCTATACATTTACATGTAAATACTAAGTTTTGGATTTTAAAAGAAGGAGGATAAGTGGAGGGAGGGAGAGAGGAAAAGAAGGCATTCTAGTATCCAAGTTCAAATATTGTAAATAATAAAATTATTTAATCAATAAACATGAAATATCAAGGTCCTAGACTCAGGTGTTCTGATTCAGTAGGTCTGCAATTTGGCCCAGAAATATGTACTTATAAGAAGAAATTTTAGATCTTCACATCTATAAGAAATTCTTCACAAAAAGGATCATAGTTTCTTTTATTATCTGTTTTAAGTAAACAAGGAATAAAATTAGGCAATACTTAAGGTATTTGGGTTTAGTCATTAGAAAGATATAATATATGATAGTAAAGGATTATAAATACTATTTTAAATTAGGTTTTTGATACCTGTGGCTAAGGGATATCCTCCTTTAGCAGTCTTCAAAACATTGAATAAATTTTTATCATTTAGTTACAGATTAGAAGTTCAAGTATCAAGATCATTATCTTAGGTAAAGAACTAATATTTAGCAACTATCTTGACATACACACATTAACTTCCTCCATAGATTTCTCACAGTGGCCTTTTGGGTGGGTCTCATTCATCACCACGTCATACATGGGGATATAAGGCTCAGAAGCACAAAGGACTTGCTCAAGGTTGCATTCTTATTCAACTGCTAAATTTGCTTGCAAACTCAGAAACCCCAACTCGGATCCTTGTCATTTCTCCTACACTGCTTCCTTCCAAACTGAAATATTGCACAACAAACATGTCTCTCCTCATCCAATTTCTTTCCACAGAATCACAGTTATTTGTCTAGAACTACAGAAGCAGGCAATTCACTATCTCTAAAATCTTCAGTAACTTCCCTCTTCTTATAATATTAATTCAAAAGTTTCTTGGCAGAGGACAGTAGGTCTTAGGAATTTGTCCCCAATCTATTTCTTAAGCCTCACCTGATCCCTCCCCAGCTCCCTGTCATACAGATTGAGCTTTCTTCTTAGGACAACAAGATGCCATTATCAAGAGTTCTCTCTGCTTAGAATATCTTTAACAGTATTATCTCATCGGGTCATTCTGAGCCCTTTTTTATTTTTATTTTTTGAGGCCTGACATAAATATTCTCTTTCTGACACCCAGAACAGAACTAATTTTCCCTCCTTTGTAATAATTCCATTCATTTCCCCCTTTTAATATAATCATTTGTTACATTTTAGTGCCCATTATCTACACTAATAAAAGTGAAACATGCAAATTAGTGTCACTCCGCTATGCCCACCAGCCAATCAGGATGAGTATGCAAATTAATCCAACAAAGATGGCTGTTAATTTGCATATGCAGGCTAGGAGCGAAGACTCAAGACTGAAGACGACTGAAGACTGAAGAGACCTGCTTTCTCCACTGCGGCCGGAGCGAAGGCCTGGGTCCCGGGTGCCGGAGGAAAACTGGTGCCAGCAGCAAGGGGAAGGAAGGCATATTGCATGAATCTCTTCATGTAATGAGCCTCTAGTTAAAATATAAGCCACCTGAAACAAGGTCCTAGTTTCATTGATCCTGTGTCCTCAGTCCCAGTTATTATTGGAGCCCAAAAAGTTCACTTTGATAGTGTGATCATAAAATAGTTAATTCTGTTTTTGTTGTTGTTATTTTATTTTTTGGCTTCTTTAGTAATACCTTTCAATCTACCATGAATGAACCATACAATTAAAATATAAACTTTTAAATTAGCTATATTTTTATAAGGATGAAATTATGGTTCATTTTCATTAGCATGCTAAGGTATTTTCCTAATGAATAATTTAAAAAGTTAAAAAGATTATCCTTATAAAGGCCAAGAGATTATCTACCATTAGCTAAATATGTCTTTGGCTGGTATTTAAAATTAACAGCAGGTATATTGGCATAATTAACATGCAGACATTTAAAAATCAAGAAATACATTACATCATTCACCTATAAAAGTTCCCCCTAAATCATATTAAAAATATATTTTCACAACTATTTGTAAGTTATACTTATTTTTTTCTTATTAGCAAAATATAGAGGACAAGAAAGAATCATAGCTAAAAGATCCAAGCATTAGCAGGATAAAGTTCCCTTGAGGCTCTGTGGAAAGGACAGAAAGACACTCTTAAATTTGTATTTCTCTTTTATTATCAAACTAGAGGCCCGGTGCAAACTAGACGTAGGGTCCCTAGGCCTGGCCAGCTATCAGGGCTGATCTGTGGGGTGAC
>NW_006294243.1:1277504-1307720 GCF_000327345.1 Myotis davidii
TTGTGGAGCAATTGGGCAGGCCCCTGCTGGCACTTGCCCTGCCTGGCCTGGGGCATGTGGGCTGAGGGCAGCTCCTGCATTGAGCATCTTCCCCCTAGTGGTCAGTGCGTGCTATAGTGAGCAGTCGTTTCACAGGTTGTTCCATCGTTCAGTCAATTTGCATATTAGGCTTTATTATATAGGATCAGTAAGCTCATTCAAAATGCTTGCTCTGAGCTATTTTATGCACACCTTGTATGCTTGTGTAGTTTTTCTGGAGATATGCATGGGGACTTACTAAAAACCTTTAAAACCCTTATGTCTACACTTATTGTATGAGGTTATTATGACCGATGTTCTTTTGACATGCTTAGAGAACTTGTGCTCTAGTTCCATTAGTAGTATACCCGCAGCTCACGAGCAGACACTTTGGAGCTCAGACTCGATCTTACATCCATTAATTGTGTTTTTTAATTCTAAGTATACTTACACATACATATTTCTAGACCGCTCCTCCCAATTATCTCTTCTACTCTGTTTTCAAGTCTTAGCATTGTAAACCTAACCAATTTCATAAGAATTAGACATTTTCCTCCCTCCTATTTCATGTTGATTTTAGGTGTTTATATACTAGTAACATTGTAAAATTGCCTTATAGAGAAACATATCATTAATAAACCAAGTAGAGTGGTTTACTGAGGTAATGCATTATTTCTATTCTCTTACCATTATGTGTCAAGACAAAAATCTTGACTGATGTTGCTGATACCACCTCTACAAAGGCCATTTATAGCTACAAGTTGGAA
This sequence comes from Myotis davidii, assembly GCF_000327345.1. NCBI lineage: Eukaryota > Metazoa > Chordata > Mammalia > Chiroptera > Vespertilionidae > Myotis > Myotis davidii. The sequence goes on from NW_006294243.1 coordinate 1,278,290, forward strand.
GTGATGTATTTCTTAAAGATCCTGATAATACCAAGAGCAGAGCTTGGGTTTGCCTGGCCTTGATGAATGTTACCCAAACATTTGTGTTATTGGACTGTAGCAATGTATCATTCTGTAAAATCTGAGAAAACAAAACAATTATAGAAGATAGGTCCACACACTTTCAGAAAACATGAGACCTTCCCAGGCCCTTTCAAACAGCATCTCAAATTAATTAAAACATCTTAGTCCCCAAACAACAAATACAGTATTGCTTTATGTACAAAACCACAGGAAAACCTAAAAATACTGACTTAACTTTAAAATGGAAGGAAATAATCTTTACATTAAAAAAAAAAGGAGTAAGGAAACTCAAATGGCTATTTTCAAAAAATACAATGTTCAATAATAATATGCTTTAATAATATGCCTTCATCATAAGGTTTTTAAAAAAATAAACAAATATATTTAATCTATTGTATTCCTTTCTCTACTCTTTCACTAAAGATGAAAAAGTAAAATCAATTCTAACTCATCCTTTGCATATATAGATTACATTATTACATGTTGTCAATGGGTTAAGGATTCTAACATTCTCTGTTGTCTTGTTTTATCTGAACTATATAGTACTTTGAAGGCAGAAATATCAGTTTCTCTTCTTTCATTATAGCGGGACTTACATGTAGTCTTGTCCCTGAGTGACAATTCCTCTGCAAATTTGGAGCTTGACTCGCATCATAAAGTAGCAACAAGATTGCTCTACCTTCATTTTGCAATGGCTGTGAGGTGTTCTGAAGCTAAGTTGTATTATCCCTTGTTTTCTGCTTCTGAATTTTTAAACTAGAACAATTTTCTTTTCTTCTTAAATGATTCTTATATTTTCATCCAAATTTTAAAAGTTTTGTTCATTAAGCTATTTTTTGAAAACCATCTTAAATCATTTTTGAAAGTATGATTGCCATAAATGATTCCATACCTTTGAAGAAAAATAGATGTAGGATAGCCAATGTTGAAGTACTGGAGAGCTTTGAATACCCATCTGCCCTCAAATATTTTCCCTGGTGGCAGCCAAAATCCCAACATTGTGAAACAAGTGGTTACAAATATGTACACTTTTGTTTTATGTACACAAGTTTATCAGATCAATCTCTAAGTGACTAAAGGGGACAATAAGGTAAATGCCTTCCTGCATAGTATAAAGGGTGAAACCAAAGCAAACCAAACAACAAAACATGCAATAGTATCCTCTGAAAAGGGGGGGCTTCTGGAGCAGAAAGACATACTTCCCATCTTTTTTTCTAAAATTGATCCCTAACTCCACTACTGTATAGTATCTTTCAGAAAGTACAGAAATGATAACTACTGATATAAGAAAAACAAATGCTCTGTAGTTCAAGTAGAAGGAAGATCACAAAACAACACTATATTGAAACCTCTGCTTTACATAATCATCATTTATCTTCATAAAGGCAGACTCATCCACCTTCAGCCTCCAGGTTGCATCACATGAAACTCTATTCAGACCAGTGAGTCAATGTGCTAATAATTTTTTATCAGTTGTGGCATCTCTTTAAATTTTTTCTTTAAGAGACACATGTGCATATTTATTTTTTAAATATTTTATTGAGTTTATTTATTTCAGACAAGAAGGGAGTGGGAGAGAGAGATAGAAACATCAATGATGAGAGAGAATCATTGATCGGGTGCCTCCTGCACACTCCACACTCGGGATTGAGCCCACAACCCGGGCATATGCCCTCATGAGGAATTGAACCCATGACCTCCAGGTTCATAGGTCAATGCTCAACCACTGAGCCATGCTAACCGAGCTGCATATTTATTTTACTATTCAAAAGTTCTGGGTTATGGTAAAAGTTTAAAAATTTTGACAGCTTAATGTTCCATAAGCCCTAGATGGTTATAACTGAATTTAAGAATTATTATTTTTTTGTTTACTGTTATATATTATATTTTTATTAATGGCCTTGAGGAATTTTATTTATTTAACAGTTATTATCTCATTTGTATCAATTTTTTTTTTCCAGATTGACATTTGACTGTTGTTTTGTGTTTTCTTTTGAGCTGCTTTGTCATTGGCATTATGTATCCAAAGTTTATAACTAAAATTAGAATTCTTGTCCAATCTCCATTTCTTAGCAAAGCTTGACCCTGCACATTTACAGTGAGTAATAATGGAGCAGGCTTTCCTGGGGCAAAGCAGTGGGAAGACTAACTCAGTCCCTGGAGAACCATCCCACACAATGAAATACTTGGCTCCATGCCCTGGTGACTTGAAGAATTAATATGTTTCTTAAATGCCAAATTTAGTCCCAGATATTATGTCATGTTTTGGGAGAATATGCTTCAATAAAAATAAAAAGTCTTAGTATTAGGACATAACAGGGAAGTAATAAGTTTATGAAAATCAGAAATAAAATGTTCTCTCTGAACAAAGTATTTCTTTTTTACAAGGGATGTTTGTTTAATACTAGTGACAAATTTATCAATCATGATGTGCTCTAGATTAGTTCCATACTTACTGTTAAAAATACTTTTTTGTGAGCTACTATTGAATAATAATGCAATTTTAGGGCCCTCCTTTGCTGCACACAATATGGAAACTTATGAGCATGTAGCTCACTTCTTGGGAACAAGCACAGTGCTCTACTGTGATCTGAAAGGGAAGACCTTGTGCAATGTGAAGGGAGCAACCTGGAAGTAAATTTTAGAAGAAAAAGTGTAAATCAATACTAATTCTATAATCTTCCTATAGTATAAAATATATCTCAGGATTATCTCAATTTTAAAAACTTAAATTAGCTAAAACATAAAATACTGGAACGTCTACATATATAAAAGCCTAAGTGACTTGCCCTAACCAGTTTGGCTCAGTGGATAGAGCATCGGCCTTCAGACTGAAAGGTCCCCGGGTCGATTCCGGTCAAGGGCATGTACCTTAGTTGTGGGCATATCCCCGGTGGGGGGCGTGCAGGAGGCAGCTGATCGATGTTTCTCTCTCATCGATGTTCCTAACTCTCTATCCCTCTCCCTTCCTCTCCGTAAAAAATCAATAACATGTATTTAAAAAAAAAAAAAAAAGCCTAAGCGACTGAATGATCAAACCACCAAATGAGGTGCACTGACCACCAGGGGGCATAGGCTCAACACAGGAGCTGCCCCCTGCTGGTCAGTGCGCTCCCACAGTGGGAGTGCTGCTCAGCTGACTGGCGGGCACCAGACTCAGGGCTCACGGCTGGTTTCCACAGCTCAGAGACCGCAATGGAGCGGCGGTGAGCCTACCCAGCCAAGACCGCAGGTGCAGTGGAGTCGGGATGAGCAGGAGCGGCAGGCAGCATTGGACTGTCAGTTTTGGCCCAGTCCCCACAGGCTAGCCAAGGGGCCCCACCAGTGCATGAATTCGTGCACCATTTTAGTGCGACAATAAAATGTGTCCATCAATACAAAACAATGATAAAATTGTATTTTAGAAACAATTGATTTCTACAAGTTGTATAAACCTAACTAGCAATTGAAAATTATACTCCAGATAGATCCATAGTTTTTACAACCCTCGCCTTGATAATAAAAACTTTCCACATGATTTTTTCTGCAGTATTTCATGTGCTTCATATCTAATCAATATGATTAATCCTAGAGTTGTTTTTTTATTCTATATGGAAGAAACTCCCATCTAAAACTTCACAGTAAGAAATAATAAAATTTAAATGTATACAAATGCATACATAATATTTCCCCAAATAATGAGCCAAGAGTTAATTAAGGTCAACTAGTTATTTATTTTTTTTAAATTTATCTTTATTGTTGAAAATATTACAGATGTCCCTCCTCCCCCCCGCCCACCCACTCTATACCTCACCTGCCCTTCCCAGGTCTTCACCATACCATTGTCTGGTTCCAGGGCTGTGCATATATGCATATAAGTCCCCCTGGTTAATCACTCCCCACCCTTATTTCTTTAAAAGCTGAAGGGGAGTCCAGGGTGTTAAAGGGGAAACTTTATCTTGAGTGACATCTAGTGGACTACTACAGAATGCCATTTTTAAAAGTTGAAGCTACTACAGATTAGGCAACTGTACCAATATTAGCTCTTTATGATATCATATATTTACATTTGTGTAAGAATTATAATTATAAATACATACTAAAAATAACTTTACATAAGCAGTAAAATTATTTGTTTTTAATAACAATGAAAATTACGGAAGGCCTAGAAAATTCTATAAATGGAAAACAAATTTTTTTTTAAATATATATATATATATACTGTTGTCATAATTCTTGACTAACCCTCAATTCCCATTTTACTTTTTGGCATTTTCTACTCTGCTGTATTACACTTTATATGCTTTGCATGTCTTTAAAAAAAAACTTTAAATTTTATACTTCAATTATAGATTACATTTGATAGTATCTTGTATTTGTTTCAGATGTGCAGCATAGTGGTTAGACAATCATATACTTTACAAAGTGTCCCCCTGATATTTCCAGAACTCACCTGTCACTATACATAGTTATTACAGTATTACTGACTATATTCCCTATGCTGTACTTAATATCCCTGTGACTATTTTATAACTACCAATTTGTATTTAATCCCTTCAACTCTTTCAACCAGTTCCCCAACTTCCAGAAATATCATAAATAAAAATTTTATCTATAATATAATGTTGATGTCATTATTGACAAAGTGTTTTCAGTACATTTAAGAGCCCCTAATAGTTGAGGTCCTTCTATTTTATATCAATATAAACATATGGACTGTTTTTAATTTTAAAATCTCAGTGTTGAGATTAAATTTCTGTGGGTTTTAGGTGTTTTTATTTTTTCCTAAACTAAGAAATTAGATTATTTAGTCAGAAACATTGATTCTCACTTTCTTTCTTTTTTAAAAATATATTTTATTGATTTTTTACCGAGAGGAAGGGAGAGAGATAGAGAGTTAGAAACATTGATGAGAGAGAAACATCGATCAACTGCCTACTGCATATCTCTCACTGGGGGTGTGCCCGCAACTCAGGTACATGTCCTTGACCGAACCTGGGACCTTTCAGTCCTCAGGCTGAAGCTCTATCCACTGAGCCAAACCGGTTTCGGCAATTCTCACTTTATATTTTCTATTTTTTTTGGTGATTCTTTGAGCCACAAACACACAGTGTTTTTTTGTTAGTAGTATCTTAGGAGAACCTTGAAATGTTTTCCAATTGCTTCATATTATTTTTTAATATTATGTAAAATTATGCCAATTACTTATGAGGTTTCTACTGCTTTATTTCTAATTAGCTCCTTTGCCTTTGAAGGTGAAGTAATCTTACATTGTTGTTGTTTTTACGCGTCATTTCAAATCATAGTCTATCTCCTGGTGAAATATTACTTGGTGCCTGACCTTTGATTTGTCCTAGTATCTGTTTGTAAGAGCTTCTTTCACTTCTGCTCTTCTGTAACCCTGTTCATTTCATTAGAATTTTCCTTCCTATGTCATCTATTTCATGTCCTGTTTTTATAAATTGCCTTGCATCCTTCTTACCATCCTAATCTTCTTTGTCTTTTTAAAGTACGCCACTAATCTTAAGCATTCTTACAAGAGAGAACAATTTTATGGTCTCTAATTCTTCTCCTTACTAAATCCTTTGTCCCTCTATTCAAACACTGTTTACTCATTTTCCATATTCAATGTTCTACTGTTCCTGAAGTTTTTATTGACTAATTTAAAAATGTAATTTTAGTACCTCATTTTTAGAATACTTATATTCACTTTTAAAGGAAATTCTTTAATTAGCTTTCTTATCATTTTTTGAAATCAGCAAGCGTGAATACCTACTACATGTTTGGTTTTAGGTCAAGTTCTTTTGGGGTTACTAAAAAATAGCTTGCTTTCTATGCCCTCAAAACATTAGTCTAATGAGATTATCATACATCAAACAATATGTAAGGCAGCACATAATCAAGTGCTAAATTGTGTGGTCTTGGCCTGTGTGCAACATATTCAGAGAGGATAAAGAGTAATGAGGATCATGAAAAGACTAGAACTTAATTTAAATAAGTTTTAAATAACTCAAACTATCTTGCATAATGTATGTTATTAAATCTCCATCATTACCTATATTTTCTTATAAATAAACTGTTACTCCAATAAACTGAGCGGTGTTGAATTTTATGATTTATAATTAAATTAATAATAAACTTATATTTAGAATTATTATAAGTAAAATCAATTGAGAAAGGATTCAGAAAAGTATATTGTCATTTTCTAACATCTTTAAGGTTTGGTGGGATACCTTTATGATTCCTTGCTCTAAACTATATAAATCAATTGTATACATTATAGATTTATTGATGATTAGGTTCCCACTTTAAAAAGTTGAATACATTTTCATATGGAAGGGTATGAGGGAGGAATAATGAGGTCTAAAATATACGACAAGCTCAAGATTAGGGGTAGAAAAAGTAGAAGAGTTGCAGCAAGCAACTTAGTAAAAATACAGGAAAATATACCAAGGAGTTAAAACACTCATAAGCATATTTGAAAAGATGAAAATTTTAGTATTGAAAAAAAATGCATGGTAATTATTGTTTTCTACAAGGAGATATTGACAGTTATTGATAGGCTGAATAACTTGATCAAAGTACTCTTGGCATGTCGTAGCTGATCATGGTATTTATTGGAGAGGAAAGCCCATTGGTTGAGAGATCCTTAAATGAGTGTCACATAGCCCTGCTCTGAAATCCAGGTGGCCTTAATTAAGATGCTGAATGGTAAGATCAGAGAAGCAGGGATAGAAAACAGACATTTCAAGAGGGGAAAAAGGTTAATAAAATTCTGAGACTAATAAAATTCTGAGACAAACGTTTTTATTTGAATCCACAAGATATAATTCTACCTCATTATTTAGTGAGAAGGAGTTTATTAAAGTGCTACTGTGTCACTCAAAGAATTGTTTGGAGGGCTGGAGCTGTAGATCAAGGCAGAGCTTCATGGAGCAAAACCTAAACACCGGACTATGAGGAAACCATCACTATCGTTGCAACCCTGTGAGCACCAGAGGAAACGGATTCCTTTGCTGCTAGCAAAATTGATCTATTAGAGAGAGAGAGAGAGACACACACAGACAGACCAAGAAAGTAACAGAGAGGCAGACTCAATATTTGAAGAGATAATGGCTGATATATTGTAAAGTTGTCTAAAGGTATTGAATTTTAAGAAGCTTGATTGATCTCTTAAAGTGCCAAAAGAAAGTAACAATCAGTTTTTAAAAAACAGCTTTAAAAATTAAAAAAAAAAAATGAATAAATATATGCCCTGGCCGGTGTGACTTAAGTGTCAGCCCACCCATCAAAGGGCCATGGGTTCGATTCCTTGTCAAGGGCACATCCCTGGGTTGTAGGTTCCATCCCTGCCTCAGCCCCAATCGGGGCGAGTGGAAGAAGCAAACAATTCATGACACTCTCTCCCTATTTTTCACTCTTTCTAAAAAATCAATGGAAAAAATATCCCCAGGTGAGGATTAACAATATATACACATTCAGAAAAAAAAAATCTGAGGACATTTTTAACCAGTTGTTAAGCACTCAAGGAAATAACTGGAGTTTTATTATTATTATTATTTAATAAATTATGTTTTCTCTTTTATTATTTTTCCCATCATCATTTATCCCTCTATGCCCTCTTCCACATTATTATTTTTTAACTGGAATAACATTGGTCAATAACATTATTTAACTTTCAGTTGTACAATATTATAATTCAATAACTGCATACTATATCATGTGCATAAAGTTCTTTAGACAGAAGGAAAAATATTTCATAGCAAAATAGAATTTAGAACAAATATAAAGCAATGGAGTAAATAGGAGAGTAAACATAAAAGAAAATTAACTAAAAATTGATCTTTAAAAATAATATTAATGTCTTATGTTGTCTTAAAATGTTAAATAATAAGCAGATGCACTATTTTCAAGAGTGGCCTTACTGCCGGAGTCCATTCATTGTCTTCACTAGCTGAGTTTAGGCAGAGACCCCCCAAAAGCTAGTAGTCATTGAAAGTCCTGGCAAAGGTCAGAACTGTGCATCACCCAGTTAATTTAGGTAATAATAGTTGAAGCATCCCCACCTTAGTTCCCTTAATTCCTTAGATACTTATGTAGATCCTTGTTGATTATTGTTAATCAGATACTCCCAGAAATCTATTGATGAGCTAATCAGATACTCTGCCTACTCTCGGAAATCTATTGATGAGTTAATCTGCTGATCCGTGTGTCACTGAAACCTCCTTACCCTAAGGGCTACTCCAGATCATAAAAGACTGGAGCAGCCTGAGCATTGGTGGAAGTCCTTCCGGACTTGGCCGCCTGGTCCCCCAATATTGCAAAATTATCTCGTGTCTTTTTCTCTCATTTGTTGTGCGGCTCCTCTTTCAGATACCGAACCCTACTCCATGCAGAACGTGGAGGGAGTGTTACTCGACACTTACCATTTTATATTCCCATCTTTAGTGTATGAGTGATCCAGTATCTCCCCATGCTTGCCATTCTCATAATCATGTAGTGATATTTCATTATGGCTTTAGTTTTTATTTGCCTAATGATTGATGCTGTTCAGTATATTTTCATATATTTGTTTGCCATCTATGTTTTCTCTATTGAAATATCTGTTCATGTAATTTACTATTTTCTAATTGGGGTGTTTCTTTACTATTGAGTTTTGAAAGTTCTTCATAATTTCTACATACAAGATCTTTGTCAGTTAGGTGGTTTAAAAATATTTTCTCCCAGTCTGTACCTTATTTTTTCATTCTCTGAACAAGGTCTATTGCTTAAAATACCTTTTAACTTTTGATGATGAGCAAATTATATGTTTTTTCTTTTATAGGTCATAATTTTATTGTCAAGTCTAAGCACTATTCAATTAGCCTAAGTTCCCCAAAATTTTCAGTATACTATTTTTTTCCTAAAAGTTATATAGTTTGACATTTTATATTTAAGCCTATGGTCAATTTTAAATTAATTTTTGTGTAATTTATGAGCGTACTTTGAATATAGTCAATGACCTACTAAATCTCAACAGCATTATGCACAGTGAATAAAGCCAGTTTTAAAAGGTCACATAGTGTGTGATTCCATTTATATAACATTCTTGAACTGACTAAATTATAGAGATGCTAAGAAGATTAGTGGTTGCCAGAAATTAAAGACCAAGGGGAAAAAGTATATGACTATCAAAAAGGATCCTTACGTTAATGGAATAGTTGCATATCTTGACTCCAGTAGTGAAGTCAATCCATACATGTAATAAATTTTCATAGAAATAAATGCATCCAATTGATCAACTGAAGGACTTGGAGGCATGCATATAAACATAACCAATGGACACAAGACGCTGGGGGGTAGGGGAGGTGGGGGGAATGTCAAGGGGGGAAAAAAGAGACATATGTAACGCTCTTTGTAATACGTTAAGCAATAAAACAAAATTTAAAAAAGTGCATCGGTACATACACACATACAAATGCATGCAAATTTGACAAAACCCAAATGAAGTCAGAGGACTATAACAAAGTCAATGTCTAAGCTTTAATATTACATTATTGTTATGCAAGCTGCTTCTATTAGTGAAAACTTAGTGAAGGATAAAGGGTCCTCTGTGCTATTTTATGGAACTGCATGTAAATCAATACATGCAGAAGAAAAACAGAGGTAAAGAGTAGATTTCATTTTTGAAAAGCTAATCATCTTATAAATTCTATCAAGACTGATCACAAGTAAAGAGAAGACATATTGTGTAAAATCCATATTAGAAATGAAAACAAAAGCATTACTATACTCTAGATCTAAAAAATATAATAATGAGAAATAATGAGCAACTTGATGCCACAAAGTAATGATAAAAACTTCTTAGAAAAAAACAACTCACCAAAAATGAAACTGGAAGATATTTAAAATCTGAATAGTCTTAAATCAATGAAAGAAATTAAATTTCTGATTAAAAGCCTTTCACAACTGCCCTAGCTGGTTTGGCTCTGTGGATAGAGTGTCGGCCTGTAAACTGAAGGGTCCTGGATTCAATTCTGATCAAGGGTACATGCCCGGGTTGTAGGCCTATCCCCAGTAGGGGGCGTACAGGAGGCAGCCAATCAATGATTCTCTCTCATCATTGATATTTCTCTCTCTTTCTCCCTCTCCCTTCCTCTCTGAAAACAATAAAATTAAAAAAAAAACACCTTGCACAACTAAAAATTCAGCTGACTTCAATGATAAATCTGAGCCTGTGGTCGGCAAACCATGGCTCAGAGCTACATGCGGCTCTTTGGCCCCTTGAGTGTTTGTGGAAGAGCCACACTCAAGGGGCCAAAGAGCCGCATGTGGCTCGCAAGCCGCGGTTTGCCGAGCAGCAGTTTGCCGACCACTGATCTAAGCAATCATTTAAAAAGAATAACATGAAACACAGGTAAATTCCCTTAGGGAATTTTTTAAAAAGGTGGCATATATTTCAATTTAGTTTATGAGAGCAACATAACAGAAATAACAACATCTGACAAGGATATCTTAAGAAAGAAGGGATTGTTTTAAATAAGTTGAGTTTTAGGTAATAGTCTAGTACCTAAAAAGACATTTTTTATAGGTTGTTGAATCTTAGCACTAAAATAAATAATAAAGCCTGTTTTCTACATCGGGCATCAGGTTATCTAAAATAAATAAATAAATGAATAAATGAATGAAATGAAATGAAACAAATTATTCTTTAGAGCCTGTCATAGTCCATTTAGGTTTCCATTACAAAATATCATAGTCTGGGTGATTTATTTTTTTTTTAAAGCAGAAACAGGCCTGACCGGTTTGGCTCAGTGGCTAGAGTGTTGGCCTGTGGACTGAAGGGTCCCAGGTTTGATTCCAGTCAAGGGCATGTACCTTGGTTGTGGGCACATCCCCAGTAGGGGGTGTGCAGGAGGCAGCTGATCGATGTTTCTCTCTCATGGATGTTTCTAACTCTCTATCCCTCTCCCTTCCTCTCTGTAAAAAATCAATAAAATATATTTAAAAAAAATAAATGAAAAAGCAGAAACATTGAGTATCATAGACTGGGTAATTTAAAAAACTAACCAAAAACACATATGTACACACACACACACACACACACACACACACCAAATCAGAAATGTATTTCTCACAGTTCTAGAAGCTAGAAGTCCATGATAAAGGTGATGATAGATTCTGTATCAGGTGAGGGCCCAATTCCTAGTTCATAGACTGTGTTTACATAGTGAAAGGGCAAGGTTGCTCTCTGAGATCTTTTTCATAAGGGCACTAATCTCATTCATGAGGACTCCACTCTCATGAACTATTCACCTCCCAAAAGCCACACCTCCAAATGTTTCAGCATAAACTTGGGGGGGAGGGGGCACAAACATTATGTCCATAGCAGGATCTCATTTTAGGCAGGAAGAGAAAGAAAATGAGCAAAGAAAGCATTTCTTTTACTTTTCAAATTAAAAGTAAAACATTAATTCATTGCTCCTTACTTATAAATTACTCTCCAACTAATGAAGTCGAGATTAAGATGTCTGTCTGGAATGTGGGATATATATATCAACAGGGAACTGATGACACCAGACCTGTGCTCTACTTGCCCAATGTCTGACTTTAGCAGTGAGTGGCATGAGATTAGGGAAAGAAAATAGTAAGTCTGTGATTACAGACACATTGAAAGAGGAAGGCTGATTTGAAAATAGTACTATTAAATATAAAGTAATAGATTATGCAAATGAAGCTATACCAAATTTTACTTCAGGGGCAGTACGTGGTATAGTCTTACTAATGAACATACCTCATACTGAGAGCAGAGTAATTATGTTTGTAAAGGGATGTTGAATACAGATGCTGGAATGAACTATTTTTAGCAATTCTCTCTTACCAGATTTATTTATTATTTTAGGCAAAGTCTGAACAACTTGTTAAATGGTGGGCATAATGACACCTATCTTTGAAAAAAGTTTATTTTTAAAATGCAAAGCAGAGATTTTAATCCACTTTATCACTTTCTTATATCTGTGTCAGATATTATCTGGCTTCTCTCTAGTCTCTCAGAGATTTTATCTTCAGGGAACAGTGAGGGAGGAGGATGTGCAGAAAATAAAGGGAAAGGACACCCTCTCTTTACATGTTTCATGCTCCCAGGACTAAATTCGCTTCCCCGTGGAAAGTCTGCTTTCATGAAGGGGATTAGAGTGAACCTTTCCTCTCCCAAAGCTGCATGGGCTGCATCTTCTGCTTTCAGGGTCTTAGCACTATTGGTCTCCGTTGTGTTCTGGTCACTGTTTATATTTGTCCCAATCTTCACCAAAAGTCAGCAGTTTTTCAAGTGATTTTCCATTTTATTCTCAGAAATCCTCATCTACCCATTAAGAAAAAGATATCCTATTAAGAGAATTTTTAAACACAGTCTCCCTTTTCTATTACCCCTGGACTTGTAGCTGAAAAACTCACAGTACAGAATGTCCTTCAGGCTTGTCTCACATTTTCCCCCAACTTCCTCCTGACTCCTTGTCCCCATCCTGCCCTTGTGTGAACAAGATTATCTAACATTTTTTGACAGATGGATCCTAAAAAGCTTTGTAAGTTCATATTTTATTTGCCATCTATACTAATAAAAGGGTAATATGCAAATTGGTCAGGATGCCCTCACAGTAACAACTGAGCAGCAGGCTGCATAGGGTGACCAGGTTAGCAGGGGGGTTAGTGAGGGATGACCAAATGACTGAGCAGCAGGCTGCATGGGATGACCAGGTTGGCAAGGAGGTTATTGAGGGACAACCAAATGACTGAACATCAGGCTGTGTGGGGTGGCCAGGCTGGCGAGGGGGGGCAGTAAAGGGTGACCAGGCCAGCAAAGGGGGGCAGTGAGGGGAACCAATGACTGAACAGCAGGCTGCGTGGGGCAACCAGTGGCTGGTGGGGCAGTTAGGAGTGACCAGGCCAGCAGGGAGGGGGCAGTTGGGGGCGACCAAGCCGGCACACAGAGGCAGTGAGGGGTGATCAGGCCAGCAGGGGAGTTAGTGAGGGCTGACCAAATGACTGAACAAGCAGGCTGCATGGGGCAACCAGGTCAGCAGGGGCATTAGTGAGGGATGACCAAATGACTGAGCATCAAGGGCAACCAGGTTGGCAGGGGGGCAGTTGTGGGCAACCAGGCCAGCAAGGGGGGCCATAATGGGTGACCAGGCCAGGCGGTGGGGCAGTTAGGAATGACCAGGTCAGCAGAGGGGGGCAGTAAGAGGTAACCAGGCCAGGGGGGGCAGTAAGGGGTGACCACACTGGGGGTGCAATTGGGGTGACCAGGCCAGCAGGGGGGAAGTTGGGGGCAATTAGGCTGGCAGGGGGTCAGTGAGGGGCAGCTAGGCCAGTGGGGGAGAGACAGTTGTGGGAAACCAGGCCAGCCGAGGGGAGCAGTTGGGGGCAACAAGGCAGGTAGGCAGGTGAGTGATTAGGTGCCAGCGGTCCAGGATTGTGAGAGGGATCCTAGGGATCAGGTCTAAACCGGCAGTCAGACATCCCCTAAGGGATCCCAGATTGGAGAGGATGCAGACTGGACTGAGGGGACCACCCCCCATGCACAAATTTCGTGCACTGGGCCTCTAGTATTTAATAAAACAGGACAAAAGGAGGAAAGAGCATGTTTCTGATTCTAACACCCACAATGGACATTTTATTTCTAAGAAGTGGGAGTCTGTTTAATAAAACTTACTCTTTTGTGTGACTCTGGAACCTTATTAACATTCCAAAAGTTGTCTTATGTAGACTACACTTATTCAATTCCAAATATGAGATCAAATAACTTAATTTAAATTGTAGCCCTCTTAATGTGCATGTTGAAAAGATCCAAACTGTAGCTACTTCCCTTGTCTACAAATAAGCATGAGTACAGACATCAAACCATCAATTTTTATCTTTGAGCTCATACTGATTTTTTAATGCAATCAGTAGTGGTTTGGATGAATGAGGCATACTCTCATTAAATTTGTGAATGATGCCATGTTGTGGGGAGGTGGAAAGGAATACACATTTCAATAAAAACAACCAAAAATGTTAGAATCAAAATTAAATTCACTAAAATGACCTATGTTTCAAAATGGTAAATGATTTACTTAATTGGGTAAATTTGAATTAGTGTACATGAAAAGGAGAAGGAAACTAAGGACAAAAACCCATAGATACCACAAGGCATACTACATAGCAGGCTCAGAATAAATAGTTTTTCCTTCATTCGTTTTATTTATTTAGTTGTATCACGAGAGGGAAGATCTCACAAATTCCATTGAAGCTTGCTTCTCAGAATCAGATATTCCAGGTTCTACTCTGCTGTTTTGTAGCTTTGTAACCTTCAGCCAGTTACTTACATTTTTCTACTTTAGTTACTCTATCTATAAAATAGTACTAATGGTTTTATCTTATACAGTTACTATGATGATTAAATTAAGAATTGAGTGAAAATATGTACGGATTTCCAACTCCTTGTACTGACTCTATTACCCTGTGGACACCCTGTCTGTAAGGTTAGCTAGCTAAAACCATTGGATTTTTTAAAGTCCATTATTTTTCTGACCCTGCTAATTATTCCCTCCAGCTGTTAGCTACCATGTGATGAAACCAGCTGTTATTTTCTCTTAAATCTTTGTCTAGTCAATTTTTGTCTCTGTTTTTTTTTCTTTATTGATTAAGGTATTACATATGTGTCCTTATCCCCCCTTTGCCGCCCCCCCCCCACACACCTACCCTCCTGTTCATGCCCTCGCCCCCCTGGTGTCTGCGTCCATTGGTTAGGCTTATATGCATGCATACAAATCCTTTGGTTGATCTCTCCTCCTTACCCCCACCCTCCCCTACTCTTAGGTTTGAACATCTGATATATGCTTCTCTGTCTCTGGATCTGTTTTTGTTCATCAGTTTATGTTGTTCATTATATTCCACAAATGAGTGAGATCATGTGATATTAATCTTTCTCTGACTGACTTATTTCACTTAGCATAATACTCTCCAAGTCCATCCATGCTGTTGCAAATGGTAGGAGTTCCTTCCTTTTTACAGAAGCATAGTATACCATGGTGTAGATGTACCACAGTTTTTTAATCCACTCATCTATTGATGGGCACTTAGGCTGTTTCCAAGTCTTAGCTATGGTAGATGATGTTGCTATGAACATAGGTGTGCATATATCCTTTCTGATTAGTGTTTCTAGTTTCTTGGGATATGTTCCTAGAAGTGGATCACTGGGTCAAATGGGAGTTCCATTTTTAGTTTTTTAGGAAATTCCATACTGTTCTCCACAGTAGCTACACCAATCTGCATTCCTACCAGCAGTGCATAACGGTTCCTTTTTCTCCTCATCCTTGCTAGCACTTATCATTTGTTGATTTGTTGATGATAGCCATTTTGACAGGTGTGAGATGGTACCTCATTGTTTTGATTTGCATCTCTTGGATGATTAGTGACTTTGAGCATGCTTTCATAAGTCTCTTGGCCTTACTTATGTCTTCTTTCAAATGGTATCTATTTAGGTCCATTGTCCATTTTTCGATTGGGTTGTTTATCTTCCTTTTGTTAAGTTGTATGAGTTCCCTGTAAATGTTGGAGATTAAACACTTATCAGAGATAACATTGGCAAATATGTTCTCCCATGCAGTAGGCTTTCTTGTTGACTTGTTGATGGTTTCTTTCATAGGCCCTTATTTATTCACTAAAACTATACATGTACATTGTGAATTCATTGTGAGCTGGGATTTCTGGTAAATACTAATAAAGATCCCACTCTCTAACCTGAAAGGCTGCTTCTTTAGTAAAAAATAAGAAGAAATGCACCAAGATAAGAAAGAGTACCTTGCACAAAACAGAAGATGAGATGGGGAGTTAAGAATAGAGAAAGTGCCCTAGCTGGTTTGGCTCAGTAGATAGAGCATCAGCCTGTGGACTGAAGTGTCCCAGGTTAGATTCCAGTCAAGGGGATATACCTTGGTTACGGGCACATCCCCAGTAGGAGGTGTGCAGGAGGCAGCTGATTGATGTTTCTCCTCATGGATGTTTCTAACTCTATCTATCCCTCTCCCTTCTTCTCTGTAAAAAAATCAATAAAATATATTTTTAAAAAATAATAGAGAAAGTAATGGGTCCTCAAGAAGAGACATATACTGAGATTAAAAAAAAATATTAGTAATTGAAGTGCAGATGATGGCAAAGAGTTGTTTTCATTTTTAAAAAAACTGGTAAAAATTTAGAGGTGAGAGAAACTATTGTGAGTTTGAGGAACTGAAAGAAATTCACCAGGACTACATTTTTCATATTGTGATTTTATTAAGAAGTGATGGGGTAGCAAAAATGAGGAGACAAGGTTATATAAGTAACTAAGTACCAAGTCATTTGGGCTTATTTTTCAAATTTTAAGACATTTATATTTTATGCTAAAATCCATATGGAAACACTGAAGAGTTTTAAGCACCATCAGTCACTGACTGGGATTTTGCAATCATTTTCTAACTCACTTCTCTGCTCCCTGTCAGGGCAGGGTGATAATTTTAAAACTTCAATCATGATCAAGTTGCTCTGCTGTTATATAGTTTTTAGTAGGTTTTCAGAGTCTATATTCTCTGTGCATTGTTCTGTGAAAACCTTACATAGTAATTATCTTGACATGGGTCCTTCACACAAAACTATGAACTCCTAAAGGGGATTATTAACCACCGTATCACCAATATCTATCTCAATGTCTAACACATGGTGGTTTATCAAATTTATTAATAAATTCACTATCAGAGATGACTGACGTTTGAATTAAAGAAATGGGTTTCAGATCTTTGCAAAGCAATGATTGCACAACTCAAATTATTTATAAGCAAAGTGTGGTTTCTGGACCAGCAGCATTAGCATCACCTAAGAACTTGCAAGAAAGGCAAATGTCAGGCCCTCTGCCCAGCCCATCGAATCAGGAACTCGAGGGGGGCGCCCAGTGATCTCTGCTTTAATAAGCTCTCCAAGTGATGCTTGGAGGTTCAAGAATCACTGTTGACACTGCTGATGTATCTGTGCGGCGTGGGTTTGTTTTGTGACATAAGTAGGCCACAGTGCTAACACTGCTGCATAGTATTGATAAGATGCTAATGTAATTTTTTCTTTCTGCTTCCAGGTAAAGGGGATGAAGCATCTGCTGGTGCTAATTGGGAGGGTTTCTTTAGGTTTAATAAGACAGTAATTTTTATATATTTTTTTAAAATTGCAGGTTGAGTTTCTTTGCACTCTTTCATTATTTTTCTTTATAAAACTTCAAGCTGAGCTAAACAGCTGATAAAGATTCAGAATCTGTCACCTTACCTCAGTTATTTATCAACTTTTCTGTGAAAATGAGTGAAGAAACTTGTCACATCACAGTTTGAGAGCTATTAATTAGCAACAAAATTCAGATAGAGAATTGGAAGTGGGTCTTTGGGAGCCTGAACATAGAAGAAAACACAGTCTGTCTTATTGACTCATGCTTTCCTTTGACACCTGGATCAGTGAGACAGACATAACATACTCCATAAGGATACTTTTATTTTTCCATAGTTAGCAGTATTTCTGGTTTCAGTGGTTGCCTTTGCTTGCTTTTTTTTCACTCATGAGAATGTTTTGACTTCTTGTCCTCTTGTTTTGTGGACATTCTTCAGAAAGATAAATACATTATGCATATCAAATTGAAACAACAATGTCATATTCAATGCAATGATTGATTTCCAGTTACAATTCCTACTCCACAATGATCATTGCAATTAGATCATTTCTACTATGGAAAGTCTTTTCAAAACATAATCAACAAAGTACTTAAAGGTTTTGTTCAAAATGGTGGATATAAATAAAACAAAAACAACATTAATCAAAAGCATTGATATTTTAGTGGGCATATCTACACCAATAAAAGAGAAACATGGTAATTGGTGTACGACTGCTACCCTTTTCATTGGATAATCAGGGTGATATGCAAATTAACTGCCAACTAAGATGGCGGTTAACCGCCAACAAAGATGGAGGTTAATTTGCATATGTAGGCACAATGCAGGGAGGCGAAAGGGAAAGCAGGAAGAAGCCCCCTGCCACTGACAGTGATTGGAAACCCAGGGGGGAGCTAAGGGCCGGGGGACAGGGCCTTTGCCCTGCCTCCCAGCCATGATTTGAGAATTGGCACCTTTGCCGCCCTGGCCAGTGATAGCAGGAAGTAGGCGTGGAGCCAGCAATGGGAGCTGGGCACGGTAGAAGCTGGCAGTCCCGGGAGCTAGGGGTCCTTTGCCTGGGCCTAAAGTGGAGCCTGCGATCGCGGGCCCGCTGCAGCTACAGGTCCCCAGTGCCCAGGCAGGATGCCTCAGCCAGAGGTGTTAGGCTTGGGCAGGGGCGGAGCCTGCAACTGCGGGGAGCTGGGGGTCCCCTGCCCAGGCATGACACCTCTGCCAGAGGCCTCAGGCCTGGTCAAGGAGCCTATCCAGTGATCGGCGATCGGAGGGTGATGAGGGTCAACTCCTCTGGCCAAGGCATCAGGCCTGGGAGTTGGGCGGAGCCAGCAATCGGAGGGGGCTGGGGGTCCCCTGCCCAGGCCTGACACCTCTGGCAGAGGCATCAGGCCTGGGTGAGGGCAAAACCAGTGATTGGGGGCAAATGAGGGTCCCCTGCCCAGGCCTGACACCTCTGGCAGAGGCATCAGGCCTGGGCTGAGGGCAAAACCAGTGATGGGGGAAATGAGGGTCCCCTGCCCAGGCCTGACACCTCTGGCAGAGGCATCAGGCCTGGGCTGAGGGCAAAACCAGTGATGGGGGAAATGAGGGTCCCCTGCCCAGGCCTGACACCTCTGGCAGAGGCATCAGGCCTGGGCTGAGGGCAAAACCAGTGATGGGGGAAATGAGGGTCCCCTGCCCAGGCCTGACACCTCTGGCAGAGGCATCAGGCCTGGGCTAGGGGCCGATCCTGTGATTGGAGTGTGATGGGGGTCAACGCCTGAGGGCTCCCAGTATGTGAGAGGGGGAGGCTGGGCTCAGGGACACTCCCCCCCCAGCCAGTGCATGAATTTCGTGCACCGGGCCCCTAGTTAGTATATAATTGTTTAATATAATTTATTTTTAATATTAAATATATTAAACTACAATGCTTTACATCAGATTTCATTTTACATAAGGATTTAGAAGTTATTCACAAATCATCCAGATAGACTCAAAGCATCCTAGATTGAGAGAGAACATAAATTAATCTCCTATCTCTCCTTTATATTATACATGAATCAGTTGAAATCCAGAGAGGTTAAGTGACTTGTCAGAGGACAGCTAATTTGTTGCAGAGTCATAAGTAGAAAACAAATGTACTGACTCCATATTTTGTGTTCTTAAAAGAGAATATTTATCAACTTGAATATATAAAACATTTATTTATATGTATTTTGCAAAATGTGTAAATATAGTATTCTGTTATTCCTCTGGAGAATATTTATAAACTTGAAAAATACACACACACACACACACTAGAGGCCCAGTGCACAAAATTTGTGCATGGGGACAGGTGTCTCTCAGCTCAGCCTCTACCCTTTCCAATCTGGGACCCCTCAGGAGATGTCTGACAGTTGGATATCCCTCTCACAATCTGGGACTGCCGGTTCCTAACTGCTCACCTGCCTGTCTGTTTCATTTCCCCTAACCGCTTCTGCCTGCCAGCCTGATCACCCCCTAACCACTCCCCTGCCAGGTTGATTGACGCCTAACTGCCCCCTTCTGGCCTGATCGCCCCCAACTGCTCTCCCCTGACAACCCAGTTGATCCCAACTGCCCTCCCCTGCTGGCCTAGTCTCCCCTAACTGCTCTCCTCTGCTGGCCTGATCGCCCACAACTGCCCTCCCTTGCCAGCTGTCTTGTGGCTGTGGGCGCCACCATCTTTGAGGGCATGGAAGTCAATTGGTATATTTCCTCTTTATTAGATAGGATATATATGTATATGTATATATAGATATATATTTGTTAACATTTGAGATACTGTAAATCTCAAATTGGGAAGTCATTTTTAAAATGTCAGATGGTTTGATGATTTATTATTAACATTTCCAAGATTTTAACTATACTTGAAATTTTCTATTTTTTAAATCTGTTTCTGAGGTGCAAGTTAAAGAGAGCAAAAAAGAAGATAGAAATCTGTATATAATATTTCACTTCTATAGCAAAGTCAGTTCACTAAATATGGTATCAAACTTTCAGAAAAAAATAAAGATCCATTTAAATTTTCTTCTCTGTTTAGAGAAGTGTCATTTGTTCAACCCTCAATAAATATTTATAAAAGCCTATGAAGTCCCAGGTACTATTTATTGTGATGGGGATAACTCAGGGAACAAAACAGAGAAAAACCTCTGCCCTGATGGAGCTTACACTCTAGTGGAGGAAGTCAGACAATAAAAAGATACATTAAGGGAATGTGTAATATATAAATAACATCATGATAGCTGGAGGCATTGAGAGAGAAGAATAAGAATCAGAAGCATTATTAGTGCAAGGAGAGACGGACCAGGTCACACACACACACACACACACACACACACACACACTAATTGCTTAAAGTCTAGGACATGGAAATATCTGGAAGTGGACTAAAGTGAGATGAGAATTCTTTCGCTAGCCTAAGGGATAGGGGATGGGGGGTGGGAATAAAGCAAGCAAACAAATTCAAGTTTTAAAAATAAAAGAAAGAAAGAAAAGAGGAGAAGGAGAAGTGGGATTAGTTCTGAAGGGCCCTTTCCTGGCCACACTGATTCGAGCTAACAGTTGGCTGCTCTTTCATTTATCCTCTTGCCTGCTCTGACACGGAAGCATTTTCCCCTCCACAGAATCCTTTGCTAAAATTGCAGTGAATGTGCCCAAGGAGAAAGAGAGAAAGACCAGGTTTGGATACGCATGTGTGATTTATGACAGATAACTATTTTTCTAATTCATTTTAAAGGATTAGCAATGAAAACGCAAACAAGAAACGTACAACCAAATACAATTCGGATTGAATCTTGTGTGGCACTTTCTCAGCTCACTGAGTGATTGGGTCAGAAGCTGGCCTACTGAGATTCTTAATTGCAATCACTTTTAATGAAATGTTGTCATCAGAGCTCAGATGTATTCCATCAAATGAAAGGAATGGAGGGATATAAACCCTATGTAGGTTATGTAAATTTTTCATTTTTTCTATGCTTATAGCTTTGCATGAATCACAATGCAGATATCTATAAATTGATCTAGAATAGGACAAAGCCATTCAATAACCAAATTCTTTCAGCAGCAAAGCTTTAGAGATACTCATCAAGAAGAATTCCATCAAGTAACCCTTGAAAGAATAAACTGCTTAATGAGAACTAAAGTTCCTATAATACCCATTAGGGTATGCTACTGCACCATTGATTCCACTAGTATCAATTGCTTTCAGTTAGCTGAGCTCTTGAGTGTTTATTGAAAAGGACTAATAAACCACAATCAATTTTCTTTTTATCCTCACAAGGGTAGCTTGAATGACTTAAATGTTTTCTTTCCCTCCAGACCCCCTCCCACTGCTTTCCATTTACGACACATAGACAATAAGAATACCTTGAACATTTACTTTCATAACACTTTACCCCTAAAATAAAAGCATGAAAATGCATAGGCATACGTTTGGTCTGTGGTGTAAATAAGGACCCCCACCCCCATACTTTAGGTCATTATAGTACCTGTGCAACTCAAAAGATCCTCCTCCCTTTGTTTCAGGTTCAAAATAACAATAGAGCCGGGCTTTCACGTGCATTAATTGCTTTACATTAGTGAATTCAATTTGCCTCAATGTTACTGAGGTGCCACTCTGTTCAGGTATCACATGAACTCACTCATATGTGGAATCTAAAGAACAAGATAAACTGATGATCAAAATAGATCCAGAGACATAGAAACATGGAGCAGACTGATGAATCCCAGAGGGAAGGCAGGGGAGGGTGGGTGGGAAGAGACTAACCAAAGAATTTATATGCACATATGCATAACCCATGGACACAGACAATAGTGTGGTGAAGGCCTGAGGTGGGAGGAGGGGTGGGCTAGAAGGGGTAATGGGGAAAATAGGGGGACGTCTGTATTACTTTCAACAATAAGATACATTAAAAAAATATAGATAGGTAGGTAGATAAATGCTTATGTGCCCAAGGTCAATGTTCTCAGGTGTCTGGTAATGCAGAATAATATTGTTTTAAACCAACTACCTTAATCCCTTAATCTTTTTTCCCAGGCTATTCTCTCATGACATCAAAAGACACATCTGTTGTCTCTACACAGGGTGTGGCAAAAGTAGGTTTACAGTTGTTCATATGGAAAATGATGCAATAATTAATAACTAATAGCCGTACAAAAATAAACTGCATTTCATGTACTCACAACTGTAAACCTACTTTTGCTCCATCCTGTATTTAAAGATAAAATTAAAATACATATATAAAAATGTAATAAAATATTAGATCAAAAAGTAAAAGCAGAGGGGTATTTAAATATTTTAAGGAAGTTTGCACTTTTATTTTCATTCCTAATTTGCTTAAAAATTATAAGTTTTAAGTATTAAGCACAATGCTAAGATCATACTTTTAGAAAATATTTAAAACAGAACTAGTTGAACATTTTATTATGTCTTGAATGATGTATTTTGTGTGAAGAGTATAACTGAAGTTCAAGTGATGCTATCTTATTGAATTTGAGGTTGAGGTTGTCCAAATTTCCTGGAGAGCTTTCTAGAAAAAGCAATTTTTAAATATTTTAAGACACTATTTCTATATTGTATGTGTAATTATAAAATAAAAGATTTTCTATTAATTAATAAATAGAAAATATGGGCTTTTAGCCATCAAACCAAGTTTGAGTCTTCAGTCAAGATCCCAGTTTCCAGGCATAATCCTGGAAAGTGAGATATCAGGTTTATAAATCATTGCTGGGATTTGGGTGGATTGATTTTCACTCACCTCTTAGGCTTAAAGAATTTCACCCTTCATCAAATATATACCTGGTGAATTTATTAGAATCTTGAAGTAAATTGGAGTTGCTCACTATACTGTGAGCAACTCTAATTTGCCAGTGAACAAGTAAAAAATTTTGTGTTTCCAAGTCCTTAACTGTGTCTGATGGAAAGAAAATGTATGTGAGTTGCTGTTGGTTTGGACATACTAAAACAGTGGTTATCAATGATACTTAAGAATTAGATGAGAGTATGTGGTTTAAGATGGTACATTTAAAATAATTTGTAACGAAATATGACAAAATATAAAAAAGCACAATATATATAGATTGATTCTCAACTCCGGAACTCTCCTCAACAGGACACATGCAGTGGTGTGCTAGCAAATACTTAACCGACTCTCTTGATTGCTTACCTCTTCCCTCAGTTTGTCTGTTTTCAAGTTTAGGGCCCTTACCTGCTGATTATTTTTATAGTAATTCACACACACACACACAAAACAATTAAGAGTATAACACCAAATGTAGATAACAAGAATATGTATACTAGTATAACATTCCATCCATGTGTGTTTAGATGCAAGCTGAGCTCTTTTATTATTTTAAAAAATTAATATGAAGTTTTATAATTTCTAAAGTACAATCACATGAAATTAAAATAATTTATCAAATATATGAATTGATTCCAAAGAAAACTTTCAAGAACTTTAAACATACAGGACAAGGTTTACCACTGAGAATTTTACTCATTGAAATTGAGAAACTTCATCCATTTTCCATAAATAAATATCACTGTAGTGACAGATAGAAAAGTAAATTTCTACCCCAAACTGAATAATAAGCCTTTAGGAAAACTGTCATTTAGTAAAATGCCAAGCAGCTCTTTTAAAGTGTTCACTTTATGAGTTTATGAGGGTGATAATTTTAGAGAAATTGTCAATAATTTCTTAAAAGGTGAATTTATCAGACTTTGGTCCTCCCTAAAGCTTCCCCGTGCTTAGCCATGCAGACTGCTTCTGCCCTTAAGGAAGAATATTAAGAAGGCTATAGCACCTCGAGCTTTCCAAGGGATGGCTACTGTGACAAATGAGTGCCCATGGTGAGCCCTCTCGAATATGTGCAAGAGGGCTGAATCATAGCTGTTAGAAGGTAATTATTCTACATCACTTTGTTTCAGACCATGCCCCGCATATGCTCCCACTTACTCTGCAGAGGCTAGCAAATCAGGAACCACTGGGCCATCGGATCATTTTGCTCAGGCTGTGTTGAGAAGGGGCAGATAGTAATAGTAACTAATGGTGCATTTAGTATCTCTAAACAAAAAAAGAGTAGAGCTGAATATTTAATCTACCCACAAATCCACTTGACTGAAGCTTGCTTTCAGATAAAGCTATTTAATTCGTGTGTGTGTGTGTGTGTGTGTGTGTGTGTATGTGTATATACACACGTGTGCTATGTGTATTTGTAGGCATTTAAAAAGAAAAACTACAAACTTCTCAGAATAAATATCTCTCAACAAATACCTCTGCTTCTTACTTGTTTACCTTGTTTCCCCAACTTATACACTATAGACCCATACACATTTCCCCTGCCTGTTACTTAAAGTGGAAAATTAAAATCATATATATTTTTTTCCCTATTGCTACCAAGACAGTAATACTATTGTGTGGGGCGCGGCTATAGGGTTAAGCCTCAGACTGACCTGTTGGCAAAGTCACAAACAAGTCCCAGTTTAGAGGGCACAGTCCTCTTAGCATAACTAGGCTTGACCTTATGATGCTCCCTAGATCTTATCTGGGAAGCTAATGAGCTGAGGGAGGTGCAGGAAGTGCTGCCAAAACAAGTGAAACTCACAAGAACAGTGTAACTGTGGTAACCACTACCTTGTTTACCTCTGGCTATAAAATAAAGGCTCAGCTTGCCTCTGGATCTCTCTCTGTGGGCTCAGCCAGGCACAGGAAGATCCATGGAGACTAAAGAGAGCTATGCTGATCATCTGAATGCTGTCTCCGTGTCCTTCATTCTTCGCTGACTCCGTCCACACCTTTGGGAACCCCTGATCCTCTGGGCCTGGACCCCGGCACTATTGGTCTTAAAAATTGTCCCAGAAGATATGCTGAAAACATAAATTTAGGAAGTTACCACAATCTTCATCATGTAAAATCTTGAAGGGTAGGGATCTGGAATAATGCAATTAGCCTCATCAACCAAGGAATGGGTGACTTTTCTTAGTCTTCCCTTTTTGCCTGTATTTAAACAAATTAACAACTGTCACCACCACAAACCATTCATGATGGTTTCATAAGACGTTTTATTTTACATAAACAGGTCAAATGTATCATAAGCAATATACAAACATAATTTGCTCATGTATATGGTATGTTTATTAATACATATTATAACACAATTTGTATTTTCATTAAGATATAACATCTTAATGAAGATATAACATCTATAAGCTATGAGACCTGGTAATAGACTGAAAGGTTGCCCAGAGGAGCCATTGCACAGTCAGACACACAGAGAGATGTGTAAAGGAACAGTATAGGGTGTTGTGAGATGTTCTAGCAGAGTATCTAAAAGTATTCGGGAGTGTCAGAAAGAGTGATGGTCAGAGAAGATATCACAGAGAAGGTGGCATCAGAGCTGAGGTTTTAAAACATACCTACTAGAGGTCCATGGCACATTCACAACCTGTGACCTGTGATTGGACCCTGGGTTGAGAAAGACAGGAGGCCAATCTAGAAAGAGATCAATCTAGAAAGGATTAAGTCCAAATATGATTTGCATTTTAGACTTACTACTATGGTTGTTTGATAACTAGGAAACGATTTAAATGTGGAAATTTCTATAATTAACCTTTTATTTTTATTTTAGAAAGCTATTTTGACACACAGAAGAAGCAAGATTCCAAAGACAAAAAGAGTAGTTAGGCCCAGCCCACTTGGCTCATGAGCATGGACCTATGAACCAGGAGGTCACAGTTCGATTCCAGGTCAGGGCATGTACCTGGGTTGCGGGCACATCCCCAGTGGGAGATGTGCAGGAGGCAGCTGATCGATGTTTCTCTCTCATTGATGTTTCTAACTCTCTATCCCTCTCCCTTCCTCTCTGTAAAAAATCAATAAAATATATTAAAAAAAAAGAAATTGAAAGCTAAACACACACATACACACAAATGCACAATGAACATGCAAACGAGAAAATGGAGAAACTTGAGCAGCAATTTGATTCTTTTTTAATCTTTATTGTTGCAAGTATTACATATGTCCCCTTCACTCCCCACCCCATTGACCTTTTCTAGCCTGTCCACACCCCTCACCCTAGGCCTTCAACACACTATTTATTGTCTGTGTCCATGGATTATGCATATATGCATACCAGTTCTTTGGTTGATCTCTGCCCACCCACCCATCCTCCCCCACCTTTCCTCTGAGATGTGAGAGCCTTGTTTCATTTTTCCCTCTAAACAATATAGCTTCTTGTTGTAAAGTTTGATTCAATCACATAGCAAGCATTTATCATGTTATCTATGAACAGGTCTGTTCCTTATAGGATGTCAGTGTCCATCCTCATAGGATGTCATTGTCATTGACATTGCTTCACTTTAGTCCTAAGAAATAAATCAATGGAGGAAATTTAATTTAGAAGATGTTGGTCTGTAATGACAAATAAGACCTTCTTGGAATTTTTCCCCTAAAGAATAGTGATTTCTTGGTAATTGTATGGAAAAAACACACCTTGAATTCACTATTTCACAGCAAAGACCTGGAAAGCAAAATAAAAGCAGAAATAATATTGTATTGATATTATTTTATAACAAAACTAGAGGCCCAGTGTATAACATTTGTGCACTGGGGGAGGGGGTCCCTCAGCCAGGCCTGAACCTTCTCACAGTCTTGAACTCCTTGGGGGATGTCTGCCTGCCAGCTTAGGCCTGCTCCTGGCAGTTGGACATCACCTCAGGGGTCCTTAGTGCTGCTGCACTTGCCAGTCCTGAGCCCGGCTTCTGTCTGAGAGGCATTCCCCCTATGGGAGCGCACTGACCACCAGGGTGCAGCTTCTGTGTTGAGCGTCTGCCCCCTGGTAGTCAGTGCGTGTCATAGCAACCGGTCATTCCACCATTTGGTCAATTAATATTAGGGTTTTAATATATAGGATATATTTGAAAATTTTAATTGTTAGGAAAAACAATTGTAAAATAAATTGTACTAATTTTTTTCTCAATCGAGATTATAAGTCATTCAGAAAATAAATCACCTGAATTACATGGCTCCACAGTAAATATTCCAATTAAGAACAACTACATGAAAAACCATGTAAGCAAAATTCTAATCTCCCTGTACTGTGAATTACACATGAATCAAACTATGTGCATATAGGTATACAGCTTTATTTGATATATCAATATATATAATTTTTGTTTTCTAATTTTGTGTTTCTGTCAAATATTTTCAAAACAAAAGAAAAATATATTTTTACAGACCTTAGGCCAGTGGCCCAGGTGAAAAGAGAAATGAAACAAACTTCCTTGATGGAAGAACACAAGCTTTGTCATCATTCTAGGCCAACCTTTGAGCCATTTATAAAAAATGATGTGTTCTGAAAGAAAAACAGCCAAATTCTCAGTGGAGAAAAAACAATTGGGACACTGAAATTTGGGGAGACAGACACCCAGAGGTCTTTCAAATCATTATGCATGACATGTCTAGATGCTAAGAAATTGCAAGATTTTTAAAAGTGTGTAGAATTCCCAATGGTGCCCTTTATTTCTCAGTTGTTTTCACTGGTGAGATATATATTTTCAAACCTTGTAACTAAGTGAGATTTTTTTAAAAATCAAACTGTCAATGAGTATGGCTGTGGACACACCAAATGACCTATATATCTCAACCTGTTTACTCTGCCTCCTGAATTATTGAATATTTAATAATGAGTGGATTTGTTCAGAGTTTTTTACTCATTCTCTTGTCTTCTACTCAACATGTTCAAAATTCGCCCCCAGTCTCTAAAGAATATCTTCTTGTCTGCCACTCCTGTTCCCAGGTTTCTAGATGTGTTAGCTGCCAATACCTAATCTAGCAGGATTTACTCATGTTTAAATGGGGTAAACCCTGAACTGACTTCCCAGGAGACCAAATGGTGCAGACTAGTAAGATGTCACCATAGCAGAGTCTATAAATACTTAGGTTAAAAAAACTTGGAATGGTAAGTTGTGTACATTTTATACATATTCACAAAATAAAATGTGTAATTGATATACAGGAAACACAGACATAATGGAGAGTGGAAGTCACACTTAAAAATAATAAGGATCCCATCTGTGCTCATCCAGCTTTCTCTAGTCATTGCTGATTCTAATGTTGTTGAAATAAGTTTTCCCCAACTGAGTTTCAAAGTAAAACATGAAAAATGAGCACAAACGTTTCGTGCACCATTGAATAGATTTTCAGATTAGCTTTGGATGAATGCTTTTTAACATGAATACTATATTTAGGTGCTTAGTACATAAGGTCATTCCACAAGTACTGCCTGGTACAGTGATTTGCGTCACTTTCAGAGAATTCAGAATTCTCTTTCTTTCTCAACTGACTTAAGTCTCCTGGCAATTCTACTGTTAGACCCAAGGAAATTATACCCTTCTCATTATATCTTGAAGAGGCTAAACATCTCCACAGTAATGTTTTGTTCTGTTTTACTTAAGGCCTGCATTGTTTAAATGTAACTGTTTACTATATTTTTAATTAGTATTTATTTAGAATATTATGCATGCTTTTATAATTGATGCAATGCCAATAATAATGACAAATAAGAAATCTACATTGTTATCTGAGTATTATTATTTTTAAAAATAATTGCATTTAAGACCAACAAAAGAAACAATAGTGACAACATGAACTTTGAAATAAATAAATTTTATAAAGATCAATTAAAATAGAATAAAGTTAGCAGGAGTGTTTGAATGCAAATAAAATATAGCATTTGAGTTTCTTTCATAAAAGGAGTTATGAGACCAGTATGTCACCATGTCACTTAAATCTTTTGTATAGATTGCTTTTCCTGTGATTTTGAAGAGGCTAGAGCAAACACAAAGGCAAAAAGTTGAAGCTTTTAAATCCAAGGAGAAAAAAAACAGCAAGCTTTTTGAATCTACAAGAAAAGAACTACAGTATTTGTCGCCAACATTTAATTTAGTACTTGTAACTAGACAGCAGCAAATCCACAATCCTATATAACAAAAGGCTAATATGCAAAGTGTCCCCTCGGGAATTCGACTGGAGACTGGGTGTTTGATTGCTTGCTATGATGTGCACTGACCACCAGGAGGCGGTGTGGAACATGGCAGGTGACCAGAGGTGGCAGGGTGCCGAGGGAGAGAGGGAAGGAGGAGGCAAGGAGGCCAAGAGGTGGGAGACCTGAATGACCTGGATTGCTGGCCAGGCCTAGGG
>NW_006294243.1:1307798-1321252 GCF_000327345.1 Myotis davidii
ATGTATCTAGGTCTCTTTCAAGTTTTACTAGATGATCTCAACCAAGTAAATGACTAATCATTGTTATAAGATGGATTGTATTTGTTATTTCTGTGTTGTCTTTAGTGTTTCACAAAATACCTTGCAGTAAATAAATAATCAATGAATTTCTGTTTAATCAAATTATAAATTAAAACATTTCCTTATTATTAAATGTTGATCAAATCCCACACAGATTTTTATTTTGTTCAATAAATTCATAATTGTGGTGGTGTCCAGTGAACCCTTAACTCTTTATTGCTTTACAACGTAGCTCTGTGTACTTGTTTTATGTGTATACAAAATTATGTAAATATACAATTTTCTTATTTATTTGTTACAAGAATTACGAATATCTAAATTGATATTGTCATAATACTTTATTTCAGGAAATTAAGGAGCTAGTTAAGCCATTTTTAAAAATATATATATTTATTTATTTATTTATTTACAGAGAGAGGAAGGGAGAAGGAGATAGAGATAGGAACATCAATGATGACAGAGAATCATTGATCAGCTGCCTCCTGCATACCCGCTACTGGGGATCAAGCCAGCAACCCAGCATGTGCCCTGTTCGGGAATTGAACTGGCTGCCCTTTAGTTCCAGGATCAACGCTCAACCAGTGAGCCACATCAGCCAGGCTAGTTAAGACATTTTAAAATAACAATTAATGTTTCCCATTAACTTTAAAAGTTAAGGTTGATAATAGTTAAGGCACAGCCAATGACAATCACAGATATTCTGATTTACAGTATTGGTAATTTCACCAAAATTGAAACTATATAATTCTTTTTTTATGTATATGTATATTTTATTGATTTTTTTACAGAGAGAAGGGAGAAGGAGAGAGAGTTAGAAACATCAATCAGCTGCATCCTGCACATCTCCTACTGGGGATGTGCCTGCAACCAAGGTACATGCCCTTGACCGGAATTGAACCTGGGACCTTTCAGTCCGCAGGCATACGCTCTATCAACCCCTTCAGTCCTCAGACAGACGCTCTATCCACTGAGCCAAACCGGCCGGGGCTATATAATTCTTTTTAATAATCAGGGAATTAATGTTTTTCTTCTTTCTAACAACTATGCTGTCTATTTCTCCCAGGAATCTGAGTCAATCTAACTGATTCTTTTTCCTCATCAGATACACTATGAATATTCATGCTAAAGTGAAACCTATTAAAACAAAGCATTAATTATTTACTGCTGCCCAGAGCTGCATTAACTTCATGGAATATTTCTAATTCACCAAGGTTTTGAACATCTACCTGAGGTTAGTTAAGCATTCATAATACATGTTTCTAAAAATAATGCTCTCCAAGTGTTCAATTTTCACTTGAAAAAGTCAATACAAATCTTCCTGTAAAAACTGTATGATTGCATATGAGTCAGAAAACTGTATTTCATTTTTCTCTGCAGGTAAGAGATAAATGGTGATTCTGGACAAAACTATTGTGTAAAGGAGACAGGGTACTTGTTCCTGGGACACCATCCTCACATCTACGATGGTTCCCGGCGATTGGGAAAGGCAGGGTCATGTTCCATGTTTGGATAGCACTAGTGCTACCTCACAACATGGTGAGGCGACAGCAGTGGGCAGGTGTAGAGAGCTTTGCAAACACAAAGTTGAGATGTGCTAGAAACTTTATCTCCTCTTAGAGTTAGTGTGATGCCATGGAACGAGCAGAAGTCTAAAGCAGATTTGTTTATGTAGTTTTGTACAAATTAATGAATGTCTCCAAATTCTCAGTCTTGCCTATAATGTACAGACATCCTACAAATAATAGGTGTATTAAATGAATTAATGCATGTTAATCACTTAATATGGTTCCCTTAATACAGTTCCTAGTAAACTGTGAATTTAAGTAATCTGACATTTGGGTGGGTCATCAGTCTGTTTATGTGTATTTTGATAATTTAATCTTTCTCAACTCATTTCCTCAGCTGTGAAATTGGGTTAATAATAGCATCATCAAATGTGGTGTTTTGTGGAGTGGATTAGGGGTGTGTGTGTGTGTGTGTGTTTAGCACACTGAATAGCATATCATAGCATTAATTCAGGTTAGCTGTTTTTCCCATAATGATCATTAGTTGGTTATTTTCATTTCTGTGATTTATTCAATGATAATGAGATTTAATGATTGGCAGATACTTTTTAAGTTTTAGGAGAAAGAAAGTACTTGTTTTCTCTGATAAGTTAATAATGGGTATTGGGGAAGTATACACAATAAATATTTAGAATGATTCTTGAAATTTCACATTAAGTTACTTTAAAGTAGTAGCTATTCTGAGTTATTGAATAATTCCCCAAATATGTGCTTTAGTCTTTAAGAGGCAATGACAAAATATGGACACTGTTTTAGAACTTTTTATAGCATTCATGGTATAAGAAGAGCTTACAAAAAATCACATTCACTGCTAATTCCTTAGCTGATCTCAATTTTACTATAAAAATAAAAGTGAAAGGAAATTTTATATATAGTACTTTTGAGGTAGTATTACCAAGTTAACTGTGAGTATGTATTCAGAGGAGTCAGGCATAAAATTCAATTTACTAATCAGTTGGTCCAAAACTATTTATTGAGTGGCTACTGTGTGTTAGAAACTTTTCTAAAATCTGAGCACATGGCACTGAACAAAATAAACAAAAATCTTTGCCCTGGGAAATTTTCATTAAAGACAATGAATAAATAAGTATTATATAGATTAGATAGATTTAAGTGATTAGGAGGCATATATGACAAGGATGATTGAGAGGATGTGACATATGGTGGGGAGTACAAATTTTTAGATAGAAGATCTGGGAAATCTCCTGAGAAGATGACATTTGAACAGAGACCTGAGGGAGGTGGGGAGTGAGCGATGTGAATCTTGGGAGTGTGCTCCAGAAAGAGAGAGCTGCAAACAGCCTTCAGGGAAAGTGGGCCTGATGTTTGGGTGGTAATGATGACTGACTTGTACACTTTGGTCTTCAGCCTTTGTAAAAGGAGTCCCCGAGCTGCCCGTCTCTGCTACATGCCTAGCTTAGTGAATTGCTGATCACTGGTGGTGGTGGCTGCTTTTGCTTGGATATCACAGGAAGCCACAGGAAGGTAATCTACCAAGGCCTGAGCTCTCACGGGGGCCCTTCGTTTCCTTCAGCACCCCCAGGACTTCCTGTTTTATGTTTAGTTTTGCTTTATTTGTTGTTGTTTTTGTTGTTCATGTTCTCTATAAATTTATAAAGGTCCTACTTCCAAAAATAGACAAGGCATCTATTTCATGAGAGCCTCATATTGTTTATAAGATCCTCCTTTTAACATATAGAGAACATCACATTTTTATGGGAGAGAAGCAGAGAAAAATAGAAATTGCTGTCAGTTGTCAAGGCAGTGAGGTTATTTGAAGGATGTTTCTACTTGTTATTAATGTAGTGATATAATAATTATTCAGTATATTCTTTTGTGATCTTATAAAGAAGAAAAAAATAGATGAACATTGTAGTACAAGTAGAGTAAAATAGTTCACACAACTGGAAAACAACAGAGAATTGTTATCGGGGGGCTGACTTATAGGTAAATGCCTTATTAAGAAACCCTTCTAATATAATTAGTATCCCATTGAATGTGTTTCAAAAGTCCTACTTTTTACTAAATACACTAATTTATGTGGCTAATACAAATGTTTTAAATATATATCCTATGTAATAAAAGCCTAATATTCTAAGTGCCTGGTAGACGAGTCAGCCATTCAGTCAATCAAAGTGTAATATGCTAATGATATGCTAAGGCCACTCAACCACTCACTATGATGTACACTGACCACCAGTGGACACTCACTCTGGCTGGTAGGTTAGCTTGCTGCTGGGGTCTAGCTGATTGGGACTGAGTAAGATGGGCCGGACATGCCGTGGAGCCCTCCCACAGTCCCTCCTTGGCTGGCCAACCTCTCGCTTCTCTCCCCAGCTTTGATTGTTCACCGGTGGGGTCCCTCAGCCTGGCCTGTGCCCTCTCACAATCCAGGACCCCTCGGGAAATGTCAGAGAGCTGGTTTCAGCCCAATCCTGCAGTCCAGGCCAAGGGACCCCACTGGGGCATGAATTTGTGCACTGGGCCTCTAGTTTTTAAATAATAAAAGTCCACCCTGAAAAATAATGTTTGGCTAGAAGCTCTAAAAGAATAGAAATGAAACAAAAACTGTTGTGGCTATCTCTGGGTAGTGATATTAGGAATGATTTTCTTCCTCTGTGTTTTTCTGCTTGACAAATTTCTCCATAATGGATATTTTTAAAAAGCATAATAACAAATAATTCAGAAAGCTTTATGTCAGAAATGTGAATGCTTAAGCAAGGTTTAAAATATAAGAAAAAATAAAGCCTTCTGCATTATTCTAATCCTGATGGCATTCCACTTGTGTTTTCTTTGCATAGCCTTTGAAAGCTATGACTTTTAACATAAAATAATGATGACGATAATTGTAATAACAGCAGCGATCCCAGGAGTCCCACCTGACTCCAGCTGGGTGACTTGAAAGCTCGTGCAATTTAACTGATCAGTTCAGGCACCATTGTTTCCACTGCAACAAGCAGATGTCACTGCAGACTGTGAAAATGTCAGAGAAAATGAAGCAAATCCAAGTAGCAATAGAGATAAAATCTTGCCCTTAATGTGTGTTCTTTCCCACCCTAATGATTGTCAATCTGAAGACTCTTTTGTTCATTTGCAGCATTTACTCTGACTGGAACTCGTGGTCTGAACACATTTCCGTTTATCTGACCTGGTATCGTAACTCCTCCTCTCAGGCTCATTAGGCTCCGAGGGGTTTCACCAACGCTCAGTAACTGTGGAGTCTGATAATGAAAGGAGTTTGAGGCCAGCTCACATTCTGAGGGGCTGCGGAGAGAGATGGTGGGAGGGAGGCAGAAGCAGGGGTGGGTGTATTAAGTTGCGGAACTGAGTATGACATATTTTTTGGGTAGATGGGTAGAGTAATGCATGTGCTGATCTCAGCTCTGCAGAAATAAAGTAGGTACTTTTGTTCAATCTGGTTCTCACCACTACTACAAACAAGCCTTCTGAAGACTTCCATTAAAAGTAAAGGCCAGCCACCTCTGAGCTTAAGCTTGGGATCTGAGAGTGCAATCCTCTAACATCAGACACTTCATAACAGGGAGTGGAAGCCTCTTTCTGGGACTAGTTATCTATCCACTCAAGGTGGAGAGTATTTAAGTTTCCACAAAAAGATACTATACCTGGAAGCAGAATCCTATTTCTTTCTTCAAGTAAAATGAGCTTAATAAAATATCCTTATGATACATATTCTTTAAATTATAGTTTTAAAACTAAAAACTAATAAATAAATAAATATGTATCCTTGATGTTATTTTATTTTATCAACTAGAGTCCCAATGCATGAAAATTTGTGCACTGGAAGGGTCGCTCAGCCTGGCCTGCTCCCTCTCACAGTCAGGAAGCCCTCAGGGGATGTCCTGCTGATGGCTTAGGCCCACTCCCCCTAAGCTGCAGTCTGGCCTACCTCTGAGGGAGGTGCCTGGGCCGATCAGGGGAAGGTGCTGCCCCCATCACCCCGTGGCTGACAGGTCTCCTCAGCCCTCACAGTCACCATGGCTTTGTCTGGAAGGATGTCTAGAAGATGTCTTGTCTATCTGGTCTAATTAGCATATTAACCTTTTATTAGTATAGATAATTAATTCAATCTTCAAAAATATAATTAATGCTTAATTGTAATACCTATATGTACCATATCTGTCCATTTATTTTGTTATGATAACTTGGATAAAATTTTTATGGCATTAAACATGTCATTAACCATAAGTCTAACCTAAAAGTGAAATGAAACCCAAGGATGGTGAAATACAAAAATATAGTAAATTGAGGCAACTATAGAGTTCAAAAACGAGATGGAGATACAGAGTAATGAAAGTAAATGATTCATTTTCTCCCCCTAAAACCATCTTCATAATTTCATAAGAAATTAATTATAGCTGCAGTTTTTGTAAAAGCAATTTGCTCAAATAATACTTTAGAACAGTAGAATTATAGAGAAACCAGTGGAAAGAGTTGAACTTGGACTAACAGTCTATTATGCCTTGTTTTGTTTCTTTGGCCAGTCCTCTCACCTCTCCTCATCCTTACCTGCAGAATGAGCACAGGCCGCTTGGTAGAGCACCTCAGATCATAGGAGCACCTGCAACTTGTAAAGTGTTCACCATTTAAAAATGTAAGGCTGCCGAAACCGGTTTGGCTCAGTGGATGGAGCGTCGGCCTGCGGACTCAAGGGTCCCAGGTTCGACTCCGGTCAAGGGCCTGTACCTGGGTTGCGGGCACATCCCCAGTGGGAGATGTGCAGGAGGCAGCTGATCGATGTTTCTCTCTCATCGATGTTTCTAACTCTCTATCTCTCTCCCTTCCTCTCTGTGAAAAATCAATAAAATATGTTAAAAAAAAATGTAAGGCGCAAATTGCCATAAGTCAAGTTTTCACCCCACAGAAAAAGAGAATAAATCTGTGTCTTAGCACTTGTGAATTCAGTCAGAGAAAGCAGGACTTGCCTACCTGCAGATCTTGGCCTGCTGGCTGGAATTTGTGGACTCCGGTGCTCTGAAGAAGTTGGGTGCTCCCTGTGTCATCTCTCAAGTCTGTGGCACCCTCTCTAACCAGTGTCTGAATTGCCTGTTGTAGAGTTAAAATCAAAACAAAATAAAAAAGCAAAGGAAGAAAAAGCAAACGCAAGAATTTTCTAGTTCTAATAATTAAAAAAGAAAGATAAGTCTGCTTTTATGATTAAAGATACTGACCAGCGTAGGTTCACTAAAACAAAGAATCTGAGGTGGAAGGAAAGCATGACTTGTCTTTTATAATTAGGAAACCTATTCCCCAGGAAGGAGGGCAAAAATGGGAATAAACATTTCTAATTCCTCAGGTTTTTTTCCAGCCTCCTACTTTCTTAACCTTATAAATGAGCAAATTTGCATATATAAAATATACCTCAAAAAAAAAAACTCAATAAAAGCATGGTTTAAAAATATGAAGCTAATTGTATGAGAATGTTCATTTCTTTTCCCTATAAGGCAAATGAATATTTATCAAGTTAAATTCCAAGATACTTGTTATCTCACTTGCATTTTGAATATAATTATATTGGAAGGCAATTGTTCTGGTGGGTGTAGGCAGAGATTAAAAGATTTGTATGCACTTTTTAAAAATGCAAAATAATCATAGTTTTTTTCTTTTATCATTAACAAAGTAACTCAACCCTTCCCTTTCTAGTTCTAAACCTATTCCATAATCAGTGAAAATGACCGAATAAAAATTAGATTGCAATTATTTTTGTAACCTGAATTGATAAACACTAGGAAAAATGCCTGCGATATTTAAAAGAGATATTTAATGTGTTATTTTAAAGCTCATATTTAAGAATAACTATAGTTATTCCAACAATAATCTAGATAAATAATATCAAAGTGAACAAAATTTATAAAGTCATACTTGTGTTTAAATGAATGAAATTTAATTATCCAAGTATAAATAAAATCAAGATTTCATACGACTTCTATAACTATAGCAGTTTTTTCTCACACTGTATTTATAATAAACAGCATCAAGATGAAGTTATCCACATACATATTGTATTTTCTTATTTTTATCTAAGCTTCCAGAAAACATAGATTATGTATTAAATTTATTTTATTGATTCCAAACTAGCAAAAGTGTCATAGCTAATTGGTATCCAATAAATGTTAATTGTTAGCAATAGAAAAAAAGACAGGATAGAACATTTAAAAAATTATAACACAAATTATGGAGAAGAGTGGATTTATACTGCAGAGTAAAAAGCTGATTAAGTATGCCTTGTTACAGATAAAACCTATCTTTTCTTAGTACATCTTCTTTTCCCATATGCCTGCTCACTGTAACAAGCAATGTTAATGCCTTTCCTGCTTAAACATTGGATATAAACAATAGCAAAAACTGCTCAACTTTGAGCACACTGACTCTACTTTCATGTTTGACCAAAACACTTTAATAATTTTAAGGAGCAAAGTAAAATGTTGGGTGGTGATATCGGGTAAGAACTCATACTGCAACTGCCACTGACACAGATCATTCAAAGCCTAAAAAGACTGAATACATTTTAACTGAGATTAGTTCTGGGGAACTTTATGGCCAAATGGGAATAGAAACACATATCTGCTTAGAAAGGAGTTATGCATTTTTATTTAAAAAATGCTTTATGTACATGTGGTTTGGTTCCAACTAGGGGAAAAGAAAACAATCTCTTGGACTCTAAAGTCCTTTCACAAAATTTCTAATTAATTTTGATAAATCCCTTTTAATATGGCAAGGAGTTCCACTTGGGCTTATCAATTCAAGAGTTATACTTGCACTCAGTAGACTAGAATATGCCCTAAGCTAGTTATGCATAACACCTGCTAAAGTTAATAGACGTTCCACATGAGTAGCTGATTTTTCCAGAGTGTTATATGAAATTAACTACTAATGAAATTTGGCTGACAATATCTTTAATTTTTCAATTTAAAAGCTATTTATTACCTTTTGTGGACTCCTTCTATAATTAACTATTTTTGATGTGCTCTAGCCATATTTCAGATATGTCATCATTTTTTCAGTGCCATGTAATTATACAAAGAAATATTTTGAAAGTTTTATCTCTAATATTTATTAGAAATAATGCAACTGCATATTAATACACACACACACTCATATAGTATATGTTTTAAGAAAACTTATAAATGGACAAGATATTATTTTTTTAAGTCCCTATAGAATGTGAAAGACTGAAGTATCCACCCTCTGTAAAGGAGACATCATTAATTTAATGATGAAAGTGAGGAGATAAAAGAAGGACTAGGCAGTCAGGGACAGGACCTTGGGAGAGGGCGGAGAGTGGGGAAGTCCTAGAATAACAGGACCTTGCAGACATTCCAAGAAAAACCACACAGACAGACAAAGTGGCCTAGAACTGAACCCAGCTGTGGGAGTTATTAAGACTACCCAGCTGGGTGGAGAAAGAAGGGCATCAGTGGGAGACGTGAACTTCAAAATGTATGGATGTTGCTAAGAGAGGCAGCTTGCAGATAACCAATCACAAGGCAGTGAGAAATATAATCAATCCCAAGGATGTTGCTAAGGCAGATCTCTTTGAAAGAACCAATCAGAAGCTAGTACCCATGTATCTACCCCTAGACAAAGAAGCTCTCTCTCTCTCTCTCTCTCTCTCTCTCTCTCTCTCTCTCAGCTCTTGGGCAGGTATATACTTCCCTGTGCCATGTGGCTTATGGCCATGAGGGCCTTCACTCATGGACTAAAGATCTTAAATATCTTGGATGCTGGACTACACCCAACTGCAACAAGGAAGGAAGCTCTGGACACTAGCCTGCTTTTGAAATGCCAGCTGCACCTGTCCCAGGACTGGCTTCTCTCAATAAACTTTGCTTCCACCAATGTTCTTTGTCTGGGAACTAATTTTTCAATTTGGTGAGACAACAAATTTAGAATGTCCTTCTTTATTTATATGGGAAATACTATCCTCTACTAACAAATAATGACATTTGCCTTTCAAGCTGTCAAGTTTAGTTAGAAAATTCATGAGTTTCTTTATATATCATACTAGAGGCCTGGTGCATGACATTTGTGCAATCGTTTGGTGTGGAGGGAGGTGGGACCTCAGCCCAGCCTGTGCCCTTTTGCAGACCTGGAGCCCTCAGACGATATCGCTCCCCATGGGGAGCAGACCTA
Source organism: Myotis davidii (assembly GCF_000327345.1). Taxonomy (NCBI): domain Eukaryota; kingdom Metazoa; phylum Chordata; class Mammalia; order Chiroptera; family Vespertilionidae; genus Myotis; species Myotis davidii. Next base: position 1,317,575 of record NW_006294243.1, read on the forward strand.
AGTGTTAGTTGAACATCCTTAGCGCTGACATGGAGACAAGAGAGGCTTCTGCCACCGCCAGCCATGAGCCCAGCTTCTGGCTGTGTGGTGCTCCCCCTGTGGGAGTGCAGTGACCACCAGAGGGCAGCTCCTGTATTGAGCGTCTGCCCCCTGGTGGTCAGTGCACGTCATAGAGACCAGTCGTTCTGCATTTCAGCTGATTTGCATATTAGCCTTTTATTATAAGGTTAGTTATAGGATGCAGGATGCAGACATCAATTTATTTATTTTTTAATACATTTTATTGATTTTTTATAGAGAGGAAGGGAGAGGGGTAGAGAGTTAGGAACATCGATGAGAGAGAAACATTGATCTGCTGCCTCCTGCACACTCCCAACTGGGGATGTGCCTGCAACCAGGGTACATGCCCTTTACCAGAATTGAACTTGGGACCCTTGAGTTCATAGGCCAATGCTCTCTCCACTGAGCTAACCCAGTGAGGGCCAGAAATCAATTTAAAAGACATTATTAAATAATTTCACATATATGCAGAATCTAGGAAAAAATTGTTAAAATTATAGATGAATGTTAAGTGTGGGCACATGAATATTTCATGCACATCAAACAGAAGATGTGTTTGCACTGATTTCTGGTAACCAATTTGCTTCCTGTGACTCTAAAAACCCAACTCTAGTCTTCCAGCTCCTGAAGGAGAGCTTTCTCTTTCTGGGTTTTCTCCAGCTGATTTTTTCTAGCTGTTTTCCCATTGCTGCTTATTTTTTCAGTAGTTGGATTCTTTTAAGTTTCTTCTTCTTGGTAAAGAATTGATACACAGAATGGCAGGCATGAGTACCCTTCATTAACGTAGTTACTCTTCCCATGCTAGTTTGCTTCTCTGTGTTCATTTTCCCATCCACACTGTCCTTCGTAGAAGATCCTTTCCTCACTTACTCACCCTGCATCTTTAGAGTCTAGTCCCACTTCACATTCTCAGTGTAGTCTTTCCTAATCTGCATAGATTACTCTTTTCATTAAATTGTTACTTTCCTTATTCTGTGTACCTCTGTCATCACAAACTAAGATTATATCCCACGTTATTGTGCCTTTTGTTATTTAAGTGCAGTTGGTATACAACCTTATGTTGGCTGTATTAGTTTCAGGTGTACAATAAAATTATTTAACATTTTTGTGTCTTACAATGTGATAACCCACTAATTTCAGCAATTATATGTCAGCATGTAAATTTATCACAATATTACCAACTATATTTCCCTTCTCTTATCGCCACCCTTCTGTTACCGATCACTTTGAGCTCTGTTTCTTTGAATCTGTTTTCATTTTGTTTGTTTATTTTGTTTTTTTTTAGATTCCACATATAAATGAAAACATACAGTATTTGCCTTTCTCTCCCTGACATGTTAATTAGCATAATACCATCTAGATTTACCCATGTTGTTGCAAATGGTGAAATTTTATTATTTTTATTGCTGCATGATATTCCATTGTTTATAAACACCACATCTTTTTAATCCATTTATCTATTGATGGACACCTCAGTTTCTTCTGTATCTTGGCTATTGTAAGTGGTGTAATAAACATAGGAATGGATATATCTTTTCAAATTAGCATTTTCATTTTCTTTGGGTAAATACCCAAAAGAAGAATTGTTGGTTTTTTTTTTGTATATCTATTTTATATATCTTCTTAGATAAATGCTTTGGGGTAAGCAAAACAAAATCAAAATAGACAAATGGGACTACATCAAAATAAAGAGCTTCTGCACAGCAAAGGAAATCTTACAATTGGGTTTGATATCCAAAATATATAAGAAATTCAATAACAGAATAATAAACAGTCCAATTAAAAATGGACAGAGAAGAAGAAAATACATTTCTATGAAGAAGACAGACAGATGACCAGCAGACATATGAAAAGATGTTCCACATCACTAATCATCAGGAAAATGCAAAATAATGAGAGACCACCTCACATCAGTCAGAATGGTTATTATAAAAAACTCGACAAATAACGTGTTTGTGAGGATATGGAGAAAAGGGAATCCTTGTGCACAGTTGGTGGGACTGCAAACTGTTGCAGCCCCTGTGGAAAACTGTATGGAGGTTCCTCAAAAAACTAAATATATATATAGCATGCAACCCAGCAATTCTTGTGCCTTGCTTTATTATTTAGACTGAAAGCTCCTGAAGGACCGGATGAGATTTTGCATTTAGGGTTTTTTCCTAGGCCCTTATGCTGTGACAAGTATTTGCTCAATACATGTTTAGAGGTGTATAATGAAAAGTGATATTGTATATCTTATAAAATGAATATGAATCTATGATATGGTATTAGTGTGATGAAATTTCTCTGGCAAGCAATACAGAGTACCACTCTCCTATTAATTTCTATAGAATAGGAAATATTCATAGTGTATCATCAATTTACTTATAAACAATGCTAGCTGAGATATCTATATATATAAAAGCCTAAGTGACCGAATGACTGAATGACTGGTTGACCTGTTGCTATGACGTGACTGACCACGGGGGGGCAGACGCTCAATGCAGGTGGTCAGTGCATTCCCACAGCCAACCTCCTGCAGCTGGCCAACCTCCCATGGTCCCTCCCCCTGCCGGCCTGCCCAGATTGGAATTGGGCGAGATGGCCCAGATCAGCCCCAATCGCTGGCCAGGCTGAGTGACCCCACCCATGCATGAATTAGTGTACCGGGCCTCTGGAATTTTATATTATTTCTACTATTAAAGTCCAGTGATTCCAAATGTACATTTTCCAATAGTACTAATTTGGTATCACTTAGCATTCATGCTTGTTATTTTATTTTATAGTCATCAGTATTTATTTTGAGTAATATGCTATATATTCCATACATTGAAGGCTAGAAAGACATTAATTATAACACTTTCCACAGGGATTTTTAACCTGTATAGTAGGAAAGGAAATTAACAGCTAAGATAATATTACAATTACTTGAAGCACAAAGATAATCAAGAATTGTTCATGGATCTACAACTAGTTTAGAGGAATGGTGTCATTTGCTGAGACAGAAATGAAGATTTTTAAAAAGGCATATTAAATTTCAGTTGCAGATGAGGGATCTGAATAGAAATATCCTAGGCAGATGTTACAGACCCTCTGAAGAGAAGATCATAGAAATGGGGATAGAAATCAGAGAGTCTTCTGCATATTGTGGTAGTTAAATCCACTTGAATATACATACTGTCAGAATGAATGTGATTGAAAGATATTAGAGAGTAAAGCACTGAAACTTCTAGGACAACCCCTCTCAACAAGGAAAATATGATTTAAGAGAGGAAAAAACCCATAAACAACAAACTAAGCTAAGAGGAGCAGCAGAGAAAAGAGACCCAGAAATTGACTGAGATAACCAAAGAATTTGGTCCAGTTTTGTCAGCACTCCTCACTCACTTATTCTGCACAATCTCTTTAACAATTGTCCGTAGCTCATTGTCCAGTTTCTTCATTAATAAATAGTCAAAATATTTATGGATATGTAACCAACAAGAATAAAGTCTACTTTCCTCAGTCTGTCTTGTGGCCTGTGACTAAGTACTTGGCCAATTGGATAGAAGCAGAAGTTGTGTGCAATTTCCTGGAAATGTCTTTAAACAGCATAGGCAAGTCTCATCCTTCCTTATGTTTTTATTCTTCCAGATAGCA
>NW_006294243.1:1321304-1322687 GCF_000327345.1 Myotis davidii
TAAAATACACTAGATCCTTTGTTTAACTTTGTTTAAGGATACTATATACAACATATTCTCTGTAGTGTCTGTCAGCTTCATCCTGATCCGACTCCTGACTACTTCTCTAATCATATTGCTCAGATTTCCAACCTGCTCCCCGAACTCCAACCACATAGAATGTATTGTAGAAACTCACTTTGCTTTTCCATGCTTTCCTAGGAACTATTTGTTCCTTTGTGTAAAACTCCGTTTCTCCCTGTTTAGCAAAATTCTACTTTCCTTCAAGTCTGTGTTTAACAATCTTTTTTTAAAATTATATTTTATTGATTTTTCACAGAGAGGAAGGGAGAGAGATAGAGAGAGTTAGAAACATCGATCAGCTGCCTCTTGCACATGCCCGCAACCCAGGTACATGCCCTTGACCGGAATCGAACCTGGGACCTCTCAGTCCGCAGGCTGACGCTCTTTCCACTGAGCCAAACCGGTTTCGGCAATAATCTTTTCCTTTCAGTGAAGACTGGCCCTTTTCCATCTCCTGTCTGGTGAAGTTCCTTTTCAATGTAATCACTCCTCTCTATATCCTGCCATAGGAACCACCACCTTGTAATTGATTGTTTACTCCTCCACCTCATTTCTAACTTTTTAGTATTTTTTAGAGCAGGAACTTGGCTTTCATTTCTGATTACTGATGTCTAACAGCAGATATTTATTGAACAAACCCATGAATATATGAGAAATCATGAGTAAGAATTCAGCAATTACTATCCTGTTTGAATATCAGAGGTAACACCAAATTTTAAAGGCCAGACATATTCATTACACATGAAGCAGAAGTTAGGAAATCAGTTATCTAATTCTGTGTGTAAAAGAAAAGTAATTGGGTATAACTCAGCAAAAAGAGAAAGCAGAGAGTAGGAAATGACAAATAAGGGTAAAAACTAGTGATACAATTATGTTAAATGGAAGGTATGTTAAAACCTGTGTGTTTATGTGTATTTTAGAAAGCAGGAGAGATCTGAGTACATTTGAGGACAAACATATACTAAAGAGCATACTAGGTGAGGCGTAGGGAGGGAAAAACTGAAGTTTGCCTTCTTACAGGCATTTCTAAGGTCTAATATTTTATGAGTTTTACAGATTACAAAGCATTACTCCATACATCATCTCATTTTTATTTTTACAGTAATACTTTGATGCAGGGATTGCCATTTTTATTTACTGTATACAAAAATACAAGACTCAACTAAGACATGACCTATTCAAGTTTAATAATTAGTAAGCTCATATGTATGCATAAGATGCCATAGTCTATATATATAAAAGCCTAAGCAACCAAATGATCAAATGACTGGTCGACTGACCACCAGGGGAACAGGGGTGGGCAAACTTTTTGACTTGAGG
>NW_006294243.1:1322885-1330089 GCF_000327345.1 Myotis davidii
AGATGTATAGTAAAAATTATCAGGAGTAATATGCAAATAATTATTTGACTACTCTATTTAAAAATTTATAGCATTCTTTTCAATGAAGGTTTTTCTATATAAATAAAACAAAAAAATCTGTGATATTTAATCAGTATATGTGTAAAACCATACGTGACTAGATTCAAAATTTAAGAAATACAAGTAACTATTTGTATCTATGCACTTATCTCAGTCGTTTTTAAACTGATTATCTAATTCTTTCTCCAGACTTGAGGACAATATAGCCTTTTAATTTACTTTGAACCTTTCTTAGCATCAAAAAGCATTTTGTATTATATAAAAAGTGTGAGTGTCAAGTGACATATCAGTAGATGATTTTCTCATATGACAAGAAATCTTTTGTAACAGTATTACATTCATTTCTGCATACATGGATACAGCCTTCATCCTGAGGGCATCTGACGTCAAGAGTCCTTCAAGACCCTTCCATTTAGCCTTTAATATCTTCTCCAGATGGAGAGATTTGACTACTTTTAACTTAATAAGAATTTTGGATTTGGTTTACTTTATAGTTCTTCCAATTAGCTTGCTGAGTGCTTTTTTTTTTTTTTTTTAGGCTTTAATCTTGTCTAAACCTGTGGGAAAGTAGAGAGAAGAAGAGAAAGAGCACTCATTTAAAAATATTACAATTAACTGTCAGTACACTTGACAAATCATCTTATACTTTATGAGGAGCTTAGTTCAATTATATGATAGATGTCATTACTTCTAAATGAGCACCATTTTATTAAAGATTGGATAGAGTTTGAAATGGAAGGAAAGTTCTCTAATGAGACCAAATCTGGGGGAAAAAGTTGTAATAATCTTAATATCAAATACAACATTTCTAAAGCCCTCACAAATTAATGCAAATTTAAGGCAATTCCATTGTATCTCTTTCAGGCCTACATGTAGATATGCATATATTTATATTTTCTTTTTTAAGGAGTAAGAGTTAGAGTTTACATTTCTCCTTGTTGTCAGTAAACTGGATATTCTGATGCCTAATTTACCTGAGTGTTGCTAGTAACATATGTCAACATCATTAACTCTTTATTAATGTGTACAGTACTTTATTTTTCTAGGAACCGAAAAGCAAACTTCACAATATCAACTTGGTTGGTATAAAGAAGTTTTGTTGTTTGTTTGTTTGTTGTTGTTTTTTGTATATTTGCCTCCAGGAACATCAAAATATAGTTAATGCTTCATATATCAAGACTTTAAGAAAACAACTATTATTTTTCTTGAGTTATGTTAACTTTTAAAAGTTGTAGCATTTAACCTATTGAAAGTAGCTCAAAATTATATAAATTAATTTTTAAAAAGACAAGATCAAAAGATTCAGCAACAAGGTTCTAGTATCTGCTATAAAGTGGCTTACTTATGAACATATAGAAACACTTAGTAGTTTATGAAAAAATTTTAAATACATTTTTTTCAGAGACAATTAATGGAAATACACAGTTTTAAATGCAAATAATGAAGTCTATATCAGAGACGTTCTGATGCAAGGGAGATGAATGGATCTTCTACTTGAGTAGACCCTGTTGGATCTGGCCCAGGATGGCATGTGTCCTCAGTTTGGCAAGTGGTTGCCAGATCTTACAATTACACTCCGAGGAGTTGTTCTGCCAATGAAAATGGCTCTGCCTATAGGCCAGGTGCACAAAGAAAGACATTTGGCTTCTGTCATAGCCAAGTACGGGGGAAATAAATCACTGTTGAGAAACTGAAGTCTAGTCCTGTGTTAGGCAGAATTACGGGTTATAAATTAATACTACAGTATGGTGCAGGATCCCAAGCCAAGAAATTAGTATGAAATAAAACCATATACATCCTAGGGATCCTGAAGAAATGAACAAAATCATCTGTCCAAAACCTTTCACAATTAGGGATAACAGTGTGTGTGCGCGCACACACACACACACACACACACACACACACACACACAATTCCCATTGTAGAAGAACTGACAATATAATTTAGGTGAGAAAAAAGACGGCAAAAACCAAACAAATAAGCAAAATCATGGAAGGAGACATGGCTAATGTAAGAGAAAAATTAAGATTTGCTGCCATAAAACTGGAAATGATAAAACCATTTAAAAAACACTGCAACATAGATATGTTTAGATAACTCAAGAGATAAAATAAGATATATGCAAAAGATAAAAGAACATGAAATAAGAACAAGTAGCTTTGAAAAAGAACTAAGCAGTAAGGTAAATTATAATTTAGACACAATGTTGTCATTGTAATTAAAAAACCAGTGATTTAATTACAGTGAAAAATAAACTAGTGTCCTCAATGACCATATCACCCAGAATGAAATACAGGGAGATATAGTTGTGGAGAATGTTAAAGAAAGTTTAAAAATATAATGAAGAAAGAAGAAAAAGTGTCTACTATGTGTTTATTAGAACTTTCAGGCACAGGAAAAGGGAGGGGGAGTTAATATTTATAGAGAAAATTACTCATAATTTTAAACTTTTGAACAAAGAAGCCAGACTTAAGATGTGAGTAGCACAACCTGCTCCAAAAAGTTTAAATAAGAACCAATCTATACCTAGTCACAAAAGAAAGAACTTCAAAAATGAAAGAGTACTTATAAATATAACATTAGCAAAAAGATTTTTTTTAACAAGAGTTTGAGGGTTTGACTTATGGAAGACATCAACAAAAACAAATAACAAAGGAAAATACAATATTATCTTGTAAACAGGAAAATATTGTGTCAATCTATACTTTGAAATTCTATCAATCATTCAAGAATGAAGATGAAATAAAAGTATTTCTTAAAAACACACAGGGTGATATAATTTGAATTTTAGGAGACTTCAAAGTGAGTAAATTGTTTCATAACCAAGTAGAGTGTATGTTTTCTCTATTTGATTATAAAAGATTTAAGCTTAGAAATTGTTTCTTATTAATCTATATATCTCTAGAGTGATAAGTAAATCATGAATGAATGCATAGATTTTCACAAAATGAATAGAGGGATATTATGTCAAGCTACATGCCTGGCAGTAATTAGTATGATTTCTTGATTTGGATTATTTTTAGTGAATTAATTTTTTTATCTAGCTTATTATTTCTTTTAACTTCTGGTCTTTATTTCTTGACTTCTAAAATTGATTTCACTTTTAATTAATATCAACTTTTAAGTTTACTCATTAAATATTTTCCTTCACTATATATTCAAATTTAGAGTCTATTTTTTGACTCAAACATCACTTTTATCTCATGACACAATTTAAATTTTTTTTTAAAAAGTATTAAAGACTTTCAATAAATAAATATAGCATGATTCATTATATTTGACTTAAAAAAAAAACATTCAATTCTATTTTTCTGGGTAAAATTTCTACCTAAAATCACTTCATGGCTATTCTCATAAAACTGCTCCCAAGTTGGAAAAGCTGGAACATAGCCAGGCCCAGTGTGCCACACTATCTTTATCACAACTCTCCAGGCGGCACATCTATCCAACAGACAGAGATCTGGGGTCATAAATCAATCCTCTGTGGGGGACAAACAGGTCCTATAACTGAATGAAGCGGTTGGCTGTACAATATGCTTTCTTTTCTTATTATTCACTATTATTATTAGAGAAACACACTCTAATATTGTTCTTGAGATGCTTGACCTTTCTGATCCACCCTTTATTTCTCCACTCTTGAAGATTACATATATATATATGTAATCTTCAAAGTATTTTAAGAAATACTTTTATTTCATCTTCATTCTTGAATGATTGATAGAATTTCAGTATACATATATATATACTGTATAAAATATAACTGTGAAGAGAGCTCATAAATAACAATTGACACAAAACCAGTATTTCAGGGAAACAATTGGAGTGGTAGGAACTCAGACGAAGTACATGCCTCATCAAAGGAGGCAGCCACTTTATCTCTAGCTGATTAAGAGGACTATAGGAATGAAGACACACATCTGTTAGTTAAACAGAGAAGCCAGAAACCTAAAGTGTTAATCAGAATCAACGAAACACGTTTGTTGACTTCTGGTTTGCAAATCTTTCTTTAGTTCTCAAAAAAAGCTGTAATTTTTTTCCAGTAATTTACCCCAGAGGAATATTGAGGCACCCTTGGCGTAGTCTATATTGGCCTGGATGATATGTTTTTATTTTTTTTGTTAATTCTCACCAAAGGATATATTTTTTCTATTGATTTTTAGACACAATGGAAGGGAGGAAGAGAAACAGAAAGAGAAACATCGATGTGAGAGATACACATCAGTTTGTTGCCTCCCACACTCACCTAGACTGAGATGGGGATTGAGCCTGCAACCAAGATATGTGCCCTTGACTGGAATTGAACCTGTGACCCTTCAGTCCGGAGGTAACTCTTCAACCACTGAGCAAAACCAGGTAGGGTGTGAGTGACCTGGTTTTAATTTGCTGAATTCCAACCAATGTTTCCTGGTGCCTGGGCCCTGACAACCCCTAGGGTGTTTTGTGTCTTCCTCACCATGGTAGTTAGGTTAATGGCTTCTCAAAGATGTGTCCATATTAATCACTGGAATCAGTGACTATATAGTACATTACAAAGAAAGAGGAATTAAGCAAATGAATCAAGTTTGCAGGTCCAGTGACCTAAAAATAGGGACATTATCATGCATTTCCAGAATCAAATGTGATCACAGCATCCTTAAATGTGGAAGAAGGCAAGAGAAGAGTTAGTATTAAGAGTGATGAGATATGAGATTGAACTGGCCAATGATATCTTTGAGGATGGAAGGGTGTCATGACCCCAAAAATGCAGCCAATGTATAGAAGCCAGAAAAGGCAAAAAATAAATTTCCTCTGAGAGATTCCAGATATTTGACTTTAGATAGGCGAGATCTATTTCAGACATCTGACATCCAGAAAGGCAGATAATAAATTAGTGCTGGTTTAAGCCACTACATTCGTATTAATTTATTTTAACAGCGAAAGGAAACTAATACTCTTACTGACATATATTTCATCTTCCAGTTACTGATTTTTCCTGATGATTGACTTTCCCATGTGTCCCTATGCTAGTCTGCATTATTGAAAATTGACCTGTCCAATTAGACATTCATTTTTCCTTCTCATGTAGTCCTATTTTATCTGAGACTAGAGGCCCGTTGCATAAAATTTGTGCACGGGGTTGAGGGCAGAGGTCCCTCAGCCCAGCCTGCACCCTCTCGCAATCGAAGACCACTGGCTCCTAACTGCTCGCCTGCCTGCCTCATTGCTCCTAACCGCCTCTGCCTCGGTCCCTGCCACAGTGGCTTTACATGGAAGGATGTCTGGATGTCCGGAAGGTCGTTCAGCTGTCCAGTCTAATTAGCATATTATGCTTTTATTATTATAGATTATTATTGATAGTTTGTTACTTGTGTTTAACTTGGATTTTGATCTCACTTTTAGCATTTATCCTTTCTGAATTTGGGTTTCATAATCTGTAAAATGACTACCTCATAGGCTTACAGAAAAGATAAATTTAGATATTGCATCTAACTCACTTAGCACAGTGACTAACTCATAGTGAAAAAAAACACAAAAAACTACAGGTAAGTTGTGGCTCAGTGGTTGAACGTCAACCTATGAACGAAGAGGTCAGGGTTCAATTGCTGGTCAGGGCACATGCACAGGTTTGATCCCCACTAGGAGGTTTGCAGGAAGCAGCCAATCAATGATTCTCTCTCATTGATGTTTCTCTCTCTCTCTCTTCCTCTCTGAAACATATACTTATGTAACTCTAGGTGATATTGTTTTTGTTGATGTTTTATCCTTTTAAAATTTTCATACCAATATAACATGATATAGCTCATTAGTTACTATTTTCCTGCCTCTATATGGAATACAATTCTGAGTTCTTGATGCAGCCTGTACTTTGTTTAATGACATCCACATTCATCCATTTCCTTTATACTGATTTTATACATAGGCCATACCTTTTGTATTTACATGTCTTTTTCTACTCTGGTCCTGGCATACCTCAGTCTGCTCTGTTCAGCAGTCACATTTGACACATTGACACTTCCTTATGTTAAAGATCAGAACATTAAAAATGATCTGATCAGGATGTGGGAATTCATGTATTTAGAATGACACAAAACATGACCTAGCAATGCATATATAACGTGCATGCAGAGGAGCCTACATAATTCACTTTCAAATATCCAGTTCCAGTTTATCACTTGTCCAATTCACAAGTATGGACCCAGGTTATGGAAAATATTTGATAAAAATTTTGACAGAATCTTTATCAAGATAGCTAGCTAAAATTTGAACTAAAATCAATGGCTTCAATAATTTTTCCCGTGGTTTTCCTTCAAGAAAACAGTAGAAATAATAAGTAAGTAATAATAACAAGCATATATTGAGTGCTCTTATTTTTCAAAATAATTTCTCTAACAGTTTAATTCATATTAACTCATTTCATACTTATCTCTTTTGCAGAGAAGAAACTAAATCACAGAGAGGTTAAATACCTTGCCCAAGGCCAAGAGAGTACATTATAAATCTAGGATTTGGGTCCAGGTGTAAATTAGAAAGCTTAAACTTTTCAATATTACATGATTCTAATTTAAATTACATTTGTTACAATTTATTATGGACTGAATGTGTTGCCTACAAAATTTATATGTAGCCCCACCCTTATCTTATGATATTAGATTTGGGAGATAATTAGGTTATGAATATGGAGCCCTCATGAAAGGAATCAATGCCCTTATAAAAAGAGTTATGAGTCAGCTCATTCTCTCTCTCTTTCTGTTCTATGCCATCTGAAGATTCAGTCAGATGGCCATCTGTAAGCCAGTAAGTGGTACCTCATCAGACACTGTTTTTGCCAGCACCTTGATCTTATACTTTCCAGTGACCAGAACTGTAAAAAATAAATATTTATTGATTAAGCCATACAATCTATGATAATTTGTTACAGAGACCAAACTATCTAAGACACAGGCATTAAAAGTTATTGCATCATTCTATTTATTAAGGAGCATGATTTTTATTTTCAGACTTCTAAACATGCATTATCTCATCTAACTTTTGTTCCAAACATGCATTATCTCATACTATATTACAGAAATAAAGAAGTACATATTATGTATATTACAGTTAAAGAAGAACAGCAAACTATTGTGAGTTCATTGAAACATTAGTAATTATCACAAAAATGAGAATT
>NW_006294243.1:1330264-1337764 GCF_000327345.1 Myotis davidii
AAACTTGTCCAGAGAAACACCAAGAGGAGCTATATATGTGTGTATCAACACACATATACACACACAGGCACATGTTTTTTTAAAGATGACAGTCATCATGTTGAATTATGTAATCTTCCTAAACACTTACTTTCAGAAAAGTAAAATTTACCAACTGATGCAATATCAACAACAACTGACATAATTTATAGAGCCATTTTCCTGAAAATTGAATTTTGGTATGTGCACTTTGGTAACTATAAAATGTCATTTCTTGTCTTATAAAACCAATAATTATACACTGGACAATTTTGAGCATTCACTAAAACCTAAAAAATGGCTTTACATTGGTAAGCTCTATTTAAAAGAGTAGGATGTTTACAATGGAATTATTTAATACATTATTTTAAAAGTTTCTAACATATGAGCAGGTGATAGTTATAGATGAGCCTAAGAGAATAAGTCATATAGAATGCCTTTAGGAACAGAAGAAACAATGTGCATGGGAGAGGCTTAGTTAATTTATGGGACACTTGCATTTCAAAAGTCCTTTCTTGAATCACCACAGATGACACTGCATTTTGGGAAGCTATGACATTTCTCCCCTCAAAGAATGAAGATCAAGAAGTAGAAGTTGGTTCCTAAAGTACAAAACATTACTGCTCAACAGGCTTGTAATCAACTCTATCTGTTGACATCGATAAATCATTTGTTTGATCAAGGTTTATAACATTAATAAAGTGCATTTAAAGAGCACAAATTTTGGAGTTAGATCAATCCATTTAATCATGACATTGGCACTTAATATGATGGTTAAATCAAATTCCCTCATACAAAGTAATGCCTGGTATCTAGTATGTATTGCGGCAAAAAAAAAAGATCCTTTTTAATGAAAATAAAGAAATGTTGTATAATATATTCTTTAAGGAAATTTGCATAATCAAAAAATGAGTGACAACCAAAACAAAATGTATTTTGTCATAGGATATTTTATCATATATTAGTCTTTAAAATGGTTTTAAAGTTATTTTAAAATATAATTTGTGTTTATCCATATAGTTTACAAAAAGTATACTGCACCCATTTTAACTCTCTTAACAAGCCAGCTGAGTTGCTACCTTGCAGTTCTCCATGAGGCACTAGGTATGTAAGAGTTCATCAACTCTTTGAAGGCATTCTATCATGAAATCTGCTAGAAGCATATCAAAAGCAGGTTTATTCTCTCTTACTGATTATCTGAATCTTCCTTATATGGTCTTAGACTCAAACATCATAAGCTAGAGAGAAAGAAAAGGTATTTGGTTTGAGTTTAAGTCCTTCATTTATGAATGAAAAAGTTAGAACACATTTTCCTCTGAGCTATGCCATAAGCATTCTTAAATTTCTTGGTGGATATAACCATAATGTGTGGAATGGATAGCAAAGAAGCAGATTTCACTAGGAGCAAAAGAATAATACTGAAAATGTATTACGACTAATGTCTAAAACCTGGCAATAGGTGATATTATGGAAAGTTTTGTGGACTAAAGGTATGAGCTTAGTTTGTGGTACTGTCACTAGAGAAATACTGAAAAAACGGTCCAGAGACCATCAAGATCAAAGAATACTTGAAAAATATTAATTCAGCTGGTGTGGCTCTGTTTGAGTGTTGACCCATGAACCAGGAGGTCACAACTGGTTTCCTGACTGGGCACATGCTTGATTACAGGCTCAATCTCCAATATGGGGTGTGCAGGAGGCAGCCAATTGATGACTCTCTCATCATTAATGTCTCTCTCTCTCTCTCTCTCTCTCTCTCTCTCTCCCTCCCTCTCTGAAATCAATAAAAATGTACTAAGAAAAAAAAAGCCCACCTTGATTAATAAAATAATTTACAAATTGTCATAAAGAATATTGATCCAGCTTGGTGGGGGATGGGGGGGGGCAATTGGGATTCTGAAAATCTATTTTCCCCATTCATTTTATTATTTAATTTGAGTACTACAAATAATTGCTACTCTCTGAAAGTAGATTTGCATTCTTTCTTAAGCTAAGGCAGTTATTCTTCTACTGAAAGACTTCTAGTGTGCAGTGATGCATGTAAAAAACATATTGAGGGGGGAAAATGTCTTAATAATGGTTTAAAAGAAAACAAACAAAATTAATACCAGGTGTAAATGATTTTATTTTACTTGGATATGGCTGAAAATTATCACTGTAGACAATCATCCAAACAGCCTCAGATAATTCAGTATCAAATAAAATATATCCATATAAATAAATCATCTGCCAGGAATAACTTTGCTTTTTGGGGGGAGATGGGCAGTGCTTGGTTATCCACACATAGAGATTATATTCAGATATCTAAAATGGATAAAAATCATGTTGGTTATCACATTGCCAATTTATATTTGCATGAATGGAAGCCTGTAAAATTGTATAATAGTTCAATTCAGGGGGACAAAGGAATTTAGCAAGTGGTCTTGTGTTCAGATCACAGGAAGTCTCTTGTCTTTACAGGAAGGCTTCTAAGCGATTCTACACATTAAAAATCCATGAGTATCAATTTTCTACATAAAATGCTTCAAGCAGCTGCTTACTTTGTATTTATAACTTTCCCATGTTCATTCATTTTTCTGATTACATAGGGGGAATCCTTGATTGGGAGCCAGTGGTCTTTAACACCTGCTAATCTCCTTTTGAACAAGGAGACTGTTTGCTGTCAGGGCCATCTGCAGGCAACAGAAGACTAGAGTGGCACCAGGGGGGCAGGATGCAGGGGTAATCAAATCCACATATCCTGAGTCTTTGAATCAAGAGGGTTTCCTTCATTGAACACTTGAGTGGGGTCTCCTAGCAGCTAAGGGAGCCCCGGAGATATGTAATTAAAAGAGTCCATTATGCTGTAAACACAGTGAGATTGTCGCTACTCCCAGTTCCCATAGAATGGAGCCAGCAGCTTGTGCCCACTGCAGAGTAGTGCTTACTCTCCAGGAAGTGTCTGCTTCCCCTTCACTGTGGGAAGGCTACTGTGAAGGGCTGTAGTATGTTTCCTTGCAGTGGAAAGCAACTTATATATAGTTGAAAAGGATATGGTATTGAAGCCAGAACCGGGGCTCTACTAACATCCATGCCTGTGGGAAAGGACATTCTAAATATATTTAGTACATGACAACTCTTAGTCCACAAATAGAATAATAAACACCCTAGAGATGAATTGCCTCTTGGAAATAATGTCATCTACCTTCATCCTTTTCTCAGGGGTGAGGGGAGAGGGAAGAGGAGAGAGGGGAGAGGGGGAGGGGAAGAAAGGGGAGAGGAGAGGGGAGGAGGAGAGGGGAGAGGGGAGAGGGGAATATAGCCAAAATCAAGCATTATTTAGCTAATCATTTGTTTTCCAGGTTTATTACCTTTATATTGTCCCAAAATTCAATCAAATTTACATAGTGTTCTTGCAGTATATACTAGTCACCATCCTAGGGTTTGGGGATATAATGAACAAGATCAAAAGTCCATGCTTTCACAGAACTCATAGGTTAGGGGTAGAAGACAAACAAGTCTTTAGTTCTGTTCTGTCCGATAAGAGAAAATTTACACAAAAACAACAACAAAAAATTCAAGTAAAAATTGTAGGAGTGACAAATTTGCATCAAAGTTAGGTTTTTGTTAGTAAGACAGTAACTTTTATAATTAAAAATATAGAATACTTATAAAATTTATTTATGAGGATATTCTGAGGAATTTAAATACTGAGACATTGTGCATCTTCTTGACAAAAGATTATAAAACTGCAAAAAATATTTTTCATCCTAAGATTCTTGTGATTAGGGGGAATGAGCTCATTAAAAATGTATAAATGAATGCATTAATTCAAACAGGTTTTCCTAGGGTAATTAAAATACTTTCAACCTTATAGGAACAAGCATTTTTGTTTTGTTTTGCTCATATTTCTTTTGTGTGAAACATTTTATATTAAGTAAGGAATTTGCTTTCTGTGGATAGTAAATGTAATACTAAAATCATGCCTTAAAGGAAAGTTGTATTATATAGTAGATAAGCTGATATTAGTTTAAGTCTAATAATAACTTCATCTCTGGGCTTGATGAAAACAAGGTTGGACATTTTTTCATGGCAGAACAAACAGAGATGGAACATGGGTAACCGGAGGGCAGCCTTCTATTTCCATCCAAGTAAATTCTTGCAACTAGACCACATGTCCCAAACATGGGTCTCCCAAAATGCTTTCCTTGCCAACTCCGTGAAAGATCCCCATTTCCACCAGCAACACCCTGAGCAACAATTTACTGGTTTACCAATTTGTAGTTTAGAAAATAGAAACTTAGGGGCACACATGTTTTCAAATATCACAATACTGTGACATTTGTGCAGAGGTCCAAATTAGCAACAGTTGGTGCATTTTCATCACTTGACTCCAGGTTCATAGGAGCAAATTCTGCCATTATTTATCTCCAGAACAGTGTTTCACAAATATTTTTAGTAAATTGACATATTGTACAGGAAAGAAAATTTCAAAATACAGAAAAATGTTCAAATTATTAGCTATTATTAGAGACCAGTGAGCTCTCATCTCTGGAAGTGGTTGAGTAGAAATAAAATTTTAATTTATTAGGAACTTGAAGAATAAATTCTTGAGATGGGAATGAGATGAAGATGGATAAGTTTCTACCTCCCTATTTTATTTGACTAGTTTATGATTCATTTATTAAAGGACATTCTGTTTTCTTAGAGAATGTGATGGGTTAACATTGAAAAGTAGTGATTTGGTTTTCATCTAATAACATGTTAAAAATAGTGGTACTTCTAGTTCTTATACATATAATAACTTGCCAACACAACTGTTATTTAAATCAGAAAATCTTATATTTTGATAAGTGGTACCATATAATACTCTGTCTTTCAGATTTGTAATACAAATCCAACTAAAGGCTATAAAAAACTTACAGTTACAATTACATCTTCACATGAAGCCTCTCTGCAGATCTTATTTCTGTGAAATCATAAGCAATCATCTCTTGAATCTGGAGATTTGTGAGTCTAAAAGAAGAGACTAAAAATTCAAACAAATGAAACTCACACAAATGTTAAAATAATTATGTCTTTTATGAAGGTTAATTAACAAGAAAAGTGTGTTTAATTTTTTCTGGTATACATTAGTATTTTTTCCTTTTCAGTTTTCAACATTCAATAAAACATAGTACAAGTACATTTTGATAGAGGAGATCAATAAAACATGATTAGGGTATTTGTAAACATGTATAAAATATTAATGTTCAAGCCATGCAAATGTCTTACTTAATTCAGAATCATGATTTGATGCCACAGTTTATCAGAATATGTGTGTGGCATTATAAGATTTTACTGCAAATACTTTCAAAGGTGAGAAAATGACCTCATAGGGATCAGTTCTAAAGATAATAGAAAATAAACAAATGAAGAAAATACTAGAGAAGAGGAGTCATATTTATGTAAAACTAACCTACTCCAAAGGCAGAACACTAACCCAAATGATGACATTGCATAGCTTAACTGACATTTTTTAATGTCATCTTAAGCCTATGCAAAGATGAATTTGTTTTGTTTTGTTTTAAGTGAGAAGAATTCATATACAATCTTATAAGAATAAGATGGAGGTGTTAGTTATGTCACCATATGCTTCAGAACTTTCTGGTTTCCTATTTTTAACTATTGGATTTATTCATTATAGACTCCATAAGGAGCAATCATTTTATCTTTTCAATCTATATAACATAAAATTTCGGTAAATAGTTACTAAGATTTATTAAAGATTATCAAAAAATGTTGGCTACCATTTCATTTTAAGATAGCAGGTTGTAACTTGTGATACATAGACAATCTTTCAAGACTCTTGAAACTCTTAGTGTTTTGTTTTGGTTATTGTTATGTCAGCTGACTCCTTAGACAATCATTTAGAACTTTTATGCAAATTCAGGAAACTAAATGATGTGTTGAGAAGAACAATAAAAAAATATTTTTAAAGCATCCGTTATGTGTTTAGCAGCCAACCATATAAATAAAACAAAATAAATAAATATCTAAATTTTACTTGATAAATATTCACTGGCATAACTATTTTTTCATCTTACCATGGATTTACAATCAGGAAGAAGTGAGTAGATAGCTAATGAGTAGATAGAAATTTCTGCTCTACTTTGCAATTAGTCTTCAAATTGAATTGATATATATAATCCTTCTGGATAATTAGCCAATCATTTATTTTAACATTCAATTTCCATGACACTATTCATCAAATCTACTCTTACTTGATAAACTAAAAATGTGAGTTTCAAATTTCTAAAGGTAATTGTTATCCATTAAAAAGAACAGGCAGGTAAAAAATAAAATCCCAAAGGCTATAAATATAGCATGGTGACATATTTTGAAATTCTTTCCTTAATATCTACATAAGATTTAAAAATGGATTGATATATAAAAATTATAGGTTATATATCATGAAAGAAAATGATGTTAATTTAAACAATGAAATCTGAAATAAAGAATAGCATGTAGTTTCCTTGGTGGATTATTTCAGAAAACTGCAGTTTAAAAGATGAAACATATGTAGAGGAGTAAAGTCTATGGACATTTGTGCCTTTTGGGTAGTATATAGCTTTAGATTTTTCCCCTCCCCAGTTATCCTCACCATACCTCTATTTTAGAAATATACACTTTTCTTGTCAAGACCATATTATTAACTCACACAGAAGTAACCAAAACCCCTGCTTAAATTTAGAGCAATAATGTATAAATATGTCATATGTTGGAATATATGTTTTTAAAGACACAATTATGGTAAAACAAAATAAAACAAGAAAAGTATATTTGTTTCTCTAACAGGGAATGGTGAGTAGAAGCAGAAGGCACACACCTGCTAAATTCAAATGTAAAAGAAAGGTTGCAAAAGTTTCTCATAACTAACAAGGAAGAGAACCAGGCTCACCAGGAAGAACTGGATCTAGGGTAGGCTCTCTCTGTCTATGAAAAAAGGTCAAATATTTCCAATTATTGCTTAGGTTTACATCTAGGTTTGATCTGCTGTTTGGGTAACAGAAAGAGTGGGAGAGCCATATGATTAGGGCCATGGTCAAGCCACACACAAGCTGTAACACTGGATCAGTAATATCTCCACAGAATGAGAGAGCTGAATTACCAATATAAAGTCAGATGCTGAAATGGAAAAACCTCATTTGTCAGGTGTAAGGAGGCATATAGTTTTAGATATGAAGAGAATGTCATGATGTGAGTTTGGAGGTAGAGTTAAGATACAAGAAAATGAAGAAAGAGAAGGAGGAGAAGGACCGCTTTCAAGATGAGCTTGCAACCTAAATTTTACAATATACTAGGAAACTGACTTAACAAACAATAGTAAAAAAATTCAATAAATGATTCATTCTAATGAGTTAACTCCAAAAAATTCATTCCAATGAAAATCCTCAAAAAGACATAAAATCAGTATGCTAAAAAATACAAAGATATAAAAGTATATATGTATATATACTTATA
>NW_006294243.1:1337812-1364999 GCF_000327345.1 Myotis davidii
TATATATATATATATAATGAACACAGGTTAGGCTCGTCGCAACTGAAAACAGGAATAATTATAAAGAGAGATGAGGAAATTAAAACATCAAATAAGTTTGAGAAATGAAGAGGAGGTTGAGGTGCTCTGACACATGTCTAATAAATGTCCCAGAAGTAAATAAGAAAACAGAATGAAGAAGAGCTATTAATGCCAGTAAAATTTTTTTAAGAATTAAAAGAAAGCATAAATCCTAAGAAAAAATAAACACCTGGTTTTGAAAAAGAAAATTGAAAATACTTCCATATTGATAAATTTTGAATTGAAGATAAAGAATACCAATGATAAAAAGAAAACAAAAGAAGGTAAAACATAATCTACCAAAAAATTCCATTTATGAATAGAATTTTTACCAGTAAAACTTGATAATAGGAACAAATTAGATTAATTCTGCTAAATTAATGAAAATAACTGTCAACTCAGTACATTCATTTTTAAATGATGTAAGTCTCATTACTCTTTATCTCTTCTATGAACTCCAATTTTCCACATTATCTAATAATTTATTTTATTATTATCATTTAATTCATATTTTCCAGCATGTTTTGACAAAAACTTTAGCTTGCATTGCCTTTTGGTACAATTTTTGACAGGTTATCTTACTATATTTTTAGAACCAATAAGTGGTAAATTATCTCTATACCTGGTCAGGTGGAAGGATCCTGAGTCTGGAAGGGTTCCGACCCTCTGTTAACATTTGGTTGAGGATATGCTTGTGTGTTTCCAGAAAACTCCTCCAAGCCCATGTGGATTCCTGCAAGGAACATCAAACTTCAACATGGATCCATGGGAGGAAATGACCAAACTAATGAGGACCTTGCACCTGGAGCCTCAACCTGTACCTGTGGCCACAGACACTTGACTACTCTGGCCCCAGGTAGCAGTAGCCCCAGGCAAACTTACAAACTGGTTCCTTAGATGCCTGGCAATAATTTTAAAAGGACATGGAAGAATTCAATCCTTTTCATTGGATCTCCCTATATTTGCCTCTTAGCAATTGTCTGTCTCATTCTTGTGTGTTGATCTCTAGTCTGCAAATTCAAAATGAAAAGTCTTAAAAAGACTCAAGCCCTACAGAGGGCATACACTTTTCAAGATTTATTAAGAAAACAAAAAGGGGGAGATGCCTGAAAACACCGCATAGCAGCATTAGCATAAAAGTGCAGCAAGGAACTTGGAAGGCCATGAACCTTGAGCGTCAGCGGGGCTGATGTCAAGCACAGATTGTTCTTGCTGAGATTACGGTGTCTCCAAGCATTTCCTGACCTGACAATCTTTGAGTCATGTTACTGTACCTTAGTGAACTTTACTAACCTTTGATAATATCTGCTTACTCTGTGCTCTGCCTACATGCTTTATAAAGGGCAAATGTGTAACCAAGTTGAATAAAAGCAAGCAATACAAGGACTCATGGTTCCTCTTCACAAAAGAGGTTCCACTTGGCCCCCATGTTTAAAATTTATTTCTTGTTGTAGTATCTTCATTGTGCGTCAGCCCTCCTACAAGTCCTCCTGAACCCGCCTTGCAGGTCGTGGCAACAAAGTCTGTATAATATATGAGGGTTATATATACACATACACAGAGAGTATATATTGGATTATGTACATTTAAAAATCAGATAAAGCTAATTTATGGTGCCAGAAATCAAAATATTGGATGCCTCTGTGGTAGTAGTGGAAGATTGGAAAGCAGTTTGAGAAAACATTCTAGGATGATGACAAGTTTCCAAAAAGGATGAACATTTGTCAAAATTCATCAAGATATACAATTAGAACCCATATATCTCACTGTATTAGACCTCTAAAGAAGAGAAATATTATGAAAAAGACAAAATAGAAATAAAAAATATAAGATATTCCATGTTCATAGAACAAGAAACTCATCTTAAAAATATCCATTTAAATATTTAATGTAATTCCAATAACAAAGACACTTCAGGATTCTCTTGAAGTTGAGAAATTTATTCTCATTGTCATATAGAAGATTGCCAGCACCGATTTCAACCTCCTTCTAAATAATCTTCCAGTATTATGCAGACTAGAAAGCTAAGAACTACAAGTTGTCCCCCCAAAATATACACACACTTTAACAGTTGATAGCTCAATTTAAAAAATTAAGTGTATTTTAATAAACACTACCTTTATAATTATTCAATGTGTGTAAATACATTTTTGGGGGGACACCCTAGATTTTCTTCGGAATTCCACAAACTTAAGACCCACCCACATAGTGAAGCAGGTAAATCTGTAAAATATTAAACTTAACAATGTGTGATGACAAGTATTCACAAAGAGATCGTATCTGCAGAAGCACAGTGGTAAAGGCATTCAGTGTTTCTGATAGAGCTATGGCAAAGTTTTTGGGGACCAATCTAGTGGTACCAAATTTTTGGACTGAAACTCAGATTCTTTGTCCGCTGGAATCAAAGAATGAATCCATGGACAAAAAGTGGTATAGCAACTACACATAATGCAAATACCAGAAGGAAACAAACATATCAAAGACATATTTGAAGCAGTATGACTGAGAATTTTCCAAGATTAATGTCAGACACATGGGATGAGAAGCTCAGAATACACCAGCCAGGATAAATGCCCCCGAAAAACTCTGCATCAAGGCATGTGTTGTTTTGTTTTGTTTTTCTCCCCACTGAAGTGCGTCAAGCTAGCTAGGGTGAGCTGGAGGTGAATTTTTCCTTTCTTCCACCTGGAAGGCTGCAGCCAGTTAGAGTTGTATATTTCCCTTCCCCCAGGTCAGGGGGGCTCTGATAATACCCACCAGTTGGGCTCTGGTTAACTAGTTTCCCTGAGGGCAGGCCTTGTTAAGAAGAACAGAGTGCACTGGTTATTTCAAAATGGTTCCTTTTCCTTGACCATGGCACCTTTTCCCGGATATTTGCTGTGGGAACCTGGTCCAGCTCCTAGAGATGGAGTTCCCAATAGTGTGTGCATGTGTGGGGGAGCAGTGTCACTTTGTTCCCCTGGAGTTTTAACTTTCAGATTTGTCCACACTGAGCCTTCAGCAATGTGTTAGGTAAGTTCAGGTTTTCCTGCCCCAGCACTGGCTCCCACAGTGGTTTCTGCTCATGAGTCTCTGCCCCCAGTAAGCCGTGTTTCTCTGTATTTGTTTCTCTCTGTGTCCAATCTTTGGAGCAGCCCTTTGCTCTGTGCTTTCCCCTTTCTTAGGAATCCAAAGTGTGTTATTGATTTTTTTAGTCTTAGCTTTCCCCCTGTTGTTAGGATAAAACAGCGATTTCCAATCTTTGTCATCTCATGGCAGATAAACTAATTACTAAAATTCTTCAGCACACCTAAATATATATATATTTTTTGTTGATCTGACAAAAAAAAAGAATATTGATTAATTCACACTGGCTGTGAAATATGAATTTTTAGGGGTGAAATAGACAGGTTTAGAAAATTTTTAGAATTGGGGGTCCATGAAGAAAAAACACAGGCTATAGAATTGCAAAAGGATACATTTCCATAACAAAAGGGAACCAGGTGCAGTTAAATTTCCACTAGACAAGGGAACTGAGAGTAGCCAAAAGGTCTATATTTACAAAATAAAGGAGGGGCTCACATGCCCCATGTGATGTTTGACCTTTGAGCTCAGGAGTTGCTATAGTGACCAAATCAAAAGGGGATAGTGGCCAATCAGAGGGGATATCAGGACACAGGGATTTGCAGTCTTTATAAAATGTGGAAGAAAGGACTGGGTGGGACTATTTCACCCTCCCCAAAGGGGAATCTGTACTTGTTCTTCAATAAATTTCCACCTTTGCTATACCACCTTCTGTCCGTGGACTCATTCTTCGACACAGATGGTCAAAGAATCCAGGGAACCATCCTGCCCAGGGCAACACCGCATGCTCCAGCCCAAAAATACCATATCGGCTGTTGTCATTTTTTAATTTGACAATATAAGGGGAACGAGGCCAATGTCCCTGACTAAATAGTCAGGTTTTGATGTTTTAAAAAATCTTGCAGGCACCAGTTGAAAATCTCTGGGATCAAGTGATGGTGATACAGAATTATTTTTGGATTGGAACCCAGATTCTTGGTCTACCAGAGTAGAAGAATGAATCCATGGACAGAGGGTAGTATAGCAAAGATGGAGATTTATTGAAGAACAAGTACAGACCACCATGTGGAGAGAGGTAAAGGGTCCCACAGAATGGACTCCCACGTGGGGAGGGGGAAAGGGTCCCATTGACTTCCTGTTTCCATAGTTTATAAAGGCTGTATTCCTATGTTCTGATATCCCCTCTGATTGGTCAATATCCCCTTTCGAATTGGTTACTATAGTGACTCCTGAGGCCCTCCTTCCTCATTGTTCTCCTATTCTTTTGGGCTTTCTTCCTTCTTTACTTTGTAAATATAGACCTTTTTTGGCTACTTCCAGTTCCCTTGTCTTATGGAAATATACATGTTGCTGTTTCCTTTGTTATGGGAATATACCTGTTGCTGCTCCCTTGTCTTATGGAGATGTAACTGCACATGGCTTCCTTGTGTTATGAAGATGTACCTTCTTCCAATCTGTAGCCCTGTGTTTTTCCATGGATCCCGATTCTAAAAATTCCCTAAACCTGCCCATGTTCCCCTACAATTTCTGTTTCAATGACTTCCAAGCACCTTAATGTGAAACTGGAAACCAGAAATGAGCAATATCTATTAATGTTGAACAAAACAACAACAAAAAAACAACTGTATCCCTGCCGATCCTGCAATATAAAGTTTAGGTTTTCATTCTAGAGAAACATTCCTAACTGTACAAGAATATGTGTTCAAATACATTTATTGTAGCATTAATTAGCATAGTTAAAAAATGGAAATAGCATCACTAGGAGAATGAATACAATATAGTATTGTAACCTCATTACCAGCTCAAAATGGTTCCTAACCTATTTGGCAAGGTGCTGAGTTATTTTTTAGAAACAACAGACCAAAACCACAAGTCATACCACCCAGGCATGTGCAGAGGAGAAAACTTTGGCCTCTAGCTGCACCCAGAACTTCGTGCAACTGGCCTCTAGTATAACTAACTAACTAACTAAATAACTAATTAACTAACTAAATAACTAAATATAGTTAGTTATTTAGTTAGTTAGTTAGATAATATCTTTGATCCTCCTTATTTATAGATTCACGACTTGTGAATTTATAGTCTCATTAAGATTTATTTGTAACTTTAAAATCAATACTGTGTTTTTGTAGTTTTTCATGATACTCACAGAGAAGTGAAAATGTTGAGTCACCCAATGTACATGTTCACAGTTGAGGTCAAACAAGTTGATGCTCTCCTTTCACTCTTTACACTCACATTTTACAAGTAACTGTTCTTTACAGGATCTATTTAGAGCTACATAATTGCCCTTTCTGTTGGCGATTTTGCTGTCTAAAATTGCCCCAAGCGCAGTGCTGAAGTCATCTCTAGTGCTTCTAAGTGAAAAGAGCCTGCAATGTGCCTTAGGGGGAAAATGTGTGGTTTAGATAAGCCTTGTTTAGGCATCATAGTTGTAGGGCTGTTTGGCTGAGAGTTCAATGTTAATAAATCAACAATATAGAGTAAGGTCTCTTCAAACAGAAAATACATATAACAAGGTTACAAATAAAACCATTGGCAAAAATATTGTGCACAAAGAGGAATTGCAGAAATTTACCCCTGTATTCTCCCTAGGAGCAAACTGTTTAGTATTCACTAACTCAGTGGTATAGCACATAACTACTGTAAATAATGAGAACCAACTGTACATTTGTCAATGTAAGAAACATCCAAGCCTGTAAGAATTTTTATGAATTTATTTGAGCCAACCTGACAATTGCCAGGAAGCAAAATTTCAAGGATTGAGAAAATGCTCCAGAGAACGGCCATTTTGCACCTTATTTTATATATTACAACCCAAGGAGGAGGCCTCAAGTGTTACATGAAATCCATTGGTCAGGGAGGCAGGAAAAATCAAAGCTGGGAATTCTCTGAGACTGGATAAAAGGTAAAAAAGATAGACACATACTTATTTTACATAGATGGTCAAGGATAGTAAACAGTCAACAACTTACACAACTAAGGGCTCTGTGGCCTCCAGCTCTGGTAGGAGATTGGTGGGAGATTGTCCCCTGAGGAGTCTGGAAAAAAGAAAATTACCCTGACATTCCAAAGGTATGTTACTGTAGATGAAAAAAGACAATAGACAGGCTCAATTAAGGCAAAGATTGACCTTTGTGGAGAAAGATACCAGCCTAGGACATACTACCCACATGGCTCACTTTTACTCAGGAAGTTTTACTTTTAGACCATCCTTTGTGGTTACTTTAAGTCTCTGAGTTTGTAAGCCCCACTGTGCATGCCTCCCCTGAGCTTGTCAAGTTTAATATGTGGCCCGTTTTTCATCCACATATAGTAGTAATCTTGTGTTCCAATCTTCCCCCTTCCCCACCCCATGGGGTTTGTTCTATGTCAGGGCTCTTGTTTTCTTCAATGCTTTAAGGAATACATTGATTCACGGGCTGATCCCAGTTTTGACAGTATAGCTCCTGAGGTCAGTCTTTCAAGTTTGCCTTGACCCCAGAAAGGCTCTTCTTAGCTGTCTTTTTCCTTTTTTTTTTCTCTCCACAAAATAGTAGGCCTACATCTCCCAATGCGTCTATCAATTACCATTCAATTGCCTTTCACCAGAACTTTTATCATTTTTAAAAGCATCTTACTCTTGCGCTTGTCCATGAACTGTTGTAAATTAAGTCCACCTTCTTTGGGCAGGGAAAGACCTCTCTCCTATAATCTGCTTTAATCCCCGGGTCAAAATTTCTGAGTTATCACCCTGGTGCTGAGAATGAAGACTATGGTGCCCTTTGAGGAGAGTGACATCTTCATGTTAGGATCTCAGTGCCTGTTGATGGGTGGGCAGCAGCCTCAGATCTCCTTGGCTGGCCTTCTTGGTGTGTCACCTTAAACCCACAATCTGGGGCAAGGGCCATTCTCAGCAGTACTGTTTCCAAAGTAGAGCTTCCATCCTACCAAGGAGGAATGAACAGAGGAAGGGAGGCTCACACCTTCAGTCACACTGGCACAGAACTTAGCCTTAGCAACCAGGTAGCTGATGTCCTGCCCATTTTAGGATTATTGTCCTCTAACAGACCTGGGAGGAAGGGACACCCTTTGTTCTTTTCTGTACAAGCTTGGCTGGAGTTTCTACCTCACAGAGCTGGGAGGATGGAGGGAGAATTCTTGGATGAAATCATACAGACCTTTATAGTACTTACAAGTTTTTGTGGATTTTCTGAAATAAATGTTTGTCATTTGTTGTATGCTCTAAGGCAGGGGTGGGCAAACTTTCTGACTCGAGGGCCACAATGGGTTCTTAAACTGGACCGGAGGGCTGGAACAAAAGCATGGATGGATTGTTTGTGTGAACTAATATAAATTCAAAGTAAACATCATTACATAAAAGGGTTCGGCCTTTTTTTTTTTTAAGTTTTATTCATTTCAAAGGGCCGGATCCGGCCTGTGGGCCGTAGTTTGCCCACAGCTGCTCTAAGGGCTATTTACAGAGTTTAAATCATTGTGGAGTTTTTTGTTTTTGTTTTTGGGTTATTTGTTTAAGTAATTTTCACCAATTTCACTGAGGTGGGTATCCTCAGAGTGCCTCATATTATCTTGCTGGAAGTGGAACTCTTCAGTTCTGCAATATTATTAAAAATTACATACATTTATATGTATCACAATCGAAATCTATGATTAGTTCTACTGTTTGTGCTACTTGTGAAATGATAAGGTGGTCACACATCACATGACATCTGTAACAAGCAACCTATAAAAGAGATTAATTTATTCATAAAGTATTCAAATTTATGCATGGCAATTGCTAGCTACTACTGCCCTTAATTATAACTGGTGCTACAAATTCTAGGTATATTAATTTGCTAGAAATTTCATATAAGTCACCTCAGAGCACGTGACTTTAACATGAGATGTTTATTTTCTCACAGTTATGGAGGATGGAAGTCCTTGGGCAAGGTATTATGGAAATTGGTTCCTTCTGTGGGCTGTAAAGAAAGACTCTGTTTTAAGTCTTTCTCCATGGCTTGTAAATGGCTGTCTTCTTTCTATGTTTTCACATCATCTTTCTTCTATTCACATTTGTGTCCAAATTTTCTCTTCTTAAAATACATCAGTGATATTGAATTAAGGCCTACCCTCTTAATCTCATGTTGATTTAATTATCTCTTTAAAGATCCTATCTCCAAATAAGGTTACTTTCTGAGGATTTATGGGTTATGACTGGAGCATATGAATTTTTAGGAATTACAATTCAGCACATAAGCAGTAAGACAGCAACATTCAGCTGCTACTCAGCTTACTTTAAAATATGTTTTTAAAACATATTAAAATAAATCTTAGAAAAATATAGGAATACCATGTAGTTTAATATATTGGAACAAAATTAGTGATAAAAATTAAGATTGGTATATGGAGGAAAAAGAGGCTACATACTAAACCTGACAAGGTCTGGGGAGGCCTGCATATGGGCCTTACCAACTCAGGGACCTAAAGTAACCACATAGGATGCTCTGAAATTAAAACTTCCTAACTAAAGGTAAGTAATGATAGGTAGTCATGTCCTAGGCCAGTATCTTCCTCGACAAAGGTAGATACCTTAACTGAGTTCATCTATTGTCTTCTTGCATCTACCATAACACACCTTTGGAATGACAGTGATGCCCTTTTATTCCAGACCCCTCAGGGCAAAATCTCCCACCGTAGCAAGAGACCAAAGAACCCCTCATTGCTATTTTTTCTCCTGCACACCATCTACATGTGCTGTAAATGTTAATTGTTAACTATACTGTGCCCACCAATGTAAGAGAAATATGTGTCTGTCCATTTTACATTTTATCCAATCCCAGGGACTTCCAACCCTTTGCGTTCTCACATCTCCTTAATATACCTCTATTGGATGTCATGTAACCCTCCTTAAGCCTCCTTCTTTGATTCTGATGAATAAAATAAGTCCCAAACATGTCATTCTCTGAAGCATTTTATCAATCCTTTGAGATTTTGCTTCCCAGTGATTGTCATCAGTTTGGCTCAAATAAACTCATAAAAATTCTTACAGGTTTGAACATTTATGTTGACAGTTGAAACATTTAAACATCTTTTAATTTCAGACCATCCTAATGTATTTTTGCATTAAAAATACTAATTCACTTACATTTTAGGGAGACATTTAAAAAACTATTAATAAGCATTAATAATATATTAATTATTTAAAAATATTAAATTTGCAAATCTTGCAGTGCAGATCAAAGCGTAAATCCTAAAATAACCAAAAGCATACTATTTAGCCAAAACCGGTTTGGCTCAGTGGATAGAGCGTCGGCCTGCGGACTGAAAGGTCCCAGGTTCGATTCCGGTCAAGAGCACATACCTGGGTTGCTGGCACATCCTCCGTAGGAGATGTGCAGGAGGCAGCTGGTCGATGTTTCTCTCTCATCGATGTTTCTAACTCTCTATCTCTCTCCCTTTCTCTCTGTAAAAAATCAATAAAAATATTTTTAAAAAGCATACTATTTAGTTTTTAACAGGTTAACTTTTTGATTTATAAATAAATAACTTCCAAATAAAAATTTTAATATGAATACTAATTTCTAAGAACACACAGCTAATAAAAGCAAATTTGTTATAAATTTAAATAATATTGTTATATTTTACAGATAACCTTCAAAATAAATCTTTATTGTTATTTCCCCTTTGCCTTTCTTGTGTCATTTAGTGTTTAAATGAATATTAAAACATTTTTGTTCATATTTTCTAAATATACAGAAAATATATTTATGTCTTTACTAAAAATTTAATAAATGTTATTTTCAAAAATTAGACTTTATTACTGTTATATTTCTATATTTTTGACATATTGATTAATGCTTTAAAATATTAACTATAACAACAAAATATTTCAGTGATATCATAGGCCAATAATAACACATTTTATAATTGGATTTGTGAATTATTATACTTTATTGAAGAAATAAAATGAACAAATAACATCCCTTTTTCAAATGCTAAATTTTTGATTTCCTGTTATCTTCTTTTATAATGTACTTTTAGCTTTCCTTTTTATTGATTTGTACATCTTCCAATTTCTTTAAAAAATTAAGTCTATTAGTTTTAGTTGACTCATATGTGCTAATTAAATTTGTATTATAACAGGATCCTGGTACATAATCACCATTGTAGTTAATTTATAATTAGCTAGCAAATGACTAGTTCTGGTTATGGCCGCCATTGCTATAGATGATGGTGGTGATGGTGGCTGAGTTTAAAGAGTTTTGTGCCCTTTCCCATACATATAAAAACTAGAGGCCTGGTGCACAAATTCATTCATGGGTGGGGTCCCTTGGGGTAGCCTGTGGGAATTGGGCCCTATCTCGTGTCCCAGCCCTGCAGCCCCACCTGGCACCCTGCCTTGCCCAGGTGCCATCCCCTCACCTGCTCCGCCATCCCGCCTGTGGAGCAATTGATTAAAGCCAGGCCTCCTACCCAGCTCCCTTAGTGCCTGGGAGCCAAGCGGTGGCCCTCCCCTCCCACTACCACTGCTGGTCGCTGTCTGCAGGGCAGTTGGAGGGGGATCGGGTCCCTGCTCACACATGCCTTGGCCTGGTGCCACCGACTCACCTGGTCCATCATCCCACTCTCGTTGGGACCCATCAGGGACAGCAGTGCCTCCACTGCCGCCTGCTGCCAGTGCTGCATTGCCAACACCCACCATGTTCCACATCGCCCCCTCATGGTCAGCACATGTCATAACGAGAGGTCAAACTCCCGGTTGAACGACCACCCGAGGGGACAACTTGTATATTATGCTTTTACTATATAGGATTATATAGGATAGTTATTTCTTTACTAATCTCCTCCTTCCCGCTTTTGACCCTGAAAAAGCCACTATGTAATTAGCTGATTGCAAGTTCTTTAATAGCTTAGACACAGTTATTGGGAAATCCATATATCTTCCCCTATAATATAAGGAGTCTAGTTTACTTAATCTCCTTTCAATATTTCTCAGTCTACTATTAAAAAATGTTAGATCTAGAGCCACTCTAAAGACATTCTAAAGTTATATTTTTTTCTTTATTTCTGTTTATAACCCTGACAGGTCAGTTAATATATTTTTTTAAAGTTGCAATTTTCTTTCAGCCTTTTTCAGTAGTGCCAAGGATTCTTTGGTTGTAGAGTTAAGTATTTGTCTGATGATGATGTCTCTCCACTAACCAATTTATTAGCTTCACACAGCCTAGCTTCTTTAGATTAGTTGAGCAGATCACATGGTTTTAGGGTGGACAGTGTTTGTTCAGTGTCTAAAAGCCCCGTTTGAGTCATTATTTTTGGTAACAGGATGGCTATATTGTCTCAGTTGAGACCACTGGTGTCAAGGAAACCAAGCAACAGAATATGAGTGAATGAATGGATGCAAATTCATCTCCCTTCCTGCAAAACCAACTAAATTGAATGTCCTGCTAATGAAAATCTAATCCTATCTACTATAAATACTTATCAATGCACTAAACATTAAACAATGGGAAAATTATATAAATAATCACTTGATATTATTTGAAACTTTAAGAAATCTTGGTCAATGTGCCCAGTGTAGTTTTTCGTAACGAGGATTTGAAGTTATGCAAACTGAACTTAAAATCCTATTTAAGGCAATTACTGCATGATCTTGGAAAAGTATTTAACCTCTCTAAGCTTCAATTCTACTGGCACTGGTGATGATGATGATAATGACGATGGTGACTTTCATTATTAAAGCTGAGTCATTTATTTTATGGCCGTAGTAATATGTGTCAACAAGTAAGATACTCTGAATTGTTTATAAGTAAGTGTTGATTATGGAAATTTACAGTGAAGTTGAGGGATAAACTAACAACTACTGTACACCAAAAAAGCTAGACAAACAGATATAAAATAACTAAAAAAGCTGAATTCAGATAAGAAGATATGTATACACTAACATAAAATTGAGTAGTTTATGAAAAATGCCAACCATATAAATAAGAATTGAAGCAACTAGGTTTTACATTTAAAATACTTTTCAATAAACACTTTTGCAGAGTTTATTTCTTCTTCATATTTTCCTTAAATTAGTGCAAAAATTATTTTATTCAGGAGAAAGGTACTATATATTGTTGCCCTAAATGTGACAACACATTTGCAAGTTATTAATGTGCTTATTAGAGAAACATTCTATATTTCCTTTGAAAATATTACAGTATTTTTTTCTTGTTAAGAATGTCTTCAATCTTTTGCCTTAAGCATTGCTTTTCTGGCTGCTATAATCCCAAGGAGCATTGGTAATAAACAATTTTAATAGAGAGTATAAAAATTCCTTTTTAAAAGATACACTCCGATAGAAATAATATCTAATAGACAATATTTCTTCTCAACCTCCTTGGTTTTTTTTCTTTAAGATCAAGCCTATAAATCTCACTTTGCTTTTGATCCTCTCCGTTTATGCTTCTGTAGAATTTTGGGTCAATCCAGTCAGAGTTCCAGATAGTTCTAGTTAAAAGCCATGCAAAAGGATAACATACACACATAAACATACTACAAAGTTGGAGACGTTGGGAGATTAAGATTTTGAATCACGTTTATTTGTTTTATTCTCATTACTCTTTCAAAATATTTGATTATTAAAATTTCTGGGGATATGAAGGTGGCTTATTTACTGGTATGTCAAGTTATAAAGCACTGATTATTACACGACAAACATTACATAATCAGGCAAAGGTAAGTATCCTTTATGAAGCTGAGAAAGAATGAACAGAGAATAATATATTTAAAAATTGAATTCAAAGGCAATATTATGGTCATTTCTCATCAAACATCAGTGAAGATTTCTTCCCTCTACTCTTTCTTCCCACTATTTTTTTTCTTTTTGTCAGCTAGATTCGTTTTTTTACTATAATTTCTATTTATCTGCCTATTTATCTATTTACCTAATATTTTACTCTAATGATATTTTTTTCTATCTGATAAAATATGCAAGAGAACTTTAAGTCTTTAAATATATATATATATTAATTTAATTTTTTTTTGCAAAATTAAAGTAGACTGAACAATTAGAATAATGTTAGGCCATCTTGAACAAAGACTTAAATACACCTTCAAGTAAACTGGCTTTCTTTTTGGATACATAATCTTCAATCACTACTATTTCAATATTTATAACTTTGTCCATAGTCTGTAATACTTCTGAGACTGTTGTAAAAACCAATACTTTAAAGAGAGTCAAGCCATTAAATAGCTGTATAAATGACTAGGTAGATACCTTCAAACCATCTCACATCTTCACACATTATCAGTTAAAGGGCTCATAGGCAGAAGACATTAGCAGGATAAATAATAGTTACATGCCCTGGCTGGTTTTGCACAGTGGATAGAGTGTCGACTTGCGGAGTGAGGGGTCCCAGGTTTGATTCCGGTCAAGGGCATGTACCTTGGTTCCAGGCTCCTCCCCAGCCTGGGCCCTCGTCAGGGCTCATGAAGGAGGCAGCCAATAGATGTGTTTCTCTCTGTCTTTCCCTTTCTCTCCCACTCTTCCTAAAAATTAATGGAAAAATATCCTTGGGTGAAGATTAAAAAATATAATAAAATAAAATTGTTTAAAAAAATAATAATTACATGTTTAAAAGTTTTCTGGTAGAGTAGGGATCTACATTTGGCCAAAGACATTTATCTGATAAAATGACAATAATGTCAAAATTGTAATATTTGGAGAGGAAGGTTGTACCAGACTTTGTGGCTAATCAATTTAGTCGCATAGACCAGATCCATGTAATTAACTTCTCTCCATACCTCCTCCTTACTGTGAAACATAAAGGCTTCATGAATACTCAGTATTTATTGGTCTAGTCAAGTATATAGTAACCAACTTTTGACCTGTTTTTACTTAGGCTGTTTTTGACAAACAGAAGGCAATAGAACAAATTATAACTATGTTGTGCCCTTGAAAGGATGTTAATAATGGGTCTTATCTTTAAGGAGAAAAAAATGCATAGAGTAGAAATACTCTGTGTGTGTACTCCAGGTGAGCCACTATTTGAATGATCTCACAGAGAAAAGTCCTCACTTATGTGGAAACCTGCAGCGAAAATACATAACATTCCAGTTACCCAGAGCTATAAGAGGGAGCTTCATCAAGGATGGGGTTTAAAGTAAAGGTGATAAAGATACTCCAAACATAAGTAAAATCCATACACCCAAGATCCTAAACCAGCGGGACTGAGTAATGAGTGCTGACTCCTTGTGCATCTATAGTTTTGAGTCACTCCACAGTGGGATTACCCTCAGTGTGTGCATTCGATGATATTTTTGTAATAGGTGATTGATTCTGCTATCCTGGAAATGATACAATGCAAAGGGTATATTTAAAGTAACATCAAGTGAGAGGAGTAAGTTCAGTTTCTGAATAAAGATAATGGAAAATTATTCAAGCAACAATTAAACATTCAGGGCCTCTCCTGTTTGCAGGACTGCCTTAGGCCACATTTAGTTTCAGGGGCTGTGGTGGCAAATCAATAAAGTGCAATGCCCCATTTATTCTACATTGCTGGGTAATGAGGTGTTCCAGCAAAGAGAATTTTCTCAGTGAAGTTTACCCTTCAAAAAATGCTTTTATAAAAGCCACTTTCTAGGCTGTGCTCTTCTACCCACATTTAGGTCTTTAATGCTCAGATTTTCATCTGCAAGTTTGAAAAGTCCATTTCTAACTCCAAAGTAAAAGGTTCTTTAAAATATTTCTAAATGGTATTATATTTACCGTTTTTTCTTAAACAGAGTACATGGCTCTAGAGAAGAGAGAATTTAAAAGTATTTATAATTATTCTTAATTATCTGTTTTTAGTCAAGATAACACCCATACATAAAGAAAGAAGTTCCTGTATTTTGTCTTATTGAGATTGTTTTAAAGACAATACTGGAGAACCAGCTGCCTGACCTAAGAGTTGTACTTGGAACTTTTTGAAGTTACCATCTCTCTATGTGAACCTGGAAATACAAAGCTAGAGATACCTTCTGGCTTTCTTAGTCCAACCTCCTCATTTCAAGATGAGGAAACTGACCAACAAAGAGGTGAAAGTTTGCCCACCAATGGTATGTCAGTGCTATTACTATCTCCTACATTAAGGATTGGAAAACCATAGCTTACAGGCCAACTTCAGCCTTTCTCTTGTTTTTTTAAATAAATTTTTATTGGAACACAGCCATGTTCATTAGTTTGCATATTATTGAGGACTGTTTTCATGCTACAGCTACTGAGTTGATCAGTTGGGGCAGAGACCAGGGAGAGATATCTGGTCCACAAGGTCTAAAATACGTACTATCTGTCCCTTTATAGAAAGCTGGAGGCCCGGTGCACATAATTCATGCAGAAGTGGGGTCCCTAGGCCCGGCGGGAGATCAGGGCCTATCAGGGCCAGCCCAATTGGGGCTTACAGGCCCCAGCAGGGTCAGAAGAGGAGGTGACTGTCGCCAGGCCAGGCATGGAAGGAACAGACGCCAGACACCAACACTGCCCTCGGCGCCCCACCATCCCGCAGTTCCCTGCCTCCCCTCTCCTCCTTCCCTCAGTACTGCACTGCCACCAGGGGCCTGCTGGCTGGGGGAGGGCTGGGGGAGGGTCCCAGGGAGGTTTCAATCCCCAGTTTGGAACATTCAGGAGGCGGCCAATCAATGATTCTCTATCATCATTGATGTTTCTAGCTCTATTTCCCTCTCTGAAATCAATCAAATATATATTTTTAAAATGCAAGGTTTTTAGAGGAAGAAAGGTAGGGCAAGGGAGCTATTGACGGGGGGTATTTGAGATCTTGCTCACATTTCAGATAGGATAACATAAGGTGGTCCTCAGGGGGTGACAGGTGAGGAGTGGCAGTGGGTGGGGCAGGGCACTGTGGGCTGAGGAGCAGGCTGTAATGACTGAGAATGTCTGTGACAGTGACACCAAGCGTGTGTTGCGGCCATTGCTGGAATCATTCTCCCCCAAGAGGTTTTGATTCCAGACAGGAGGAGAAACATGGAGATCAGCGGGCTGTTCTTAGCCTAGAAGGTGACGTGGGCTGCAGGAACTGGCTGCCCTGCTTCCCTACAAATGTAAACAGTGTAACTGCACATGAAAGTCCCTCAGCAGTCAAATCAATGCCCAACCAGCTCTGGTGGCTGTGTCCTGCCACTCTCTGGCTGTGCTCTGGCCCTATTGGTCGGGGAGGCTAAAGCCATGCCCCCAAGCTCACGTAGTGTATGAAGGGGCAGGCAGGAAGCCAAAAGCTGGAAGTCAGAGCTGACATGGCCTGGCAGCACTGCTTCTGCCATGGAGCTGGATGGGAAGCAGCTGTCAGTGAGACAGACTTTGGAGTCTGTGGAGTGCTTCCTGTCACTGGTGAGTCCCTGCAAGCCCGCAGTGCGCCAGCTGGGTGGGGTGGGGCCTAGGGAGGCCTTTCCCTCCTGGAGCTGTTCTTCCCAGGGTGGCAGGGTCGGCCACTTTTTTTTTTCCAGTTTATATTTTTATTGGAAAGCAAGCTCTGTGCTTGCAGTTTCTGGGATCCCTGGGCCATAGCATGCACCTCATGCCTCACTGTGCCCCCATCCCCCTCCTCCTCCATTGAGCATCTGACCCCTGGTGGTCAGTGTGCATCATAGCGACTGATCAACTGGTCATTCTGGTTGTCCCACTATAATGGTTGCTGGACTTTTATTATATAGACTAGAGGCCCAGAGGGAGTGGTGGGGGGTGTCCCTCAGCCCCACTTGTGCCCTCTCATAGTCTGGGCCCCTTTGGGAGATAACCACCTGCTGGCTTAGGCCCGCTCCCCGGGTGGCAGATGGCAGGCCAGATCCCTCAGTGCCTGCCCCGCCTCCTTGGGTGGCGCACATGGCAAGGCCAATCCAGGGACAGGGGCACCGCCCTGGGTCGTGAACACAGCACAGCCAATTCGAGGGTTGAGTCACCGCCCGGGTTGGGTTGCACACAGGACACCCGGGCAAGCCGGCCGATCGCCACTGCCCCGCCCGGCCGCCCCAGGTCGGGTCGCACATGGATGCCTGCCTCCCCGGGTCGCAGATAGCAGGCCTGGATGGTGGCAAGGCAGGCAGGATGACACTGTGCCGCCCTGCCTGTGGTATGCAAAGTAGCCACCATCTTTGTTGGCAATTACTTTGCATATCATGCTGATTAGCCAATGGCAGGTGTAGCAAAGTTATGTTCAATTACCATGTTTGTCTATTATTAGGTAGGACTAGAGGCCCGGTGCACGAATTTGTGCATGGGTCAGGTCCCTCAGGGTGGTCTGCAGGGATCAGGCTGAAACCCACAGTCCAACACTGCCTGCCACTCTCGCTTATCCCAGCCCCACTGCACCTGCTGTGGGCTCATGCCCAGTCAGTCCCGATCAGGAGAGCCCTGCATCTGGCCCTGTCCCGAGGCAGAGCAGCGGGATGCGATTGGCCTTCCAGGCAGGCTGTGGGACGCCCTTGATGGCCCAGGATCCGGATCCATCCCACTGATGTTTGTGCTGGTTGTCGGGAGCCACTTGGTGGCCACTTTTATATTATTTCTTCCTTGCAGAGTCCAAGGCTAACTTCCAGGAGGCCAGAAGCACTGTCGGGATCATGCCAGCAGTGCCGGTTCGTTGGTGCCTGCCCTGTTCTCTGGAGATTGGAACTGCAGGACTATTGAGGGAACAGCCGCCAGGCTGGTGGACCACTGGGACAGATGGGTCAGTCAGCTAAGTGGCGCTCCCACTTTAGGAGCACACTGACCACCAGGGGGCAGCTCCTGCATTGAGCATCTCTCCTTTGCTGGTCAGTGTACATCATAGCGACCGGTCAACCAGTTGTGTGGTCGGTCAGTCACTTAGACTTTTATATATATAGATGTTTAGTGATTCCAGCCTTAAATCAGCCAGTGCTTGCCCAGTACTTTCCCTCTCTTCATTGTAAATGTTATTTGTTTGCTAAATTTGTACCTCATGCATAGGTACAAATATCACACAGGGACCTAGGGTGCCTGATGAAGAAACTTATGTGTTGGCTCTTTTACCGGGCAAAATCTGAAGATCATATTACTTTATACCATACAGCTTTTAGACCATGCTACTTTTAATATATACTATGTCACATTGTCCCACTCCAAACTCATGGGGTGAGAAAGATACAGAAAAAGTGCCCCTCCCTTTTATCTTCTTCCTAGTTTGCATGCTCGGATCATTTAGTCTATTGAAGGAAGAAAATATATGATTTACTAGTAGTTACTAACAAACCTTGCTACATTGTTAAAACAATATGGAACTTGGTGATACTTTTTGTTGTGTTGTATATGTTTATGAGAGTTAATATTAATTGTATCTTCTTTAGAATTGAAAACTCATATGAATTTACTTATGATTAGGAATTAAGAGATGTCTTACTCCATAAGTACGCCCCAGTCCCCTATCTCATAGAATAAGCCCTCTATATAGAAGTCTGGGTAATGGGGAAACTCGTGCTGAAATTCAAAATACTTCAGACAAGCTTTCTTATTCACAAAATACTGTGCTTAATTGGTTCTTAACTAAATTAATTAAACTGGTATGACTCACTCTCCAGCACAACTCAACTTGAGAAACACAAAGGACTATGGCTGGGCTAACAAAAGCTAAGGGCCCGAATCACTCCTGATTTTCCTATTAACAAGGGAGGTCAGCCCAACGAGAAAAGGTTAATTTGTTTTTTAATGGGCTTTTGAAAGACGTGATCAGGTCTAGTGTGATAATTTATGGTTAATCATATGTTTAGAGGCAAGAGGGATTAATCTTTGAGTATTAGAGCCATTTTGTGTAACATAAAACAAAGTTTTTTTCATAGGAATTTTAAAAATCAGGTCAGACTTTTTTTTTTTTGAGCAAAGGTGGCAAATTGATGACAAGAAAATGGAAATTCTGTGTGAGCAGCGGCACAGGGAGAACAGAATGACAGCTGCGCTCCCTGAGCAGGACCCACTCCCAGCCCGTCTCCTTTTTCACTTTGCCATATCTCATGAGTCAAACATTACTTCCATTGCAAGGGTTGTGGGCTGGACCCTCACAAGTCAAGGAGAATACAGTCTCTTTCAGTTCTTATGATCGATCATTGCCCTCAAAAATATAACTTCTGGAGCAGAACTTAGCTAAATGCAACCAGTTATTTTACCACATCAGAATCTTGCAAAGAGCACCCACAAAGGGAGAGACCACGGTGGAATAGCAGCATACAACAGAAGTTGACAACCTATGCCGCAGCCGTGGGCAAACTACGGCCCATGGGCCAGATCCGGCCCGTTTGAAATGAATAAAACTGAAAAAAAAAAGACCGTACCCTTTTATGTAATGATGTTTACTTTGAATTTATATTAGTTCACACAAACACTCCATCCATGCTTTTGTTCCGGCTCTCGGGTCCAGTTTAAGAACCCATTGTGGCCCTCGAGTCAAAAAGTTTGCCCACCCCTGAATGGGCATGTCTTTTATGGGTTGTCTTGTATTCCCTCCCCCCCCCCACCCCCCCACCAAAGGATGTATTCAAATCCTATCTCCCAGTACCTCTGGATGTGGCCTTATTCTGAAGAGGACTTTACAGAGGTGAACTTAAAAGGAGGTCCATAGGAAAGCTCTAATCCAATATGTTTTTAAAAAGGGACACATGAATACAGAGAGAGGCATGCTCACAGGAGAGATGGAATGGAGGCAGGGAGACCGCAGTCGTGTGACTGGAGTGAGGCGTCTATAAACTAAGAGACTGGAAGGATTTCTGACAAACCTCAGAAGCTAGAAGAGGCACAGAGGGATTCTCCTCTAGTGCCATTAGAGGGAGAGTGGCCCTGCCCACACTTTAATGCTAGGCTTCCAGCTTCCAGACTGTGAGGCAACAGTTTCTGTGGTTTTAAGCCACTCAGGTTTCGGCGATCTGTTACTGCTTCTCCAGAAGACGAATACCATCACCAGGCACAATTTTCTTTTAGGGCCTAGTGAAGGTGCTGACCGAAAAAGACTGACAGGTCGGCATAAACAGTGTTGCCTTGGCTGGTGTGGCTCAGTTGGGTGGGCATCATCCTGTGCACTGAAAGGTCTCTGGTTGATGCCCAATCAGGGCACATGCCCAGATTGCAGGTTCAATGCCCCCAGTAAGGGGTGTGCAGGAGGCAGCCAATCCATGTTTCTCTCTCTTCCTCTCATTTCCTCTCTCTCTCAAAACCTTTTTAAAAACAACAACAAAAACATGGTTATATTATGTGAGATACATTTTAAAACTTAATCTCACGTGGTTACAGCAGCAGCACAATTGTAGAGATGGCGGAACATCCCATTTGGTGCAGGCTACCACCTCGATCAGATTTGATGAAAGTTAACACCATTGTCGGGGTTCCTGTTATGAGGAGATGGAATATATGAAAGCTCAGCTATAATGCTGTGCCTTTTTCCTTGTAAAGGATAGTGCTTGACAGGGTTGGTACATGCTCAGAGATAATATAAAAATCTGATCATAAAAGCTCCAATTCAAAGTCTTCCAAATAAAAGTTGTATTTCAGAGAAATAATATTAGGATAACTTATTTATAGGACTTTATAGATGTGAAAGGATATTTAAACGTATCTGGTCCATCCCCTTACTCAACACCTCAGAGCTTTCGTGCCGTGGAAATGTAACTGACCTGGCCACCATGCTCTGGCCCTTCCTGAGCACTGCTGGGCTCAGACTGCACCTGCGCTCCCTCCACGGGATCCGAGGTCACCTGCCTTCTAGCCTCAGCTTCTCACATCTGGGCCCAGCTTTGTGCCCTGACCTGGTTTAGATAAACTTTGTTTTATTTTCTACTCATGTAATTGTGTATGTGACTTCAACCAAACCAAATGACGCAAGTAATAAGTAGCAGCCAAAGTCTTTTCCTTTAGCTACTGTGTTTCTTATCAAATCCTGATCATCCCAATCACATTCCAGCTTCAAGTTACCTCCACAACCTTAAAATGAAAAACAAATTATTTGTCCTCAGTGTCAAATTAATCCCTGATTTGCTGCAAACCTACTGATTTTCTCTTGATTCATTTTAATTCTAAAAGAAATTTACTAAAGATCAGTTTTCTTAGTTGCAAACTCATCTTTACATCCTCTGTCGTTTTTTCTGAAAACTCACTTTTCTTCTTTGGGTTTATATGCTCACTGATTAAGCAATAATTTGTCCATCATGGTAATACAGGAAAGGGCACAAATTACATCCTGGTGGGCCACTTGCTAACTTTAACCACTTCCACAGCCAGAGACTGCACCCTCATCAATTGCTTTTGTACACAGGACCAGCTAAGTGTCTACTATAACTTACAGAATTCCTAGTTCCTAACCTGGAAGAAAAATTATAAGGAACATTTTTGACAGAAAATTGATTGCTCATTTCAAGCAAGGGGGAAGCTCTGGAGAGAAGTGCATGAAACAGAGGAGGGAGACACTAACTAACATATTTGAATGCTCTATCCCTGGATATCAACAGGATGACAAATAAAATGCCAGAACCTTTTTATATCTACCTTTTCAGAGCAGGTAAATCATTATATTTAGGCATATTTTTAAATGTTTGGATATATTTAGAATATATTATTACAAAAAATATTCAAATATGTAGATATATGAATTAAAAGTTTCCAAAGCACTTTAACATAGTAGGTTTATCCATTCCTTCCATCAAATCTGGAAACTGTTAGATGGAAAAATTATGGCTCTTAGTAATAAATTCCCAAAGTCACGTAGAGCCAGAAATAGGTTGAATCAAGATTCAAGCATGGGACATATATTGAATCAATAAACATGCATGTGTCACCTACTCTACGCTGGATACATGCTTGAAGAAAGACCAAGAATTGTCTTGTTATATCACTATGGCTTTAAAGCATATGATCTAAATAGAATAGAAAGATAATAATTCTAAAGTCATTGTTGAATTGTTAGTTCTTTCAAAACAATCTCATAAATTTTTTGGTTTAGACATGAGAATCGTTTGAAACTCACAATATATAACCCTATAGCATTAACTAATTTTTGAATATCGCTGAAACATTAGTTTATTTGAGATGTGAAATTGTAGTAAGTTCTCTAAATTAACTTAAAGTGATGTCTAGGTATCACTAAACATAAACAAAATTATTTTTAAAATGACTTTAACTTGGGAAGCATATTTGTATTTTTCTAGTAGAAGGCACAGTCTTAGTCATCCCTGGATTTTATAACTAAAGTAAAGCATCATGTTTTGTTTTATTTAAACATTGTCAATAATGGACACACAAGATGTCATATCAGTAATTTTCTTATCATCTCTGTTTGATTTCTAGGATCCAAGTAGAAGGCATGGCTACAGAATCTCTTAAAGTAAAATAAAGTACTTTGCTTGTTAAAATCTAGCTGAATATAGTTAGTTGGCTTTGTAAGTTGCCTTAATTGGGGACTTGAGAAAAAAATATCAACTCTAGGTAACTCAGAATTCTGTTAAAACCAAGTGAACCTGATATTCACTGTCCTGCTTTTCTATCTTTACACTAACTCTCTGTTCCACAGACATCCAAGAGCGTTTCATGATTTGTCAGCTTTAACAGTCCATATTTATTTTTATTATCAACCCTTTCATTCAGATTTTCAGTTCATTCACAAAGCTGTAAATTCCACAGTATTCTGGCTCCATAAGTCCACAGTTTGTGATAGCTTTCAGTATCATGCTACAGTCTAGGAGTGTGTCTTTGAATTTGCAGGCTCCCTGGACCTCCAGACAGTAACGTGATCGGCAAAGCCAGACGACTGCTCAGGCCAGGCTTCTCCGGGGAGTCACACCTTCACGAATTGACCAGGATCCAGCTTTGCTGGTTCAGATGTTCACTTTTGTTAGTATATCTGGGTATGATCAATCTCTGATTCTCAGTGATCATTCTTAAAAGAGATTGCTTTATAAGCCAGAATGCTAATAATTTACAACTGGGTAGGAGAACTCGGCATCTGCTCAGCATAGCACCTTCCAAGGAAATAGGTTTATTCAGATAAATAAATAAAGATCAGGAGGTTGCCTGGTGAATACCGTGTTAGAGAAAAGGAGGACACTATTTTAAAAGAATTTGTGTATCCTAACTGAAAACAACTTGCTTGCACTGCGGAGAAAGTTTAAAGGAAAGAGATCAATCATTAGAAACACAACCCTCCCTTAAGAAAGCCAAGGCAACTAGCAAAGCTCCAACTCATATACTTCAATACCCGACCCTTGTATTGCATTTAACATTGTATTTCTCCTTTGTCCTTCAAAACATATGTAAATGTTTTGTCATTTATATTTTTAAAGTTA
The DNA here is from genome assembly GCF_000327345.1 of Myotis davidii. Classification (NCBI taxonomy): domain Eukaryota; kingdom Metazoa; phylum Chordata; class Mammalia; order Chiroptera; family Vespertilionidae; genus Myotis; species Myotis davidii. The sequence goes on from NW_006294243.1 coordinate 1,361,228, forward strand.
TAGCAGGAAACCTCATTAATTTGATAAAGAAATTTTGTCCAAATTGTTGGATGAATTTCTTTAGAAGTTTCTCAAGCATCTGTTTCTAATCATTTATTTATTCAATCTTTTATATTTGTTCATTCAAAAATAGCATAATGTGTCTTGTTAGCTTCAATCAGAGGGAATATATCTTTTTTCTCTCAATTACTTCCTTTAATAATTTTCTTGAATAATTATTAGACCTTTTTCATAATTCAAGTTTGGGCTTCATTCTATTTTGAATAAATATTTTATACTGATATTTAGAGAAAGAGGGAGAGAGAGAAACGATGTGATGGTGAAACATCATTGATTGGCTGCCTCCTGCACACACCCTATTTTGGGATGGAGCCCACAACCCAGGCGCATGCCCTGATCAGTATTTGAACAGCAACCTTTTTCTGCATGAGGCAATGCCTAAACCTACTGAGCCACACCAGCCAGGGCTGGACTCTCATTCTTTACAATTGATTCCCACCTGGGTAAATTTCAATATACAAAGAATATCTAACTTTCTTTTATATCTCTTTCCTAAAGTTTTATATCATAGTGAATGTTTCTGGACCTCTGAGCTCTCAGTTACCTGTCATTAACAGCAGGAAAAGCTAAATGCTTCAATAAACTCTCAGAGACTGCTCTAATATGGAATACGAAATTCTCTACTAGCTCTATTCCTAGAGTTAAGACAAAAGGATCAATAATATCACAGGGTTAACCAGCTTTGAAGCTTGAGCTAAATATTCCAAAGCATGACAGCATATATTACTATAAAAATCACAGAAAGTTAAGTTTTCTTAAAGATATAGAATTTCTAGTTTTCTTGAGGATATAGAATTCCTAGATTTTTAGTTTGCATAATTGTGACTAGTTTTAAATGTTTTATTTTCAATTAATTTTTAGGAAAATGGAACATATCAAACTTGACTCTATTTCCCAAAGTAATATTAATTCTTTATAGATGTAGAAAGATCCAAACAAGGGTAAATTTGGCCAGTTTTGCATCACTGTTTCAAACAAGATTGTCAAGAATTCAAATAGGAATGCCCTCCCTTGTCCTTAACATGGTTGCAAGCAGATCATCTTTCTCTTCAGCAGTGTTAGAAGCTGATTGCTTTCTCTCCTCAGTCTGAAAGTTGAGTCATTGTACATCCCAAGCTAGGGGAAAGAACCGAACACACTGCTGAAGAGAAAATTAAAATTGGTTTAAATATTAGATAAGCATCTTCAAGGTATAGGTTGACTGTCACTGCACACAATATGAGACCTAGACTTGACAGTACATCAACTTAGAGATCTGACATGGTGGTAGGCTTCAACTATGAATCCCCAAGGGAATTCATAATGGTGTATGAGGGATATGGCAACAAATAATCTGCTATATTGAGATTATGCTTTCTAAAAACTACCAAAAATAATTAAAATAATTAAATTAAAATAATTAAAATAATATAAAATAATTATATTAGATGTTAAGTGCAAGATATAGTGCGTTGTCTTTTTGAATGAAACCTAGTACACAAGTGTATTCACTTATTAATGCAGATAAAAATTAAGTAATAATCAGTATTATACATTCCCAGCTAGCCTCCAATAACAAGAACATTGATATATGATTCAATTTAGGAAACTTTTATTTGGATATTTATTTTTTAGAAATACATCATTTTTATTTTATTTTAATTTTTATATTCAATATTATTTTGTATTAGTTTCAGGTGTATAGCATAGTGGTTACACAATCATATACTTTATGAAGTGTTCCCCTGATATCTCCCATAACCAATTGGCACCATACATAATCATTACAATATTATTGACTATATTTCTTATGCTGCACTTTACATCTCCATGGCTATTTTGTAACTACCAATCTGTACTTCTCAATGCCTTCACCTTTTTCGCTCAGTCCCACAACCCCCATTCCCTCTGGCAAATCATTCTGTTTTCTGTATCTATGAATCAGTTTATTTTCTTTGTTTGTTTATTTTATTCTTTAGGTTTCACATATAAGTGAAATCATATTGTATTTATCTTCCACTGATGGATTTCACTTAGCAGAAACCCTCTAGGTCCATCCATGCTATCACAAGTGGTAAGATTTCATTATTTTTAATGGCTGAGTAATATTTCATTGTATTTATATATCACAGCCTTTTTATCCACTCTTCCAATGATGGGCACTGTGGGTGCTTCCACTTCTTGGCTATTGTAAATAATGTTGCAATGAACATAATGTTTTGGATTTCTTTGGTTATATGACTAGAGGTTGAATCACTGGGTCATGAGGCTGTTCCATTTTTAAATTTATTAGGAACTGTTATACTGTTTCCAACATTGGCCGTACCAATCTGCATTTTCACTAACTGTGCAAAAAGTTCCCTTTTCTCCACATTCTTGCTAATACTTATTATTTGTTGATTTATTGATAATAGGCATTCTGACTGGTGGGAGGTGATATTGCCTTATGATTTTACTTTGCATTTCTCTGCTGATTGGTGACCTTGATCATCTTTTCCTGTCTATTGGCCATTTGTATGTCATCTTTGGAGAAGTGTCTATTTAGTCCTCTAACCATTTTTTAATTGGATTGTTTTTTGGTGTTGAGTTGTGTGAGTTCTTTATAAAGAGCTTGGATATTAACCCCTTATCAGATATATCACTGGCAATATGTTCTCCCATTCAGTGGGTTGCCTTTTCATATTGTTGATGGTTACCTCTGCTGTGCAAAACCTTTTTAGTTTGATGCAGTTCCATTTGTTAATATTTTTCTTTTGTTTCCCTTGCCAGAGGAGATACATCAGAAAAATATATAAATAAGAGAAATGTTTGACATTTTAATACCTGTGTTTTCATTTAGTATTTTTATGGTATTGAGTCTTACATTTAAGTGTTTAATGCATTTTGAGTTTATTCTTGTATGTAGTATAAGAAGGTAGTCTACTTTCATTATTTTTTAAGTATCTGTCCAATCATCTCAATGCCATTTATTGAGTAGATGGTCTTTAACCCATTGTGTGTTCTTGCCTGTTAGGTCAAACATTAATTGACCACGTGGCATGGGTTTATTTCTGGGCTCTCTGTTTTGTTCCATTGATCAATATGCCTGTGTTTATGCCACTATCATGCCGTTTTGAGAACTGTGTCATTGTGGAATAGTTTGATATCAGGTAGTTTAATAAAACCAATTTTGTTTTTCTATCTGAACCTTGCTGAGGCTATTTGGGGTCTTTTGTAGTTCTATATAAAATTATGAAATATCTATTCTAGTTCTGTGAAATATGCCATTAATATTTTGATAGGAATTGTGTTGAATCTTCAGATTGCTTTGGGTAATTAACATTTTAACACTATTAATTCTTTCTTTCCATGAGCACAGTAAATGCTTCCATTTATTTGTATCTACTTCAATTTTTTTCCAGAGTCTTATAACTTTCTGAATATGGGTCTTTTACCCCTATTGTTAAATTATTTTCTAGGTGGGGTGTTTTTGTTGATGAAATTATAAGTGAGATTATTATTATTATTATTAGTTTTACTTTTTGATAGTTCACTATTGGTGTATAAAAATACAACTGATTTCTGGATATTAATTTTGCATCCTCCTACTTGACTGAATTCATTTATCAGTTCTAATAGTTTTCTTGTGGTATCTTTAGGGTTCTCTCTATATAATATCATGTCAACTGCAAATAATGACAGTTTTACTTCAATTTGGATGCCTGTGACCAACCCAGGGCCACTTGGCAGCAGC
>NW_006294243.1:1365098-1371932 GCF_000327345.1 Myotis davidii
ACACAACCTTGCATCTAGGAATGCATTCCACTTGATCATGATATTTGATCTTTTTAATGTATTGCTGAATTCAGTTTGCTTATATTTTGTTGAGTATTTTTGCACTTATGGTCATCAGTGATGCTGGCCTGTAACTTACGTTCTCTGTGCTGTCTTTATCTGATTTTAGAATTAGGAAAATGCTGGCTTCATAAAATGAGCTTGGGAGTCTGCCCTCCTCTTGAATGTTTTTGGAATGGTCTGAAAAGGATAGGTGTTAGTTCTTCTTTGAATGTTTGGTAAAGCATTCAAGTTCTTCTTTGAATGGCTTCTGTGAAGCCATTTGGTGCAGGACTATTGTTTGTTAGAAGTTTTTAAATTACTACTTCAATTTTATTAGTTGTAATAGGTCTGTTCAGATTTTCTGATTCTGCTTGATTCAGTTTTGGGAAATTAGTGTATCTAGGAATTTATTTATTTTATTCAGATTGTCCAATTTGTTGGCATATAAGGTGTTCATAGTATTTTTTTGCAATCATTTGTATGTCAGTTGTTCTTTTTCATTTCTAATTTTATTTGGGTCCTTGCTCTCTCTTTCTTGATAAGTCTGGTTAAAGGTTTGTCAATCTTTTCAAAGAACCAAACTTGGTATCATTGATCTTTTGTGTTGTAGTAAACTTCCCTCTCAGGACTGCTTTCATGCTGTCCCATAGATTCTGTGTTGTTATGTGTTCATTTTCATTTATTTCCAAGTAATTTTTTTTCCCCTGAGGTCAGGGGGGAAGAGAGCTGTTGTTTTCCCAGAATCCAAAGGGATAAACATTGAAGGCATCTTTGAAGCCATCCTTTCTTGTTCCATAACTTATCTATTTTAGTGTTTTGCTATTTATCTGATTTTAGAATTAGGAAAATGCTGGCTTCATAAAATGAGCTTGGGAGTCTGCCCTCCTCTTGAATGTTTTTGGAATGGTCTGAAAAGGATAGGTGTTAGTTCTTCTTTGAATGTTTGGTAAAGCATTCAAGTTCTTCTTTGAATGGCTTCTGTGAAGCCATTTGGTGCAGGACTATTGTTTGTTAGAAGTTTTTAAATTACTACTTCAATTTTATTAGTTGTAATAGGTCTGTTCAGATTTTCTGATTCTGCTTGATTCAGTTTTGGGAAATTATAAATTTTTAGCAATTTATCCATTTCTTCCAAACTGTCCAATATTTTTGCGTAATGTATTCATAATATTTTCTTATAATCCTTTGTATTTCTGTAGTGTCAGTTGTTACCTCTCTTTCATTTCTGATTTTATTTATTTGGGGGTGGTGGTGAGTCAGTAAGAGGTTTATCAGACTTATTTATCTTTTCAAAGAGGCAGCTCTTTGTTTTATTGATCTTTTGTATTGTTTTTTAGACTCTATTTTCATTTATTTCTGCTCAATCTTTATTATTTCATTTCTTCTATTCACATTGGGTTTCTTTCTTCTCCTTTTTTCCAAGTTCCTTTAAGTGTAAGGTTAGATTTTTGTGTTTTTCTGAATTTTTTTTTCTTGATGTAGGACTGTAATGCTATGTATTTCCCTCTTAGGACTGCTTTTGCAGTATCCCATAGATTTTTAGTTGTTGCATTCTCATTTTTATTTGTTTCAAAGTATCTTTTGATTTCTACCTTTATCTCATGTTTAACCCACTCATTGTTTAGTAACATGTTATTTAGTCTTCATATGTCTATGTGTTGTTCACTATTTTTCCTGTGTTGGATTTATAGTTTCATACAATTATGGTCAGAAAAGTTGTTTAATATAATTTCAGTCTGTTTAATTTTATTGTGTCTTGTTTCATGGCCTCGTAGGGGTTCTATCCTAGAAAATGTGCACTTGAAAAGAGTGCATAGTATTTCATTTAAAGCCTCTGTTTCCATGTTAATTTTCTCTCTGGGGGGATGTCAATGGCGTGTTAAAATTTCCTACTATGACTGTATTACTGTTGATCTCTTCCTTTATGTCCATCAAGATTTGCTTTAGCCCTGGTTCAGTTGGTTGGAGCATTGTCCCATGCACCAGAAGGTGTCAAATCGGTTCCCAGTCAGGGCACATACCTAGATTGTGGGTTCAATCAGAGACAATGGATCGATATATTTTAAATCTCTCTATCTCTCTCTTTTCCTTTCTCCTTCTCTAAAATCAATAAAAAAATATTTGCTTTATAGACTTAGATGTTCCTTGGTTAAGCGCATAAATGCTTACAAGGGCTATATTTTCTTGGAGAATTGCTCCATTTATCATTAAGTAGTGTTCTTTTTGTGTCTTATTTAAGCATTTATTTTAAGGTCTATTTTGTCAAGTATAAGTACTGCTAACTGAGCTTTCTTTTTTTCATTTTCATGATATGTATATCTTTTCATCTCTTTAATTTTAGTCTGTTATTTTCTTATCCATTCAACTACCCTATGTCTTTAGATTGCAGCATTTAAGCTATTTACATTTAAAGTAATCATTAGGTATGTATTTATTGCCTTTTTTTCTTCATTACTATGATCCTCTCTCTTTTTTTTCCTTTTTATTCTTCATTTTCAAGAAGACTCTTCAACATTTCTTTGTAATATGGTTTAGTGATAATGAACTCATGTAGTTTTTTCTTGTCTGGGGAACTCTTTATTTCTTCTTCAATTTTAAATAATAATTTTGTTGGATAAAGTAGTCTTGGTTGTAAGTTTTTGGTTTTTATCACTTTGAATATCTCATTCCAATCTCTTTGGCCTGAACAATTTCTGTTGAGAAAACATCTCATAGTCTTATGGGAGCTCCCTAGAAGGTAACAAACTGCCTTTTTCTTGCTGTTTTTAAAATTCTCTTTGCCTATAACCTTTGCCATTGTAATTGTGATTATCTTAGTTGGACCTCTTTGGCTTCATTTTGTTTGGGACTCTGCATTTTCTAGACCTGTGTGTCTTTTTCCTCCACCTTGTTAGAGAAGTTTTCAGTCAGTATTTCTTCAAATAAGTCCTCTATTCCTTTCTCTCTCTTTTCTACTTCTGGTAACCCTATGATGTGGATTTTATTATGCTTCATGTTGTCCCAAAGGTGTCTTAAACTATCCTCATTTTCTAAGACTCTTTTTTTCTGTTTACCACTCGGATTGGGTGTTTTCTGCTACCTTGTCTTTCAAATCACTGATTATATCCTCTATTTTATCTTACCTACTGTTTATTCCTTTTAGTGTATTATTCATTTCAGCTATTGTATTTTTCACTTTTAACTGGATCTTTCTATGGTTTCTGTCCTTTTTCATGCTGTTACAGGTCTCACTAAGTCCCTTGAGCATCCTTATAACCATTTTTTTGAACTCTATATTTGGTCAATTGCTTTCCTCCATTTCCATTAGATCTTCCCCACCCACCCCCCCCCCTGGATATTTCTCCTCTGCTTTCATTTGGGGTATGTTTCTTTGTATCCCCATTTTGACTGTCTCTTTGTATTTGTTTCTATGTATGTAGTAGGTATCCAGTGGGATTCTGTGGCACAGTCTCCTTAATCCCTCGAGCTGGGTGCTCCTTTGTGTGGGTTATCTGAGCTCCTCTGTTCTAATTGAACCTATTGCTATTGGCCCATTCGTGCATGGGGTCAACCCTCAGAGTGGCTGACTGTGAGTATCAACATCAACCTCAGTGTATGAGTTGCTGTGCCGACGCTGACCACAAGAAGCAAAATTCGCCTCAACAAGTTATGGTGCCTGAAGAGATCTCCCTTTGGATATGCTGCTTATGAAGCTAACTAGATTCTGTTCTGTTTTCTGAAGCTAGCCACTGGGTGTGTTACTTCTGGGGCATCTTGGAAGGTACTCTGGTACAAGTCAATTTCAGACACTGCATGTAACTGGCCATGGGCAACCTGTTTAGAGCTACAAAGTGATCCACAGTTTGTGGCTGCCTCTGCTTAGCCTGGGTGTGTGTGTGAAGGACCAAACTGCACACCAAGTCCAATTTCCACCAGCACTGAACTTAGAGCATGTTAGCAAAAGACCTAGGGCACACCAAGATCTGCCTCTACCTGCTGGCTGCCTGTTAAGTTAGGTTGTAGGAGGCTAAAGCTAACAGCAGTTAGCATATTAATGTAAAAAGAAAACATTGGAAGGCCAATGGACTTTGATATTCAGCAGGGCTTAAAATCAGCATAATACTGCCCTGGTGTGGGCTCAATGGCTCAAGGCAATTTCCTAACCTGGTAATCCTTATACTGTTTACCAAACTTTACCTTTGATATGCCTGTATGCAATGCTAAAGGGAAAGGTGTATTCAAGTAAATAAAAAGCAGACCAGGTGAGAAGTTGGTGTGTCTCTCCAAGAAAGAGGCTCCACCTGGCCCCCAATGCCTTCTAAATTCATATTTCTTATATAGCGTTTTCATTTGTGCATCAACCCCTCCTTCAGATCCTGAACCCTAGCTGTGAAAGTCGCAGCATTAGGTCACTGAAAAAGTCCTTGGTGGTTCTTGAGTTGCATAAGGTAGGCTATCAGTGAGTCACCAGGTGGGGCAAGTGGTGTTCACCGGATTGATACAGGTTCAACCTTGGTGCCATTTCTGGGTCTGAAGCCACTCAGCAAAAGTCCGAGGGCATACCAAGTCTAGCTGCCACCCTCTGGTTTCCTGCAGACCTTTGTAGTGGGGCAGGTCTCAGGGCATTGTCAGGGTGAGGCCATCAGATTCTGTCATGCCCAAACTTATCATGATTTGGCCATGTGATTAGAGGTCTCTTCACCAGTTATGCATGTGAGGGGAAAATGTCCCCTGTCCTAGAACAACACAACTCAGTCTGTCCCAAACTCTTCTAGGATCTTTCAATGAGCCATCAAGAGCTGGATGGATGGGGCCACCGGAAGTCAGGTGGGTGAGGCTAGTGGATATTCTGTGACATAGAGGTACTGGTCAGACTCATGGGCAGGTGGGGGCAGTGGCCCCCTCCAAAAAGCCACAAAACTCAGTTACTGATACCACCTGTGTCTGCCCCATTTCTAGACTCTGTCCACGGCCGCTGGCTCCTCTACAGGGCATGAGCTCTGCAGGGCAGGGTGACAGGGAATCAGGAAAGTGAGGCTATTGAATTTCCCCAGGATGATGATGTAAGAAGGGAAATATTCCATCCCAAAATGATGGCATCTGTGGTGTGAGAAAGGAACTCAGCACAGAGATCCTGGCAGCTGTCACTTCAGAGCTCTCCCTGGAGCCACAAACCCCAATCTCTCCTCATACAACTATAGTTCACTCCTTCTGCCAGATCCCTGGGTGAATACTTGAGGACAAGATTTTGTGCATTGTCCCTTTAAGAGGTTGCCAGTATTTCTAGCAGACTATGGTCTCTGCTGGTAGATAGAATCAAAGCCAGATGTTATGTGGGCACCTCTACCCAGCTGTGGTGCTCTGGGCTGGATTGGCCAGTTTGGGGTTGAAAGCCCCTCTTTTCAGAGGGAAACTTTGCAGCTGAGATATCCCTCTGGAATCTCAGCTGCCTCTTGTGGGAGCAGGGCCAGTTTTTTTTTTGCTTTTTGGTTTTTGTTTGTTTGTTTGTTTGTGTGTTGTTGTTTTGTTCATCTCCTACATTCTTACCAGTCTCAATATGACTTCTTCTATAAAACCTTCGTTATAAGACTATTGTTGAGCTAGATTTCAGTTGGTTATTCAGGTTGATTGTCCTATATTTTAATTTCAGCTTGGTCCTGGGAGAAAGGGAGTGTACCTTATACCTCTGCCACTGCCATCTTGGATCCTCTCCAAAATACATCTAGTTTAAAATACAATTTAAAGTAGACTTCCTGGTCTACTTATTATTTGCAATTATATAGACCTCTGATTCTTTAAGAACAATAAATAATGTATTTATGTTTGTTTTATATCTTTGGGGAAAACATAGATATTTATAAATAAAATTATCAAGGATAGTACAAATGATAAACATTGCAAAAAAATAACATTGAGGCTTGTAAAATTCTTATGAACTATTTTTGCCCCAATTTGTAGCAGTCTGAAAGTTCATGTGTCTGGGAGAGAAAACCTGCCTAATGAATCTGCCTCGAAAAGATAATAGAATTATGATTTGATTTTACTAGTGCCCATCACTCATGCCACAGAAAAATAAGCAGAAAACATGAGGGCACTCCCACTTTTAGGCAATCTCTTATTTGTGTCAGCAGTGGTTGCCAGAGCCCCACTTGGTGTGTGCCAACAAGAACAAATAATGGCAGACTACTCGGATATTTAAAGAAATAAATTGATCTCAGAAGTAGGAAAGATAAGTTCAGTGAATATATTTTATTTTCATTAGCTATGCCTTCCAATTGGGAATCGAAAAGATAGTAAATTCTATCTCATAGTCTTTGAAAATCTTTCTAACTGCTTTCAAAGGCTAATCCAAACTTTCAAAAACAACATTTTCATTTACTCTGTAATCAACATTATTGGAATGCTTCCTATGTGCCCAACACTAGGCTATGCACTGAAGAAAAAAATGATGAGTAAAACAGCCATATACAAATAGAGTAATCTAAGCTCATCAATTAATTTTAGTGTTTTAAGGTATTCCTTTACTATAGGACTTCCTAATTTCAAATTTTATAAAGCCCTCAGTTCAGGTTTTGTAAAAACTAAAATCTATGAATAGAAATAAATATTAAATGTTCATAGATCTTAAATACATAGTGTATACATATATAATGTGTATTTATGGATAATTATATATAATATTGTGTTATATAATGTTTTTAATCATTAATAGTGATATGGTATTATATGTTTTCTATATATATATAATATATATATATTATATGTTTTCTATATGTATATAAAATCTAAGCCTTTAATTTAACTTTAAAATGC
>NW_006294243.1:1373042-1375857 GCF_000327345.1 Myotis davidii
GATCAGGGTGGGGGTCCCCACTGGGGTGCCTGGCCAGCCTGGGTGAGGGGATGATGGCTGTTTGCAGCTGGTCACACACCCTTCAGGGTGGAGGTCCCCAATGGGGTGGCTGGCCAGTTTGGGTGAGGGGCTGAGGGCTGTTTTCAGGCTGGCTGGTGACAGAAGCTCCCAACCTCTCCTTTTTTTCTTTTTTAAAATTCTGGGCCAGCTTTAGCTCTGAGGCTTGGCTTCTGTTTTGTTTACGTTCTATAATTGAAACTCTGTATCAACTCCAGCTCTGAAATTCGAGCTCGCTGAAAGCTGGTTTCTGGGTGTTTTTTTTTAGCTTCTATATTTGTTAAAATGTTTCAAACTGCAGGCTCAGAGGCCTGCAAGGCAGGCGGGGAACGTTGGTTTCCTCCGTCACTGAAGCAAGCAAGCCTCATGTTAGTTTCAAGCTGCCTGGCTGCCGGCCGCCATCTTGGCCGGCAGTTAATTTGCATATCTCCCTGATTAGCCAACGGGAAGGGTAGCGGTCGTACACCAATTACCATGTTTCTCTTTTATTAGATAGGATAATAGTAAAAAATTCTAGAATGAAATTTTGCCATTTAATTTTCTAGATCACAGGTTTATTTCATGTAATACAAAATCCAGATAAATGTTATGTGAAGAAATAAATAATTGCTAACATTTACTCATTCAGTAAACATATATTTGTACTTGAATAGTAAACACAACAGAGAGGCAGAATTATTATTGTTTTTTAATGGAGGAGCAGAAACCTTATAAAAGTGTGTGAAAGTGAAGCTGTTATAATTGGTGAGTATAAAATTGTTTAACAGCAAAGATTCTCTGTAATGGGGATTGCACAGGATATTTGAGCTCATGTTTGTGTTCAACAAAAGAAGCTTTCATTCCAGACTCAGTCTGAAAAAAAGAAAAGTACACTTTGTTTAAAAAGCTGGCAGGAGAATATCCCTCCCTCTGTAGTAGTAAAAGCAGACCGTAGAAGCAGTGAGTAAGACAGTCGCAGAGAGCAGAGTAGTGGGAAGATGAAAGTGGAAAGACAAACTCTTCTTCAGTCGAAGTAACTAAGGGTGTATGTTTTGCTAAGCACATTTAAAGGAGGAAAAGCCTCAGCAGAGTAAATAATATGCTGTGCCTAATAGGAATGCTGAAAATAATACAGGAAAGCATCAGTGTACGTTATCCTGGGAGAAGAATGGCAAAGGGACTCCAAAGAAACATAGCAGAATTTGGATGACTTAACATAAAGGGAAAGATTCCTAGAACCAAAAAACAAATATATTTTTCTCTAGTTCCTTAGCGGGGAGAGTGAAGATTAACTTCAGTATTTTCACTTTGTTATGTGTTTTCTGAATACAATTATATTTATGTTACTTATGATCTATTAAGTGTGTCATTCTCACTCAAATGGACAGTTAAATCATTTTCATAAATACCTTTACTATATCCACAAACACATCTTTTAAACAATTCTGGATTAGTTTTCACTGTCATTCTAAGAGTCTGTTGTAGAAAACAAACACTATCAAGTAAGTACAAGTAAATGCATGTATCTTTGGAGGTGTGTCAAATAAATAAACCTGGAGGTTGAATGTCCATCTATAAGAATAAATTAAATAAATTAAGGTGCATCCATTGCATGACTTTTATGCATCCATTAAAAAAAAATGAAATAGTAGTCTAGAAGAGTTAACTAGGCAGTACTTACAGGTTATAAAACAAGGTGCAGAAGAGTGAAATATGTACATTTTTGTAAACTGCCAAATAGGCCCCAGACCCTTTGTGTTTCTATGGGTCTGTATGCTCACATTTATAAAATATTTGTATAAAATTATATGAACATAAAAAATAGAGAAGGGTACATACTAATTTAACAGGTTCCTGAGAGTGGCAGGGCATGGCGAATGGGACTATTTTGAAGCTAAATGAAGATGAGAAAGAAAAGTCAGAAGAGGAGAAATAATAGAATAATGAGTCTTCAAACCAAAGCTTTGATATTACAGAATTGTTTATATATTTATGCAGCATTATATATGTGTCTATGCTTATGAAGAACTTTAATTAAAACTTATAAAAAAGAAGATTCTGATTCACAGAGTGATTAAAATAATAGGTGGAACATCACACAGATCCTTTTTTAGTTCTTATAGTTGAACTTCATTACAAAAAGAATGTCAGTTCAATTGCTTTCATCCACCTTGAAGTGTCTAGAACTCCAAAATCATAAATTTAATTTGGAATTATTTCCAAAACTAAAATTTTTAGACAATATATTGATACTCCACATGAAAAATGATATATTTAGGTAAATATTTACATACTAGAGGCCCGGTGCACAAAAATTTCTGCACTCCAGGGGTGGTGGGGGGGTATCCCTCAGCATGGCCTATGCCCTCTTGCAGTCTGGGAGCCCTAGGGGGATGTCCACGTGCTGGCTTAGGCCCGATCCCTCAGGGATCGGGCTCAAGCTGGCAGTCAGACATCCCTCTGGCAGCCCAGCAGACCTCGAGGGATGTCCACTTGCCAGCGGGGAGCAAGCCTAAGCTGCATTCGGACATCTTTAATGCTGCTGAGGAGGCAGGAGAGGCTCCCACCACCACCGCTGTGCTGGCAGCCATCAGCTTGGCTTGTGGCTGAGCAGAGCTCCCCGTAAGGGAGCACACTGACGACCAGGGGACAGCTCCTGCATTGAGTATCTTCCCCCAAGTGGCCAGTGTGTGTCATATTGACCAGTCATTCCCAGTCTTTATGCTATTAGGGTCAGTTTGCATATTACCCTTTTATTATATAGGATAGAGGCCTGGTG
>NW_006294243.1:1376075-1377892 GCF_000327345.1 Myotis davidii
GGCTCAGGCGGGGAGCTTGGCTTCCTCCATCACCCAGGCAACCAAGCCTCCTGCTTGCTCCAGCTCGGTGGCTGCCGGCTGCCATCTTGGTTGGGTGAATTTGCATATAGTCGCTCTGATTGGCTTGTGGACGTGGCTTAATGCATAGCAAAGGGATGGTCAATTTGCATGTTTGTCTTTTATTAGTATAGATAAATTTTCTTAATATTTCCCATGTCTAATTATGATGGTTTCTGAAGCATAATTTAAAATTAAAATATATTACTATCAATGTCTATATAAAACCTTAATATGCAAATAGAATGAATGGCAGAACAACCAAACAACCAGTCGCTATGACATTTGTTGACCACCAGGGCCGTGTGCAGAATATGTCGGGCATAGGCAGCAGGTGGCAGAGCGTGGAACATGACAGACGTCAGCCGTAGCGGGATGGTGGAGCAGGTGAGTGGGGGTGCCAGACAAAGGCAGGGTGCCAGTCATTGTCATCAGGGAGAGCCTCTGGTGGTTACTGAAAATTCTTTACTCCCATGATCCACGGTCCCATTGCTCAGCTCTGTCAGTGTTTGCCAGTGGCAGCTGCCAGCCCTGATCACCCCTGAGGGCTTCTCCACCTCCCCTTGCTCCTGAGGGGTGATCGAGTTAGTAGCTGCCGCTTGCAGCCACTGATGGAGCTGGCCCCGTTTACACCCGTTGCTGGTGCTGGCCTCAGTCGCTCCACACTGTCAGCTGGTAGGAGGGGGGCTGATGCCGTCAGCGTGTGGGAATGATGACGGGAGTGGGGTTGCCAGCAGACAGGGGTTAAGGGCCACGGTGGGAGGAGCCAGGCAGGAGCACAAGGGATGGGCCCAGACCTGCACCTGTGCCCACCGCAGCCTCACAACCCACAGTTCCTTTCAATGTGCATGAATTCGTGCACTGGGCTCCTAGTAGTAAATAAAATAAAAGTGTGTTATTAGTATTATTATTTAGCATTTAGCTGCATTTGGTGACTTTTAAAATAGTTAGTTTTGTAATATAGTAATGCAGGATGTAGTATATATATGGATTTTTCTGTAGCTTATTTTCTGATTAAAGTTTTGGTTAACTGAAAAGGGAATATTTTTTGAAATGATGAATTATTAAGGAAATTCAGTGCAGTTATATTTTGGAAGTCATTTGATGTTTTGCTTGATTATAATAAATTAAATAAAGTATTTGTAAATGGCATATTTCCAATCAACCTTCATCTAGTTTATTTTTTTAATATATTTTATTGATTTTTTTACAGAGAGGAAGGGAGAGGGATAGAGAGTTAGAAACATCGATGAGAGAGAAACATCGATGAGAGAGAAACATCAATTCAGCTGCCTCTTGCACACCCCCTACTGGGGATTTTCTCTGCAACCAAGGTACATGCCCTTGGCCAGAATGAACCCGCAACCTCAGTCCACGGGCCGACATTCTAATCACTGAGCAAAACTGGCTAGCGCTGGAAAACCATTGTTGTAAGGCCTTCAGCTTTAAGGCCTACTGCAACTTTGTGACTCTTCTTTGTCCTTTCTAGAAGGGTTACCCGTACCCTCATTTGGGCCGTCACTGAACCCTATTATGGCTTGGTCATCATGTCAACAGCACTTTGTAGAGTGCCATGAACAACAACAAAAACACATAGCTAACACGTATCATTACATCAAGTGGTTATCATCCACCAGGCTCTGTTCTGAGCACTGTATACACATTAACTCATTTAGTCTCACAACAAACCTACAGGTAGATACTGTTATCATCTTCATTTTACAAAAAAATGAAACAGTAAAACATCCCACAACTAGGAA
>NW_006294243.1:1378112-1383843 GCF_000327345.1 Myotis davidii
ACCTTTTCTCCATGATCACTACAGTATGTAGAAACAGCTAAAAATATTTTTAAAGTAACTGAAAATATCTAACCCAAAAATATTAATATTCTTCAGATTAAAAATAATGTAAACATATATAAATAACTCTATACTTTATATACATACTAGAGGCCCGGTGCACAAAATTCACGCTGGGGTGGGGGGTGTCCCTTCATCCCAGCCTGCACCCTCTCCAATCCGGGGCCGCTCGGGGGATGTCCAACTGCCGGTTTAGGCCTGAGGCCACAGGGACTAAACCAGCAGTCAGACATCCCTCTCACAATCCGGGACTGCTGGCTCCCAACCGCTTGCCTGCCTGCCTGCCTGCCTGCCTGCCTGCCTGATCAACCCCTAACCGCTCCCCTGCCAGCCTGATACCCCACTAACTGCTCCCCTGCCAGCCTGATCACCCACAACTGCCCTCCCCTGCCATCCTGATTGCCTACAACTGCCCTCCTCTGCTGTGACCCACCTCCTCCACTGGGACCCGCCTCCTCCCCACAGGGCGGCAGAGATGCCAGGACCAGCCTCCTCCTTGCAGCACAGAGCCACAGGACTCCTAGGCCTCACTGTGCACAGCCGTCTGCTAGGCCCCGCCTCCACTGTGCACATGGCCATCTTGTGGTGGCCATCATTTTGTGGTGGCATTGCATGCGAGGGCCACCTAGGGTTTTATTAGTACAGATTCTCCATCATTCTTTTCACCATCCCTTTCCCCCTCTTCTCTTGCAGCCATCAGTTTGATATCTGTTTCTTTGAATCTGTATTTGTTTAGTATTTTTGTTTTGTTTTTTTAGATTCCATATATAAGTGAAATCATTTGGTATTTTTCTTATATGATTTCTTTCATTTGGCATAATACCATCTACGTCCATCCATGTTCTCACAAATGGCAAGATAGCATTGTTTTATATTGCTGATAACAGCCCATTGTACTAGTATATAGATTGCTCACATATCTTGGTTATTGTAAACAATGCTGTAGTGAACATAGGGGAGCATATATCTTTTTGGAATTATGTTTTTGTTTACTTTGTATACATGCCAAGAAGTGAAATTGTTGGATCATAAGGTAGTTCTGTTTTTTGTTTTCTGAGGAATCTATAGTGACTTTTCCATAGTGACTGAACAGTTTACATTCCCACTAATAGTGCTAAAGGGTTGGCTTTTCTCCACATCCTTGCTAACACTTGTTACTTAATGACTTTTTTTATAGTAGCCATTCTCACAGGTGTGAGGTGGCATCTATTTTGGTGTTGATTGTAAAAATATCATATTAGCTTTTTTACATTATATATAAAATGAACAATAATCATGTACTTCAGTGGTTGAATAGGAGGTAGGTCAGAGTTGACATATAATTAAAAAATATATTATTTTTTAATTCTGGCTTCACAAACTTCTTTTCTTATAAAGGGAAAGCTTAATTTTTATATGATTAAAGATCTTAGTAGTTGGTAAAGACATACCATGTTGTTAAAAATCATTTGTGACAGAATGGCAATAAACAAACTATGCCATTATATGGATAGCAATACTAATAATGTAAACTAAATTACTTAGTGGAAATATCAGTTTAATGATCAAATGAGCAAAGACAAATATAATTTTATTTATTACTAGAAGTCCAGTGCACAAAAATTTGTGCACTCAGGTGGTGGTGGTCCTTCAGTCCAGCCTGTGCCCTCTCACAGTCTGGGGCCCCTCAGGGGATGACCACTTGCTGCCTTAGGCCTGCTCCCCGGGGGATTCGGCCTAAGATGGCAATCAGACATCTCTCTGGCAGCCCGGGAGCCCTCAGGCGATGTCCACTTGCCAATGGGCAGCAGGCCTAAGCTGCATTTGGACATCCTTAGTGCTGCTGAGGAGGCGGGAAAGGCTCCCACCACCACCGCTGTACTGGCAGCCATCAGCCTGGGTTGTGGCTAGCAGAGCTCCCCCTGTGGGAGCGCACTGACCACCAGGGGGCAGCTCCTGCATTGAGCATCGGCCCCCTGGTGGTCAGTGTGTATCATAGTGACCAGTCATTCCCAGTCAATCTGCTGTTAGGGTCAGTTTGCATATTACCCTTTTTGGGGTGGGGGTCCCCGTTGGGGTGCCTGGCCAGCCTTGGTGAGTGGCTGATGGCTGTTTGCAGGCTGGCCAAACCCCCCAGCGGGGACCCTCACCCCATGAGGGTGTGGCCAGCCTGGGTGAGGGGCTGATGGCTGTTTGCAGGCTGCCCCCAGCCCCCAGCCACCCAAGCTCCCAGTGGAGGGTGGTTGGAAACAGGTATCTGGGATTTATTTATCTTCTATAATTGAAACTTTTTTGCCTTGAGTGGAGGCTACAGCTTGCCAGGGCAGGCGGTAACCTTGGCTTCCTCCATCGC
Organism: Myotis davidii; assembly: GCF_000327345.1. Taxonomy (NCBI): domain Eukaryota; kingdom Metazoa; phylum Chordata; class Mammalia; order Chiroptera; family Vespertilionidae; genus Myotis; species Myotis davidii. The sequence continues at coordinate 1,380,505 of NW_006294243.1, forward strand.
TGGGGCAACCAAACCTCATGTTCGCTTCAGCTGCGTGGCTTCCGGCCGCCATCTTGGTTGGCAGTTAATTTGCATATCACCCTGATTAGCCAATGGGAAGCATATCGGAGGTATGGTTAATTACCCTATTTTTCTTTTATTAGATGGGATATATACATATATAACTTTTAATTAATATTAATCATGTATTTTTCTGAAATGTTCAATAATTAGTTCAGCTCTCTATAAATTAAGCTATTCTGACTTGTCTCAGACCATATGTTCTTACATATTGCTAAAATTAACCAAAAGAATTTCAAACTATTAAATTGCTTTAAAAACTATTAGTGAATGCTTCCATATAACAACTACTTAATATACTAACTCCCTGTTGAATGCCTAAATTACATATGCTAAAAAAGTAAAAACTTTTGCTTTTTCTGAAGAAATTCTTGAGATTTTTTTAAGTTTGTGTAAGAGTAAAATTCAAATTCTATTTCAAAGACTTTTATATTCACAGATCTAAAAGAGGTTATTTTGACTGTTTTACACTGGCATTCAGCCAGCCCTAAATCAGGGTTTCTTCCTTGACATGATATTCAAAGTTTATATTTTTCAAATATAATAAATATCTTTTTTATCTATATATCTATATCTATATCTATATCTATATCTATATCTATATCTATATCTATATCTATATCTATATCTATATCTATATCTATATCTATATCTATACAAGTCATGTATGCCAGAACAAAATAGATGAATAAAAAAAAATGGTTATGGCATCATTGGCTAAAATAGCATCTTATGGCATATATTAGTGTTTTTCATAATTATTAAAGAAGAATTATCTTTATAAATTATCCTCATAAGTGTCTGATGGTTTCCCATTTTAAAGGAAAGTCTAAAGATATTTCCTTCTTAATCTACAAGCAAAATAAACATGGGTATGGTCATGCTCTCTAAATTTAGCACTACAGTATTATAATCTTTTGAAAAATTTCTTCCTCATTTTTCAGAATTCATGCATCATAATTTAGTGTTCATAAATGATACAAATAATATTTCCCTTTATCTTCAAATATTTAAGAAACTTCTACAGTCAAGCCAATATGTTAAATATTAGAAAATTTTTTAAATTACATACTAATGATCTTCTAAAACCATGTTCACAATGTTTTAAAAAGAAAGTGATTTAAAAAACAAATGATAAAAGCAAAGCAAACACTTGAACATTGTGACAGAAAATGCCCATCATTTAAGTGGCTATAATGCATATAATATTAGTTATTCATGTGAAACAAAAGTATCTATATTCAGTTATCTCCTTATATAGTACTAGAGGCCTGATGCATGAAAATTCATGTAAGAGTAGGCCTTCCTTTCCTCGGCTGCCTGCAGCGGCTTCCCTCCAGCACCTGGGGCTTGGGCTGCTGGCACTGCCTTCCCATTGGTACCCGGTACCCAGGCTTCCTTCCTCCAGCTACCGGCAGGCACCTGAGACCCAGCTGGCTTCCCTCCAGCCCTGGCTTTGTCAGGAAGACGTCTGGTCTAATTAGCATATTACCCTTTTATTATTATAGATGCTAGAGCTGTGATGCTCTTGTCTTCCTGTTACAGCCTTCTGGGTTCCCTACATGTATGTACCCAGGGCCTTTCATAGGTCCCAAGAAAAGAATTCTGCTAAGTCAGTATTCACTTTACTGATGGAACGGGCTAGTGATTTTAATAGGTAATACACATTTTCATAGTTAACATTCTCAGGCATGCCTTAGCTAATGCAACATGCTGATGAGTTTTCAATCATGTGAAGTTAATTTCTGTAGAGAGCCTGGGGAATGACATCAGGTTTCATGAGGAAATCTGCTAAGAAATGAAAGACCAGTACATGAAAACTTTTCCTCAATTTAGCACTGCAATGGCCTTTGATGATCACTTAGAGCTCTGCTCATGCAAGGAAAGTAATATTCAGAAACCAAGTTATATGACTTTGAGTGGGATAAATAATACAAAGAAAAGCAGAGAATACTAAAGGCCAGGTGCACGAATATGTGCATGGGTGGGGTCTGGCCAGGCTTCCCTGCCATTGATCAGGGTGTTGGGGACTGGGTCAGCTGGGCGGGGGGTGATTAGAGCCTGGATCAGGCTGTTTGGCTGCCACAGTGTGTGTCATAGCCACCAGTCCTTCTGGTCATTCTGGTTGTTCACCAGTCCGGTCACTGGGCTATTATATGTATAGATTATTATCTTCCTTAAAATACCATTATTTTTAAGAAAAGGACAATGATGATCTTACATAATCCTGGGGGATGGATATAACTCCTTCTTCAGGAATTAGAGTTATAAAGTTTCATCATTTTAGAAATGTAACATAATATAGTTTTTGAATTTTACAGATAATTTGTTAACTTGTTAAAAGGTACTGGTCAATGCATATGTGTGTTTTTTATGATGTCTCAATTGAACAATATATAATCTAGGCTAGTAAATGAGAAGAAAATAAAATTTTGAGTCATAAGAAAAATTTTAAACCAGAAACGAATTGTTTTTAACATAATATACTTTTACTTAATTTTAGTTTTAGATAGCGCCTATGCTCATATAATTCTCTTGTGTTGAGGTTTAAATGTGTAAAACTTTGTAGCTATAAATAACAATGGGATTTTACCATAAGTCCTTAATAGAAAGTCTACCCTTTTAAAAATATGAACTTATGCAATTAACTTGCCATAGTCTGGCTCAGCTAACTAAACTGCATACAATGCGTAGAACTTCTTTGCTGATTATGTGAATTCCTCAGGGATGAATAAACTCTATGCCCTAAATAATGCCAAGTAACTTATCTTACCAAGAGGTGTGATTGCTGAATCACATGGTAACAATGTGTTCTGGTTGTAAGAAACTGCCAAACTGATATTTTTTTCCTTGTTGTTGAGTTTTTATTTTTTGTTTTGTTTGTTTTTTATTGTTTAAAGTATTTCATAGGTCTCCTTTTACCCCCATCAGCTCCTCCCTGGCCACTTACACCCCCAGTACAAGCCCTCACCGCCCCAGTGTCCATGTCCATTGGTTATGCCAGTATGCCTGCATACAAGTCCTTTGGTTGATCTCTTATCCCTCCCCCATCTCCTGACTTCCCTCTGAGGTTTGACAGTCTGTTCAGTGTTTCTCTGTCTATGGATCTATTTTTGTTCATCAGTTTATATTGCTCATTATATTCTACAAATGTGTGAGATCATGTGACATTTATCTTTCTCTGACTGGCTAATTTCAGTTAGCATAATGCTCTCCAGTTCCATTCATGCTGTTGCAAATGGTAAAAGTTCTTTTTTTTTTTTTTTTTACAGCAGTGTT
>NW_006294243.1:1385275-1399262 GCF_000327345.1 Myotis davidii
TGATGGTAAGTGGGATTGCTTTTTTAGTCTCTCTTTCTGTGAGTTCATTATTGGTGTATAGAAATGCCATAGACTTATGGGTCTTAATTTTGTATCTTGCTACATTGCCAACTTCATTTATTAAGTCTAATAGATTTTTGGTGGAGTCTTTAAGATTTTCTATGTACAATATTATGTCCTCTGCAAATAATGACAATTTTACATCTTTTCCAATTTGGATGCCTTTTATTTCTTTGTCTTTTCTGATCACTATGGCAGTACTATGTCAAACAGGAGTGGTGAAAGTGGGCATCCCTGTCTTGTTCCTGTTCTTAGGGGAAATGACTTTAGTTTTTGCACATCGAGTATGGTGTTGGCTGTAGGTTTGTCATATAAGGCTTTTGTTATTTTGAGGTATGATCCCTGTATTCCCACTTCGCTGAGAGTTTTTATCAAGAAAGGGTGTTGGATATTGTCAAATACTTTTTCTGCATCAATTGATATGATTATGTGATTTTTGTCTCTCAATTTGTTCATGTGATGTAACATGTTTGTTGATTTGTAGATATTGTACCAGCCTTGCATCCCTGGAATAAATCCCAGTTGGCCATGGTGTATGATCTTTCTCATGTAATACTGGATCTGATTTGCTAGAATTTTTTTGAGGATTTTAGAATCTATGTTCATCAGGAATATTGGCCTGTAATTATCTTTCTTTGCAGTGTCTTTATCTGACTTTGGAATTAGGGCAATGCTGGCTTCATAGAAAGAGCTTGGAAGTGTGCACATTCAGTGGCACATGCATATTTGTAATTTGATATTTTGTGTTTTATCAATTACCTATAGCTTATTTCTCATTAGAAAATGAGTCTGTTTAGAACAAAAATCTTGGTGTAGATTTTGACACTTGTTTACTCAATAACAATTATTAAGAATAAAATCAGTTCGTCAAAGTTTATCCCACAGTACATATAATCTAAGATCTAGTTGTAAGTTTGTTCACTCATTTTGAAGCTATTATAACTCTTCCTAAAATGTTTGATTCCAAGGGCATTTGTAATATCTGTAAGCAATTGAAGTAATAAATAAAGACACAGGGCAGCACTGACAATTTAGATCTAAAAGCTCATTTCCTGCAGAAAAAACTATAATCTCAAATGATTATTTTGCAAACCATTTTGTATTATTTGAGAAAGAAATCTTTAGCATTGTTGGCTATAACTGTTTTGAAAAGTCGATAACTTCTTTAAAAATTTTCTCAGCAGTAAACAGATTTATCCTTACCACCTTTGAAACTCAAAAGGCTGACAGATAAATACCCTCTTTCTGATGTACATGAAATTATTAGTAAGTGTCAAAGTGAAAGCAATATAATATCAAATATAATTTTATTTATTCTTTCTTTATCATCATATACCTGACCATTACTTTACTTACATATTATTAGATATTTAATAATATAAAACTTATTCTTATGAGAAAAATCATTGTCATAAAGCAACAATAGCTACAATATTTACAGGATGAGGCATATATACTGGTAAAAGTGACTGCTTCTTGGAGGGAGGGAGACTGCGTGTGTTTGGGCCCTCATTTTTAATGAAAAGAAGCTATGAATCCCTTTAATAATCCCACAACAATATCTTTCATAATTAATTGTCAATTCTACAGCTTTGTCCCAAAGCCAACAATTCACATAATTTTTGCAAAAACTTATAAGCATGACTAGTACACTATTCTAAGTGTTGGCATTTTAAAATCTTTTTTATTTATAAGAAAATATTATATTTGAATATATGGGTATTATTTAAAATTAGAGGCCTGGTGTATGAAATTCGTGCATGGGTAGGGTCCCTAGGCCGGTGATCAGAGCCGATCTGTGGGGTGACCAGTGAGGTGAATGGGGACCTCTGCTGGCACCTGCCTTGGCCAGCCTGGCACCTCCCACTCACAGGCCTAGTCCCCTGCTGCCGCCATCAGTCATCTCTGCGGCAGGTGACCAGTGGGGAGATCAGGGGGTGGCACCAGCCCACTCATCAGCAAGCCCCACCCCGACTGCTTCTGCTGGCCACTTCCCTTTGTGGGGTAAGCAGCAGGCAATCGGGGGACCCCCTCTGGCACCCACGTGGGCTGGCCTGGGCCTGCAGGCTGGGGGCAGTTCCTGTATTGACCATTGGCCCCCTGATGGTCAGTGCATGTCATAGCAACTGGTCATTCCACCGGTTGTTCCCCGTTGGGTCAATTTGCATAGTAAGCTTTTATTATATAGGATATACACATTAAAGAGATTTATTTGTAATAGTGTAAAATAAATTATTTCTATATTCTCTGCTTTTATGAAGTGCATGTGAAGAATTGACCAATTTTTATGTAACATGTAGATAAACTTTCTTACAACTAAATCTTGTCATATTTGGTAAGGGGGAAACTACCCGTTACTTAAAATGTTTGAGCCCAAGATAGATAACCATTTATTAGAAACTGTAGAGGATTGATTCACTGGCTAAAGGTTGCATTAGGTGACCATTAGGATTCCCCAAAACTCTAATATTGGATCAGTTAACTTACATATAAATATGCTCTAAAGATATTTGTTGGAGTTTCATTAATGTGTGCTAAACTGAACCACAAAACAAGTATTACTGGGCTATTAAGTCATGCCCTAGGGTGTCTTTAAACCACATGTCATTAAGGCTTACATTTAATTAAAAATTAAAGGCTATTTTTGGCAATTGAACTTGCTCTTTTATCAGAAAAAGCTTAGGAAAAAGTAAGATTATTCACTTCTTTGTTAAATGTTCAGCATCAATTAAACTTTTTCAAATCACTAGACACTGCTCCCAAAGTTCTAATTCTAGAGACCCATTTCATTTGCATAATACATTTTTGATTTGAAAAGAGTTTAGGGTAATAGTCTTACATTTAGACAAGCTCAGAGGCCATTGTGATTTTAAATAGACTTATAATCTATATACATAGACACATGGCTTTTTCACATCATATTGTTAAGGCAATATTCAAAAGAGTAAATCTCTAGTATGAATGGAGGAATCTGCAATTTTTATATATTGTTTTACAAGCTTGACTGGGATTCACCCCAATGATGTATACTTTGTGGTCAATATGTAATCTTATCACCTGAATGGTTACCAGTGTTTGATTTGTAAGAGATTATGAGAATTTCTGTAATAGTATTTTTAAGTGATTAATGGTGGAAGGAAGAACTCTGAATCTACAAGGTGTCAAGAAGATTGTGTTGGAAATGTAATTCATTGTACATTATGTGTATGAATCTTCAAGGAGTTCAACTCTTGATGGGCTGATACCCTGACTAAAAAGAATAAAAAATGAATATAATTCAAAAAGAAAGTCATTAGATCCACAAACGTAAGCAGAGCCTAAAATCTAAATTTAGTACAGAAATATATTTTGTGAAAGAATGTTGAAGGATGCCAGGTGTAGCAAAAATCGGTCCTCTAAACTTTTAAAGGCCTCGCTGAGATGGTTCGGGTGGAATGAGCTCTGATGTGCCATTCAGGGAACGATCTGCCAACTGATGATTATGTGAATTTTGCTGGGAAAAGACCAAACATATTGTGCTTTTCTTTTTTTTTTCCTTCAACATAAAAAAATGTGATCACTGTTACTATTAAGTAGAAAAAAAAAAACTCGACATTTACCAAGTTATTAATTTAAAAATACTTTTAATCCTCACTCAAGGATATGTTTTCATTGATATTTTAGAGAGAGAGGCAGTGAGATGAGAAACATAGATGGTTTGCCCTTACCTGGGGTTGAACCCACAACCTAGGTATGTGCCCTGACTGGAAATTGAATCCTTAAACTTTTGACACTTCAACCAATTGAGTCACCTGGTCAGGGCACAAATTATTAATTTTTGAAAAATCATTTGAAAAAATCCTGATTTTATGTCTTGCCAGATTTTAAAAAGAGAAAGCACCATAACTAAAGCATATTAAATTTATAAGAAAAAGATTATATACTATGAAAGTAATTTTTAAAAATTCCCTTTGTGCCTAGTGATTACATATTAGCAGTGAAATATGAAACAGTATTGTTTTAGCCAAATCTAGTGGATAGAGTTCAATCTTTTCCAGCCAGGCACTTTCTCTCACACCGATGTTTCTCTCTGTTTTTCTCTCTCTTCCACTCTTTCTAAAAGTCAATGGAAAAAATATCCTAGGGTGAAGATTAAAAAAGAAAAAAAGAAAGAAAGAAACAATATCGTTTTTCTCTGGCTTGAAATTAATTTGTGAACAATTTGGAAATGAAAAACAAAACAATAGTACACTTTATAAAAATTAGAAAAATCATTAGAATTAATTAAAATTTTTAGTATTATATTAGGAAAATAAGATGTCACTTTCTTTAATTAAATATCTAATCTTGCCTGGAAAACACACTGTATAAGTCCAAAATAAATAATTATTCACTTGTTGGCAATCAAGACACCATTTGGAATTTCAGAAAAAAGAAAGCTGATATCCCCCTAATATAATTTAGCTTAGAAAGGAGGTGTAACTGTTTTAAAAAAGTACATTTTTGTAATTAAATAAATGTGTTTATCAATATATCATTATTATTTTTAGAAATAACTTTACTGTTCTAGTTAATTTGTAATAAAAAGCATCAGATTTTTATATGAACCAATGAATCAATATACCATTACACACCCAGTGCTTATTGTTTTCAGATCATTACAATATAGTGCTAATTCAGTCCATAGCTATTCTTATGAATGCCAAATGTTTTTCATCTTCAGTGTCTTGGTATTTGGGTTTTTCAAATTCCTTTACATACACATCACCTATAGAGTTTGACCGGTAGAGGGAGCCATTATCTACATAGTCTAAAATTTGAAAATAAAAGTAGTTTATTACAGAATCTTAGTCAGTTTATTAATCCCTTTTAAAATTAAAAATAAATAAATAAACTACATAAATTTGCTTCCGGTAGTTATATATGAATTAATACCTCTATTAATCAAAGAAAAGCATCTTGTGACTACTTTTAAGCAGAATTTCATTAGAGATTGTAAATGATCCTTCACTTTTCACAGTCTTACTGTCCTTACAATTTAATAATGTTCTGACTTTATCACAGTGGTGATAGCTACTCAAACATGGCCCTTGTTTATACCAAACTAACGAGTCTAGATTAGTACTTCAGCAAATATGCACTACCACTGACACATGGCAGGCACTGTGCTAGTGGAGATAACTGTTGATTCAGCACAGGCCAAAAGAATCCCCCACAACTTCAAATTTAATGTGCTTTATGTAGCAAGAAATCAGACAAGTTAGTCTTACCTGGTAAGAGAGGTCTATATCTTGCCACTCAGTGTGTTCCAATATCCAGTAGCACTGGCCTCCCCTGGGAGCTTATTACAACTGCACTCTCAGGCCCCTTCCCACATCTGCTCAACCAGAATCTGCATTTTAATAAGATCCCCAGGTACTTGGGATACACTTTACATTTTGAGAAGCCCCTCTTTGGGGAGATTTCTCCAGGACACAGGGGATTCCCAGAGTTCTCGTGTCTCTAGTATAAAAAACATTATGTCTTTAAAACTGAGTAGTTTTGTAAAACTGCAAGAAAATTTTCTAATTCTTAGATGTCTTGTTTGTGCCTAGAAATTCTACTATAAATTAGGAGTTGAAGGTGTAGCATAGAGTGATCATGCACTTGAACATTCTGGGTTTAATTCTAAAATCACTAAACTGTTATTTGCTAGTTATCCTATCTTTTTCAGAAGAAAACAATATTTATTAGAAATGCATCCATGACTGCCATCACATTGTTGTCCTGGTTTCCTTTATGCCTGCAAAATTTGGGGATTTAAATAATCACTGTAACATAAGCAGCTTTTATAATAGTGATATAATAGGAAGTGAAAATATGTTGCTAAGGGTAAGAAACATCATTCATATCATTATTATTATCATTGAAAATCCCAGCACACAAACTTTGACATGACAAAACGAGCAATGACTCAAATGTCATTCGCTGCTCCTCGTGAACGGAGGAGGAGAGGCAGCCTGTAGAATGCTGTAGATACTGTGGTTACATGTGATCCACAGACCGGCTCTCTTACCTCACTGACAGAGTGATCAACTTCGTGTTCAGCAATTTTGGGTGCTCTGTTTATACCTGGCCAAACTATATCTTCGTTGTCCCAAGCAATATCACTTTGATTATGATATGAAATGAATAGATGAAAGAGTCAAATTCATGATGTAGGTCTAGCAACGTGGAAGCTCTTCCCTCGGCATAGAACTGGCCTGGTGTTACTTGCAGTGTGTGTGGTAACCCAATCAATGACATTCCCCTAGGAGCCTGTCTCATGTGGCAGAGAAGTAGAGGAGAGTAGTAGGAGAATGGTAGTAATTCCATTCCTAAAGTATCCCGAGGTTGTATATACCACTCTTGTCTGTGTGCAAACACCTGCACAAAACTAGTGCTTCAGGTCTCCCTGTCCTTTCTCCATTATCACAGTTCACAGCCTCAGGGAATCAGTGTCATGCAATGGAGGAGAAGGAAAAATCAGCCACTCAAATTACAGATATGAAAGCTGAGGTTGAGTGAGGCCAGGAAACAAGATAGTTTTCAAGATAGTTTTCAGCAGAACTGATAGAGTCAAATCAAAAGTTCATCAGGGCCTAGCTTTCTTCCATAGTTTCCTCAGACTACACTTTACTTTATTGAAAAAAAAAAATATTTTTATTTATTTTAGAGAAGAAGGGAGAGGAAAAGAGAGACAGAAACATCAATGATGAAAGAATCATTGATCAGCTGCCTCCTGCACACCCTCTACTGGGGACAGAGCCCGCAACTTGGGTATGTGCACTGACAGGGATTCATATAGTGACCGACTGGTTCATAGGTCACTCAACACTGAGCCTCACTGGCCGGGCTCCAAAGACTGCATTTTTAAAATGTCTGGATTTCATCTTCCCTTAACGGCATCACTCCTAACATAACATTAAGATTGGGAAGAGAAGGAAAATGCTCTGTGCATTAGCAACTCTGGATTTTTAGACGGTCAGATTGAATACATAATTAGTAAGTGTCTACTATATTCAAGACAGTGTTAAGTGGTAGATGCATAGGTGAGAAATGTTGGGGAGCACAAGAGACTTGGTTGGAAAGTTGTAAGGAGGACATTATGAGAAAAGGGAAGTGTGTGGAAGGCCACCTGCCCTGTTTTTCGGAATTCCTGTTGTAGTGTACCCTGCGAATCACACAAGGACACCCCAAGAAGTCAAATTAAGGAGTCATTTATTTGAAAGCCAGTGGCTACAAAGGGGCAAAGGCTCTTCAAATCTCATAGCCCTGAATGGCAGTTTTTTAATTAAATCAGGCTTATGAAGGCAAAAAATCACAAAGGTAGCAATTACGTCCCTGGTGTTGAAATGAGGAACTGTTTTTGCAAAAGCAGTTTTGTACAGAACTAAATTGAGCAAGTTAGTTATCTCTAAAGATTAATTATAGTTTTAGTTCTTGGAGCAACTGAGTCAACGGAAAACATTCCCGGAGCTACTGAGTCAATGGTAAACATTTCCGGAGCTACTGAGTCAACGGAAAAGTGATTAAAGCAATTAAAACATTTTCCTTGTTCTGGTTCCCATGTGCAGAAGAATGTCCTTTGTAAAGACCACAATCAATGGGGTATACAACTGAATGGGGTGATTTATATAAACTCAGGAGATCAAAATAATTTCTCTATTATTTTAGCAAGCAAACAATTACAGAAGCCAGAAGAGCAGGGTTAGAGTTTAATCAGCAGTTTTTACCCGAGATGAATGTTACTACGCTTCATTCCGACTTAGGGGAGACTTAGGAGAGTGTCAAAGGCGACGCCCCTCATTATTCCTTGACCTTTTCAAACAAGTCTGTGCATGTGCAGACCCCCGGGTGTTTAGTGGAAGCCTTATGCTCAGCGGTTCTCAACCTGTGGGTAGCGACCCCTTGGCGGTCGAACGAGCCTTTCACAGGGATCACCTAAGACCATCCTGCATATCAGATATTTACATTATGATTCATAACAGTAGCAACATTACAGTTATGAAGTAGCAATGAAAATAATTTTATGGTTGGGTCACAACATGAGCAACTGTATTTAAAGGGCCAGAAGGTTGAGAACCCCTGCTTATGCTTAATCTCTGGATGCCTTTGCCCAGAGCACAATGTAAACACATGCGTCCTCCCAAGATTACTCACCTACTGGTTGTATCTAAAGGTAAAAATTCCAATAAATGCCCAAAGAGGCAGGCAATTGAGGCTGCCTGGCTGCCATCAGTGAGGTCTTCCCTTAGCCCTCCCCCACAGTGAAACTGTGTCAGAGTAATCTGTTCATCCCTCCTTCAGGGGCTGCTGGTCAGCCCAGGCAAAGAAATATGGCTCTCTTTTCTCACTGAGCCGATGTATATGCGAAGACTAAGGGTTGTCAACAGGCTGCAAAAACTGACCAATTCTCTCCGGCAGGAGGTCACAGTAGACTGTGGTAAACCTCTGTGGGGATGCGAGAGTCTCCCTTCTCTGTCATGCCTGTGCCGAGAAGGCTGCACACACCCCTAGGAATTCCCTGAGACATAAACAGGTCACCCGGACTTAACTGTCACTCCCTGAAAAAAAGCAGACCAGTATTTCTTCAGACGTGAACATCTGGTTGAATTGAAAGGAACAAACCAGAGAAATATTGAAATTCTGAGTATAGTATCATGTTGTTGAAATTCCATAAAGCAGACTGTTTTATCAGACACCACCATCACTTTGTTTTGCCACACATTGGGTCTTAAAAAAATTAAAGAAAGTGACCTCCACAATTTAAGATGACAATATTATTTTGTAAAACTTGTTATAAAACTGCAAATTAAAAAAAATTGAATGTTGGACCTTTGATCTAATTTCTTTCTCTGTTAATAAAGTGATCAGTGGCAAGCATCAGCTCTCCTGTCAAGTATAGACAGGCATCCTACTGTTTTTGCAAGAGCATAAAATTATAATTCTTACTGAGAAAAATCATAAACCTCTTATTATATCATTTCTTCCTTCACCAACATCAAATAGGAAGAATGCGAGGAAGACTGGCATTATTACGGATATTTCTCTCTAAAAACTGCTTCAGCACATGCTGAAGCAATTCCAACACCTCCAACCAGAATTCTGTTGTTTTAAGCCATTCAGATGCATGGATGGAGAATCAAACACAGATCATTGAAACACTCCTATAGCATAAAAGATGAACGTTTAGCTAATTGGCGAAGGGACAAATGAGAATTAATAAAAGAACAAATAAAAACTGTGTAGAAAGATTGTAGGTGTTATATACATTTTCATGCAATGCACCTAATAAAATATTTTTAAAATGTCAACAGTGCCCATGTCCATAGTGGTAGCACAGAATTTAATTTTAGCTGCTGCCATTATCTCTGTATAAGTCCAGATCCTCATTTCTCACCTGAAATACGGCTTTAGTCCCTGACTGGTCACCCTCCTACAAGTCTCTCTAGACAAATCCATCTGATAAGTTGGCACAAAAGGTACTTCCTAAAAACATAATTTGTCATGTAGCTACCTGGTTTTAGAATAGCCCTGCCCTATTGCTTGTCCATGGGATAAAATGTCACTTAGTTTAGGCCTTAGCTCCCACAACATTTGCAACCTGCTTCATACAAGGTATAAGTTGGGCTGCCAATACTCGAGCTTCTCAACATTTCCCAAGCAAGCTAGACATCATTTAATGCCTCTGGATATTTCTCTCTACCTGGAATACTCTTCCTCCCTTTCTCATATGGCAAACTCCTAAGTTTTCTTAGCAAACCTGACTTCAAAGCAAGCTAGTGAGAAAGGACACGTTGGTAACACTGCTTCTGCCTCTTTAAGTCATGATTTACCTCAATATTGTACCTTGAAACATCTGTTCATCTGTCTGCAACCGTCACTCAAAGGTATAGTATTATAAAAATTTACCAGTGTCTCATCTATTTCTTACACTGGATTGGAGAGAGTTACCCTCTTATCTATTTTTCTATTTCCAGTTTTCATTATCAAACACAGTACCAGGCATATGGTTGCTTCTCAATAACTAATTGCTCAGGGGAAAATTAACTAATGGCCCTAATCAGATGGGGAGAGCACACTCAGAAAGTTAAATAGTTCACCCTTTTCCAATTCATTAGCACAATATTTTGTAGCTCAAATTATACTTCACATTTTATTTAATGGCACTACAATTATAGTTTATTGGCTGTTTCTCATGTTTGGTGCTTATTCCTTTTTTAAAAATGTATTTTAACTGAGAAACGGTGTTATTAAAATTCCATTTCTCCATTTAGACCCTAATTTTTTCTACTATTGTAAAATAAATAATTGTATGATGTTTTTTAGATTTCTATATAACTTTCTATAATATTTTGTAAAACAACAATAAAACTTCATGGATATCATACAATATTCTGTTTTATCTCCCAAAATTGTTATATCCTAAGCACATGGTTTGAATTACCATCTTGTACCCAACAAGCAGAAATTTCAAATTAATTGAGAATATAAAGTTTTAACCTACCTCCTTTGTGTGCTATTATAGTTAATAAATAACCTCTATGTAACTTGCAATGGCTCAATGATCTAGCCATGTAATAATAGGAAATATTCAACTTGTAATTAATTTAAGTTGATATGTATTTCAAAAAAAAACAGAGAACCTACATTTTTTTTTTCATTAACACACACCATGATTCTCCTGTGTGTCATAAATCTGGATTAAATTTTGTTAGAAACGCCTTAAACAAAATGACTGCATACCCTGTAGAAAATGATGGCTAGATATAAGTGACCACTATAGTGACTGTCGGATAAACATCACCCCGTTTAGAGGTGTTGGACAGATGTGAACTCACCACTTCCACTGCTGTAGTAGTACAATGTTAAATAGAAATGTTGAAAGGTGACATTCTTTTTGTATTTCCAATATTGAGGTGGAGGGAATGTTCAATGTTTCCCCATTAGAGGTGATGTGAACTGTAGGTTGCTATAGCTGCTCACTTTTAGATTGGGACATTCTCTTCTTAGTTTGCTGATAGCTTTTAGCATGAATCAGTGTTAAATTTTATCAAATGATGCTTTATGTATCCTTTGGTACCATTACATATATATATTTTTTTAATAAATAGGTGGCCAATTACACTGATTTATTTTTGTGGTAAACCATTTTGCAATCTGGGATAAAACCTACTTGCTCATGGTATGTTCTCCTTTTTCTGTATTACTGGGGGGGATTTACTTTGTTAGAGATATCAGTCTGCATTTTTCTTAGATTTTTATATCAGGGTTATGTAGGCTTCCAAAAAGCAATTGGGAAGTGTTCTCTCCTCTAAGTTCTCAAAAGAACTGCTGTTTGTATTATGTGGTATTGTATCTTCATTAAGTGCTTTATGGAATTAATTAGTGATGCTGTTTTATTCATAAGGTTTTTTAATTAAAAATATTTAATAAAAGAGGTAGTGATACTTAGATTTTCTATTTCTTCATTCGGGCTTTGCAAATTGTGATTTTCGAGGAATATACTTATTTCACCAAAGTTGTTCATTTTAATGGCAAAATGTTGTTATAATCTTTTAAATGTTATTAAAATTTACAATGATGATAACTTTTTTATCATGATATTGGTACTTTGTGCTTTCCCCCCTCTTTTTTATTTTTCATGATCAATCTTCCAAGGTACTTAACAATTTTATTAACCTTATTAAAGAATCAACTTTTGACTGTTGATTTTAGGTATTGTTTATCTATTTTTTAATTTCACTAATTTCCACTATTATTTTTACTATTTATTTTCTATTTTATAGCTTCTTAAAGTGACAGCGTTATTGATTTTGCATCTAATAGAAACATTTAAAATATCTTTATTTCCCCTCCAAACATTGTCTAGCCGGGACTCCATAAATCTGGAAATACTTTGTTTTCTTTATTTATTTAGAAATATTGTTTAAATAGTTACTAGAATTTATTCTATAAACCTATGCTTATTTGGAAGCAGATTGTTTAATTTTTGATATTCCAAGAATTTCCAAATATCATTTTGTCATTAACTTTTCAAGATTTTGTATTTTTTTTTTTTTTGAGAGAGAGAGAGTGGAAGGGAGAGGGAGGGAATGATCTATCAGCTGCCTCAATCAAGCTGATCAGCAGCTGCCAAGAGGCTTCGGATCAGACCCTGCTTCTCTCTCTGGGCCTCACCAGCAGCTGCAGAAGCTGCTGATCAGCCCCACCTCTCACTCTCTCTCCGAGAGGTCAGCAGTTCAGCCCACTCACCAGTCCCCGCCTGCTGCACACACAGCCTGGCATTCAGTTGTCCCTTCAGTCGTTTTGAATGTTATGGACCCTGGTTCTTTATATATATACTAGAGGCCCGATGTACTAAATTCGTGCAAGAGTAGGTCTTCCTTCCCCTGGCTGCCGGCATTGGCTCCCCTCCAGCACCCAGGACCCAGGCTTCCCTCGCAGCCCTGGCTTCATCTGGAAGGACGTCTGGTCTAATTAGCATATTATGCTTTTATTATTATAGATAGATATACAGATAGATAGGTAAATATCAATTAATACTTATCAATCAAATTTCTATAGTTTTCCTACTGGATTTTCAATGAAAATCTAAATTGTTTCAGGACTCTTGGTCCTGATCTGGACATTTTTCCAGGAGGAAAACCTAGCAAACCAGTTGTTCATGGCCAGCCTGAAGCAAGGTCAATGCCATCGCATGTACTGTTTCTGTGATACAGGAACAAGGCCTATGGAGCTCTTAGTAAAAGGCATCTAGCTCTAGAAATTTAGAACAGCAGTGTGGGAAAAGGTAGGAGAAAATAAATCCATACTTTGTTTCCTAGGCTAATTGCTTCATGTCAAATATGCTCTTCTGTTAAGAGCCTATACGTCATGAGTGCTAAATTTAATCAGCCTCACAAAAGGGAGGAAGGAAATCAAAAGTTACTTCAACTTTAAGAGCTATGAGATTTGATTACACAGCTGGAGAAAATTATAGAATAATACCTTAAAGAAATTGTATATAAATAACATTTGTTTTTATTCTCACCCCTCCTCAACACACACACACACACACACACACACACACATTCACTCAGTCTTCATATCTTCTTAACCTCCACATTCAGACCCAGAAATCATTGATTTCTGAATATAGAATGGTAAATTTGTAAAGGTATCATTGTATTCCTCATAAAGTTATTTTTGCATAACAAGATTAAAAAATAATTTCAATGAAAATATTTGATTCAGTGGGCCACTAAAGACACATCCTACATATTTTTTCCTTTAATAAAAATACAGGGATAAATGTATGAAGAATACACTTTAGTTAGGATTCCCATGACCTATTTTTATTTCCTTCTTTGCTGCTTCAAGGATCAACAAATTTAAAAGTGCAGAAGTATTTCAATATATAAGTAAATTATAGCAGTTTTTCATTTACTTTACAAAAATCTGTTTGTTGTTTTTAAGTAGTCTATTTATCAAATTCTTTCTTTTAAAAGGTCCTGCAATGACCTTGAACCACATTGAAACCCTGTAAAAGAGTGGATTTTTTTTTCCTGCTGTGATGTCTATTCATTAAGGTGCTCTAGAAACCAGGGGATGGGAATCTTCATTAGCTGCATTTTTGTGTGTGTAATAAAGTGTGTTTTTCTAAAAAACTATTTCTAATAACATAACAGACATTATGATGAGATTTCCAAGTGGGATAATTTTAGCAGAGAACACTGTGGGGTTTTTATTGGATATAGTTATAATAACATGTGCACTTTTTTGCTTTATCACTTCTCTTCTATTTAGTTATTACATTGATTTGTATGATTTTACTGCCTCCTATACTCATATAATTTGAGAGATGAAAATCAGCTGAGAGAAACAAGCTGGGAAAATTCTAGTCAAAGGAATAATTTAAATCTGTTGGTGCTAAAAATGATTATAT
>NW_006294243.1:1399297-1421002 GCF_000327345.1 Myotis davidii
GTCTTACAGAATATCTTGACTGATAATTTTTTTCAGCTTCCTTGATGTATAATTGATACATAACACTGTGTAAGTTTAAAGTATACAAGTGATAATTTGATACACATATATTCTGTGAGATATTTATCACAATAATGTTTTTTGTTTTAATCCTCATCTGAGGATATTTTCCCATTGATATTTAGAGAAAGTGGAAAGGAGGGAGGAGGGGAAAACATATCAATCAGTTGCCTTCCACATGCCCAACCAGATCCGGGGATCCAGCCTGCAATCCAGGTTCATGCCCTTGACCAGGAATCAAACTCTTGACCCTTGGGTCCAAGTTCTGGTGCTCAAATCACTAATCCAAACTGTCTAGGCTAGGGCTACCACAATAACGTTTGACACATCTTTTACCTGACATAATTACCATCTTATTAGTGCTCTGGTGGTTTATGTTGTTACGGTTAAAGCTCTCTTCTTACAACAACTTTCAAGTACACAATACAGTATCGTTAACTATAGTCACCATGTTGGACATTAGATCCTAGGAACTTCATTCATCTTATAATTGTAAGTTTGTACCGTTTGACCAATATCTCTCCATTTTCCTCCTCAGCCACTGGTAAACACTATTCTATTCAGTGGAAAAGTTTTAGGTACTTAGAGTTAGGTGTGTTTTTGTGTTATTGTGGGCTTGCTGCTGTCTTATCAGAGAGTTAAAAGTGTGTCCCAAAGTAATGTGGTCTCAGAGGAGAGTTTAGAGACTTAGAAGCAGAATTAGCCAACTCTTTGGAGTCATTCTTGAATAGTTGTGAAACATTTAGCATATTCATCTTGGAAAGTATCTTCATTAATGGAGAACAAATCAAAACTGCTTCCACCAACCATGCCATAACCTCTTTGTTTAAACTCTCCCAGAAAATAACATTAAGTGTTGAGTTGTGGTTTACTAAATGTAACTGGCCAGTCTCTACCTTAACCTGCTTAAAACAGTTGTGCTACTCAAAGTATTATTTCATATGTTTGAAATTTTATTAATTATTAAAGAAAAACAGATTGTGCATGTGGAATAACTATTTTAAAACAAGTATATGTACCTAAAATAATTTTGTGGCTACAAAAGTTAAAAAAAAAAAGCTCATTTTTTTTTTACCAGGATAATCTTAAAAATTATTATTTCCCTGAGAAAACTGTTAACTATAGTGTACACTTAACATATAGATACTAATTTAAAATGTTATTTTTCAAGTATATGTATTTTGTTTTTTGCCATGTAAAAGCCAGTGCCATAGCACTATAATTATGCCCATTTTGCATTTGGTGAAATGGAAGACTAATTTGTTGAACATCATACAAATAAAATAAGATAGAGTAAATGAATATATTTATCATATATACATTTACATAATTTTATATTGTTTAGAACCTACTTCAACACTATGCCTAAATACACACGAATATAGATATGAATAAATACAAAATAGACTAATGGACTGATTTGTTTTCTAAAATAACTTATGTGAGTATAAATATAGAAATATGCATTAATTAGTTGATTACTATTTCATATGATCACATTATATACAATTGGGGAGAATAGAGTTCAATTCATAACCACAAAGAAGTAAATCTTAAAACCTATAATAAAATAGATCACTTAAATTACCAGATAATGAAGAGATGTCTAATAAAATTATTATCCTATCTAATAATAGACAAACATGGTAATTGACCATACCATCGCTACGCCTCCCATTGGCTATTCAGCGTGATATGCAAATTAACTGCCAACAAAGATGACGGCTAATTTGCATACTGCCTGCGGGCCCCGGGCATTGGACCCCTGACCTGGCGAGGCAGGGCTGGCAGCATGCGACGCTGCCCGCGGGACCTGGGACCCAGACCCCGGACCTGGCAAGGCGGGCAGCAGCGTGCGATGCTGCCAGGGGGATCCAGGCCTTGGATCCATGACCTGGTGAGGGAACAAAGCAGCAGAGAAGGGAGGGAGCTGAAGGCTAAGTGACGAAGGGAGGGAGCGAGGCAGTGGAGAAGGGAGCGAAGCCCACTTCGGTTGGCTTTGCTCCCTTCTCTGCTTCGCTGTGGTCTCAGGACGCCCTATTCTTGCAGGAATGAGACTGAGGAAGCCCTATTCTTGCAGGAATCTTCCTGCTATGGGCATCTAGTTCTAATACAAAAGTCATGGATAGTTATGTTCTCTAGGGACAACCCCAAAACTTTATTTTTTCTTTTGCAATAGGGTTCATTTTTGTATAAATCAGAATCTATCCCAGTGAAAATAGAAATGCATGGATACATGAAGATAATTCAATTCAACAAAAATATTTGTAGTCTGGGTTATTAGGA
The DNA here is from genome assembly GCF_000327345.1 of Myotis davidii. NCBI lineage: Eukaryota > Metazoa > Chordata > Mammalia > Chiroptera > Vespertilionidae > Myotis > Myotis davidii. The sequence continues at coordinate 1,401,644 of NW_006294243.1, forward strand.
GTAGGAAAACAGATGAGAAACACAAACCATACAATTTGTAATCCTAGATGCAGAAGTAATCAGAAAGGACCACTACTCAAATTAACAATGTGGTTGCCATCTAGGTTCAGACACACTAATTTAGGGTCAAACAAGTTTGATCTTCTCTTGTATCCTTTAATTTTTTTCTGGATGGAATGGATAGCTCAGAGTAATGGCAATAATCTCCTGGCTGGTGTTGGCCTAGGGACTTTCTAGTTCATTACCTTCCTTAATATTTTAGTCTAAAAAAACCCAATTTCAATTCTATTAAATAATTTCTTGCTATAATTCCTCTTTGTCTATTTTTTTTTACACATAGGATTATTTTCTCCTGCCTTATCTGGACATGTTTCAAAAGACAACATCCCATGTGCCTTATACTTTGCTGCTTGAAATAGGTTATATTTATACTATTATCATATGCAATAGATTTTTGCAAAAGTTCAAAAATATATAGTTCTATTTATAATGAAATATTAACACCCAATGGATTTTGAATAGTTATTTACATCTATATTTAATTAAAATATTAAGATGGTTGAGAAACACTTTTCTGAATGTCAAATTTGATTGTCTTACATTTATACTTCGTTCTTAAGTTATAGGAAATCAAAGTCAGAGCATTTGCACAGTAATGCCTGTCACCAGTATTTTCTACATATCCTGCATCCTTGTCGGTTATTAAATCAGTGTGCTTCATTTTCCCAGCCTTATGCTACTGCAGAAATGATGTGAACAGTTGAAGCAACTGCTTAAATTCTGCCTGAATTTCTCAAATAATCCAGGCAGAAATAGAAAGTTTGCTTGAAGCATTATTGTTATCCTTCTCTTCACAAGTTGAGTCATCCCTAAGCCTGTCAATCAAATGTCCTCTCCCTTAGATGGTTCCACTCTCTTAACCATCATTGCTCAAAATGTCTAGCACTCACACATTTTCCTTTTTTATTATTGGAAACACTCTTTAAAAATATAGACCTCACTTTAGATAGAGAATACATACATTGTCAGAAATGAATAATAGCAACATTTTTGTAAGTAAAATATTTTATTATGCATTTCTGTATAAAAATTTCAAACCCTTCATACCAACATGATTACATTTCTCCCCATATAAAAATAAAAACATGTGGTTATCAGGTATTGTGAATTTGTAACTGAATATCTTCAAAATAGTACTTCTAAAGGCTGTTTATTCAGAAGTAATTATTTTGAAAAAATATTTCAAATGTTTTTAGAGTCTACCCAAATGTCTGTGGTAGATTTGTTGGATTTCTATTATAATTCTATACCCATAAAGAATATATTCATGTCATCAGTCCCACAACCTCATCAAACATTCCTTCTGTCAAAAATAGAACTCTGAGCTGGCACCCTTGGGTTTTCCATCCTGATCACACTATTCTTTATCCTTCCAGGATAAGCACGCTGCTGATTTCCGTCATCAGATGCAGCCTTGTCTTTCTTTATGATTATCACTCAATCATTCTTAAGCAGTATTGTCTATTCTTGGCCATTTAAAAAAACTTGATATGTATTTTAAGTTTCTTTTAAACTGCAGGACCATTTTCTTTTTCCTTATTTTCCTTAAAATTGTAAATGTTAATTATTAGGCCATTTGCCCTGCAGGGTCTTCCCTAGTCTGGATGCTGTTGATTACATGCCTATTGTGTAATTCAAAGTGTTTCTTTGTCATCAGTATTTCCTGAAAATTGGTCACTAAAATCAGAGACTTGATCAGACTTAAGTTTGATTCCTTCCACAAGCCCATGGTTGTTGTTGTTGGTAGTGGTGGCGGTGGTGGTGGTGGTGGTCGTTGTGGTAATGGTATCTGTGTGTGTGTTTCGGGAGGCACATCTTTTCTGGTTTGGATTCTTTCTGATGTCAGCATCAGTTAGTGACTACTGCCTGGATCTTTTCTTTGATAGGTGGCTGAAAAATGGTGATAGTCTATCATTTTGGTTTCATTTACTCACCGGTATAATTCTATTACAAAATAATTTTCCTCATCTGTTATTTGTTTGTACAATAATAGAAAAAGCAGGATAAATGTTTGATTTTTTTTTAATGTTATTTACCCAGAGACCTTGTGGATGCTTCTAATAGCCTCTTGCTGCTTAAAAGCATAAGGGAAAAAAGGTGGGTTGGCCTCTTAGGGGATGAGAAACTGCATGGACAAAGGGGCAACTACCAGATATGTGAGCGGGGACATCTTGGATCCTAGCCCACCCACCTGCAGCTGTCAGCTGACTTCCATGTACTGATGATTTCAAAAAGACCAGTAGTAAGAAACCACCTGGCTGTGCCCAAATTGCTTACCTAAAGAATTATGAGCAAATAAAATGGATATTTAAAGCCATGAAGTTTTCAGGTGGTGTTTTACACTGTGGTAGACATCTGACGCAATATAGTTAAAGATAAAATATTTTGTGTGTTCATATTCATATTTCCAATTCAAATTAGACTATAGCTTATTACTTCACTTCTTTCCTAATGCATCTGAATCTTCTTCTGCACTAAGAAGCCCAGTTCTGAAGGACACAGGGATGGTCATTGCTCATTTGCATTATTTCACATTACCTATACAACAATCTCAAAAAAATAAACCAACACAGTAGTATTGATCATGATTATTGAAAACATTAAAATGCTTGCAATGCTCTTTCCCCATTATCCTTATATATTTTATGTTTTATCATATCTGCATCATCAGATTTTATAGTCATTAAATAGCATACTCTCATTTAACCCTCACTTAACCTCTGTTTTACTCTATATATTTAATACTCACTGCAAGTCTTTGCATCAGTTTTGCTATAGTCATTATTACATTTTGAACTACATTTTCTGACTTTTGTGTGTTGATAAGAATTTTCAATTTTTATAATTGAAAATCAGCTTTACTGGATATAAATAGCTTATCACATTTTCTTCAAAGATCTTACATATTTACTGTTTTTTTTCTAAAATAAAGCATTGCTGTCAGGAAGCCTGATGATAATACAATTTTCTTTGCCACAAATGTCACATTTCCCCTCCAGACTTCCAAACTATTTGTTTTTCCTTTTGTTTAAATTCCAGAAAATGTGCTAGATTATGTGATACGTCCCAGATAAATACTGAAGCATATCAAAATACCTCAAAACGTTAGCCCAAACAACCATCATGGTATTAAGCTCACAGATTCTGTGGTGGTGAGGGGGAGGGGGAATTGGAAAGGTCACAGAGGGGTCAGCTTAATACTTGAGACCCAAGAATGAATTAGTAAAGTAGCTTCTTTCTTTACATCTGGTGACTGCACTTGAATAACTGAAGGCCAGGATTGTAGGGCCATTGGCTGGAGCACCCACCTGTTGTTTCTACAGGGGTGGTCTCATGAGACGTGTTGTTGATAACTTATGTGGACTCTGAGGGTTTCATTACACCCAGTGAATAAAGGGGAAGCTACAAGATCTTTTATAAATTGCCTCATACTCTACTGTTAAAGGAATCAGGGGCCTGCCTAATCGAAGAAGAAGAGAAACAGTTCTCCAACTTGATAGTGGCTATCTTAGCCTGATTTGGCTGCTATCACAAATTGCCATAGACTGTGTGGCTTTTAAACATCAGAACGTTATTTCTCACAGTTCTGATGCTAGGAAGTCCAAGGTCAAGGCACCGGCAGATTCAGTGTCTGGTAAGAGACTGCTTCCTAATTCATAGGCCACCACCTTGTATCTGTGTCCTCACATGGGACAAGGCAGATGGGACAAGGGAGGTCTCCAGGGTCTCCTTTCTAATCCCATTCACGGTTTTGCCTTTATGGCCCAATCACCACCCAAACCCTCTGCTTCCAAATACCATCACTTTGGAGATGAGGTTTCAACATATGAATTTGGAGAGGATACAAACATTCACTGTCTAGTAGGAGAAATGTCAAATTTGTAGCCATGTTTTAAAAGTACCCAGTTTACCCTGTGCTAAAACATTTCATACAGTCTTGTGTCATTCATAGACTCATTTATAATTACTAAGTCTTATCTGGAGCAGCATCAGGCTCAGGTTCAGGGTCGAAGGGTTATCCATTGAGAAGAGATCAGATGTGGATGAGGCTCCTGCCATTCAGCTCCTCTTGGTCCTGTTTGCTTAGCATCAGTGTTTATCACTTGCTCTAAAATTCTTATTATCTTTTTATTACTTTTATTTTTAATTTTTTTCCTGTTTTAGCATATATTTCTAATAGAGCTATATTTCTTGTATTTATTTTTTTTTATTTTATTTTAGTTTTTATATATACAATATGTTTTCTTTTACTTTTAATTCTTTCTTGTGTCTACTACCCCATTTCTGAGGTTTTTCTCATTTGAAAAGAAAATGTGTGTTTACATATTCCGTATCTTTGCTCACAATATATTTTAGCTCATTTTGAAATTATCATATAGTTTTATGTTCTTTTGTTTTGAGCCTGGATTTCTGGTGGGCTTGCATTTTCTGTAGGGAAGTTATTTTTCTCCTTATTCCTACTTTCCTCATAATAACTTCATGTAGGATATGAAACTGGTATTATTTTGTTGCTCATATGTGTGTAATTCTAGTTTTTCTGAACTCTAAAGAGAGACAGCTTTTCCAATTTCACAGAAGTTTGGAGTAGCGTTAAACAGATGGCTTATTATATATTTCCTGACTCTGTCCCCAATCCCACTTTCAAATAGATCTTCTCATTCCTTCACCTTGTTATTTCTATCCCCCTCCCCAATTTATTTCTGCTCCAAGTGGTTGCTGCTTGGTGTATGGACCCCTCCTATAAGAGCCTTGGCTAGTCAGTTTCCAGAGTTCACAGAATAAAAATGCTCAGAGAGCCACAGAACTCCCCACAGGCTGGGTGCACCCACATATTATTAGGGTGAGCAGGACCCCTCCTAAGTTTCAGCTGCCAAGTTCCAACTGGCCTTCATGCTTTCCGGTGCATACCTATTGCCCAGGCTGTGGCTCTGTTCTCACTTCCCTCTATTCACCCCAGGACTTCTTTTTCACCAGATGGACATAGCACGCAGTTGCTGGATATTGCTTGCTTAATCCCATCTACTCACAATTTCTGGTTATTGGGAATACCTTGTCATTTAGGATTGTTATAAATTTGAACATGTGTGCTTAAATTTTATCAAGTCACTCTGTTTATATTTGGCGATTAGGACAGATGCAAAAAATATGCTGTCACGACTGTTGATATTTAAAAACAAAAAACAAAACTGAAGACAATTTAAAAGGGAGTTTTCTGACTACCACATGAGAAAGGGCAAAATAGCAATGTCCATCTTTGAAAGGAGATCACTAACATATGTCTTGTATGTTAAAATTAAACTTAATATTTTATAGCCATGTCTCATGTTACATACATTTCTAATGAAAAATGAGGAAAGTAGTATGGGACCCAATGTCATTTTAAATTGTAGATTTGAAGAAAAAATTATTATTATTCCTGTATAGAGTCCTAGTTTTATAAAAAAGACTCAGTAAGATGAATACCTTAATTTGCAGTGTCCCTTTTTAATACCAGCTTTATATTGAATGTAATTCAAAAAACACACACATACATCTGTAAACTAAACAAACATATAACAGCTTCTTGTGCACAGGAAATAATGTACTTTGAGAGGGACTGAGACCAGTAGAGTACAAAATTGAAAGCGTTTGCATGTTATCTAAAGGAGTAATGTGAATCTTTTTCTCACTGTATAATTTTACAGCAAAACTAGGAAATTGCTCTGTAACTATGATATGTCATTTGATCTACAAGGCTCCACACACCATTTCCCCATGTTTCCAGATTCACTTTGGTAAAGATAAGTTTTTCTGTGTCCCCAGATTATTATAGAGGAGGTAGTGTAATTATATTATTACTTAGCAATAAAATAATAATCAAATTATCATATCAAAGAGTTTTTTCCTCTTTAACTATTAGGGTAATGACTGCTGAAACCCTCTGCATTTCTAAGTTACTAGAAATCTATGCATGGGTATTTACTTTTGACAAAAACATTGAGGAAAGACAAACACTAGTTAATGTTTTTTTAGGAATGTATCTAAATATATCTTTAGAAAATATCTTATTTCTTGTAGTGAAACAGTTTATCATAGATTTTATAGATATCAGGTATTATATTTATTGTATCATCTGCTTCTTGCAATACAAAATGATTTCACTTATTCTAAATTAAATATTGAAATTCCATTTATGTTGCAGCATAACTAGAATAATTTAAACAACCTAAATTTTTATATTTTAGAGTTCTAGCTCTAAATATTATGCTCTAATTTTTTTCTTATACTTATAAACACAAATATCTACATATATATGCATACATGTACTGTATCTGCTAATATGTGTTAGTATGTATATATTATTTATTATGCATTATATAATTATGTTTTAGTGTTTGTGTAAGTGCAAGAAAAATTTTTGCGCATAGGATTTGTTTAAGTGTGTGCATGTGTGTGTGTGCGTGTGTATCTACACTAATAAAAGACAAACATGCAAATTGACCATACTTTTGCTATGCCTTAAGCCATGCCTACCAGCCAATCGGAGCGGCTATATGCAAATTACCCCAACCAAGATGGCGGTTAATTTGCATATACCAGCTGGGAACTAAGACTGCAAACAACGTGGAAGCAAAGCGCTACAGAAGGGAGCAAAGTAGAGGTGGTGGAGACAGGAACAGAGCCAAGGCTGTGGAGGTGGGAGGTGGGAGGGGAAACCCAGCTCAGCAGCTGGGAGCGGGAGGGCAAACCCATCTCAGCGGATGGGAGCGGGAGGGCAAACCCAGCTCAGCGGTGGGAGCACGAGGGCAAACCCAGCTCAGCGGATGGGAGTGGGAGGGCAAACCCAGCAGCAGCAGCTGGGAGCAGGAGCAAAGCCTGCCTCAGGGGGTTTCACTCCCTTCTCTGCTTTGCTCCAGACGCAGGAAGCCCTATTCTTGCAGGAATCTTCCTGCAACGGGCCTCTAGTCTATATACATTTGTGTGCTAGGGATGCCATAACAAAATAAGTCCAAGGTCATGCTACCATCAGTTTTGTTTCTGGTGAGGCAGCTCTTCCCAGTTTGTAGATGACCTCCAGCTTACTATACCCTCACATAGCCTTTAATCAGTACACACGGGAAGAGAAACACCTTTGGTGTCTTTTCCTCTTCCATCAGGCTCCCACCTTTATGACCTCATTTCATATTTGTTACCTCCCTAAAAGCCCTATCTTCAAACTGAGGATGGGGCTTAGCAAGAGTACACTTTATATAGATGACCATTGTTAAAAGTTTAGTTATAGATAATTTGTTAGAAACATGGTAGTTAAATTCTCTGGCCTATTTAAGTCTAAAATCTACACAAACCATTTCTATCTATAATTTATTTTTACTTCATATTTGCAACAGAATTAGTATGAGTTGTTATTGCAACACTGGAAATTAATGAATATGAATAAAAAACCTTAAACTGAATTCTTAATAATTATTTAATACATTTTTTATAATTATGAATTTTGCTTCTGGAAATAGAATAGTAAAAGGAGGTAAACAAAAACATGGTACATAAATTTCAGAAGGCACCTTTGAACACATTTTAAGGGGGGTTGAAATTGCTAATATAATTTTTTGGGATGTCTGACAATATGTTAAAAAGAATAGTTTGCTTTATTAGTACAAGGACTACTCCTCATGCTTAGATTTCAGTTTAATAATTTTCTGGCTCACAAGTGAGAGAAAGAAAGGGAGGGGTAGAGAGAAAGTTTGAGATTGATATTTGGTAATTTTCCAGCTTCAATAAGAACAACCATAGTGACAATGCCTCTCAATTCCTGAAATGGAATCTCTCGAAGCTTGAGTTTTCCTGGTGAGACTCTGCCATCTACTCTGTCTCCACAGATATTCACAGTCACACCCACAAAATCTTCCTAATCCATCATCAGGATTAATATCATCAAACTCATTATCTCTGTTTAGGTTGGTCACCACAGGGCACTTAACATCCCCAGGCATCCCACATCATCTAACACTCACAAAGATGCTGCTAGCATTATTTTAAATTCAAAACCTCATCTCAATTTCTCATTCTCAGCTAATGCGCTTGCCTTTTTTATGCCACTGACAAAAAGAAGCATTAAGATGACTTTGCTTATGTATATCTCTGAAAAAAAATGCAATCAGAAGAGAAATCCATCATGATCTCCCACCCGGCTCCCTCCTATATACTTTGGCTTCCCTCCTGTATGAGGTCTGTGGTCCTATCAGGGTGGTTACTCCTCTTACAATGGATCACATCCACTCTACACTCAAGAATTAATATCTGAAAGTATTTCTTCTCCAGTATCATTGAGTTGTCCTTCCATTATCTCAGTCCCGTCAGTATACATAGATGCTATAATAATTCCAGTTGTCAGAAAGGAAGTTGCTCTCTGACTTCTCTTTTAAGCAATTATCCCCATCTAATTTCTCAGTTTTGCTTATAGTAAAACTCAAAAGAGTTTTCTATGCTAATTGTTTCCAATTCCTGATTTCCCATTTTCTCATGAATCCGTTTGGTTCCCATTACTTTACCGACATTGCTCTCCCAATAACAACCACATTATCACATTTAGCTATCACTTCTCAGGACCTATTTTAATCCATCTGTAAGTAGCATTTTTAATAGTTGTTCATTCCTTCTTCCTTGATATGTGTTGTTCACTTGGTCTTTGAGCCTCTGCCTCTTGAGCCTTCTCCTAATTCACTTCACTTTGCTGCAAAGTGCTGGTCTTTCTAACTGCTAAATGTTGGAGCAGCTCAGGAATTAATTCATGGATCCTCATGCTCTCTTTTTAAATTTTCTTTTTTAGCTTATCCAAACTATTTTTGGGCTTATCATATTTTGACTGTACCAAAACCCAAGTTTATATTTTCAACTCAAACCTGCTCTCTTTCCTTACGGTGAGACTCACATATGCAACTGCTTATTAGACAATTGAGATTTTAGGAGCTTCAAAATTAAGCTATCCAAAATGTTTAATTCTTCACATAACTCACTTTCAAAATCTACCCATCCCTCAGTCTTCCTGACTTTGTACATAGCATCTATATTCTAACAGATGCTCATACCAAGAACTTGGTTATCTTTTTTGACTTCTTTCTTCATCTCACATACCACAGCCAATCTACTTGTAAATCAAGAATCAAATCACGCCAAAACCGGTTTGGCTCTGTGGATAGAGCGTCGGCCTGCGGACTGAAAGGTCCCAGGTTCGATTCCGGTCAAGGGCATGTACCTGGGTTGCGGGCACATCATATCATCCCAAGTAATCATCAATATTTTGCCTATGTTATTATGAAAATTTCCTGCTTCCATTTTTGTTGGTGCACCCTTAATTCTCTCAAGGGCAGAAGGAGTAAGCAGTATTTATTTATTTGTTTGTTTATGTATGTATGTATGTATGTATGTATGTATGTATGTTTTTATTTATATTTAACTATATTTAGTATATGTGTTGAATAAATAATTAATAAGGACATAACTGAAAAATCTATGCGGTAGAGAGTGGAAGAAGTAAAAGAAAAATATGTGTGGGAAGGAGAGAGGAAAAACATGTACTCAAATAAGTTCCTTAAGTAACTGAGGAACATTAGAAGATAATGGAAAAGAGAGAATGTATTACAGTGAGATTGCATTAATGAAATTATATAGAATTGAACACTCTCCTAGTTATTCACTAATCCTATAACCTTTGGCACATTACTTTTCTCTGAGCATAAGTTTTTTTAATTGTGGTGGTTGGTAGAATTCTAAGATTCTCCCTGTAATTCCCATGCCTTAATGTATACACACCTTCTCCCTCTTTAAGTACTAATCTATGTGCTGCTATGAAAGGATTTTGCAACTGTAATTAAGATTCCAAAACCAGGTGACCTGAGAAATAAGTTTATCTTGTGACCTAACTAAATCTTTTAAGTCCTTAGAAAGGACAGGGTTCTTCTTGGCTTGGAAGATTAGACTCATAAGGGAAAGTCTCTGTTTCTGGCTTCGAAGATGGAGACCATTTGACAAGAAAGCAGATATTTTTTAGGAGCTGAGAGAGACAGCAGCTAACAGCCAGCAAGAAAATGGGACCTTAATCCTACAGTCACATGAGCTTGCCAGAAAACTCTGGACTCCAAAGAATGCAACCTGACCTAAATATTGGTTTTAGCTTTGCAAAACCCAGAGCTAAAAACCTAGTGATGCTGAGAGCAAACTTCAGACCTGTAGAATTGTGGGATGATAAATATTCATTGTTTTAAGCCACTAAATTTTTGGTAATTTGCTATGCAGCATTAGAAAATGACTCTAAATTAATCTCTAAAATTAGGATTTTAATATATTTTAATAATAGCAAAAGGAAGTAGCAATTAGTTTTTATAGACATGAATAGTACCTATAAATTTAAAGAAAACATTGTAGAAAGAGATCTTGGTAAGACAATGAACTGCTACAATGACAAGTTTTGGAATAGGAGAAAGGAGACAATAGCTACACTATAAGAATATTAATATGCTCCTTGGTAGATAGAACTGTATATGATGGAGTTTAATGTACATCTATCACTTAAATTCTGTTGTAGGGTACATTTTATTGTAATGGAAATTTCTTAATAAACTTAATGAGTTCACCTTTTGTAATACATTTTAGATTTTGTTTACAAAATTAAAAATAACAGAACATCACTATATTATTGATTTCTGACTATGGGCAACCCCCATATTAGGTACTCTACTTAAATGTCACATTTAATTCTCCAAATAAAACCAAAGAATTAATTATAACAATCAAGGCAAGAATTGCTTACAAATACCTCCAGAAAGATGTCATGCACTCTGGTGTTCAAAGGAAAATTGTCCTTGAAAATTTTTTTTCTAAAAGTACTCATGTACAAAAGGGCATTTGAGTCTTTCTGAATTATGCTACATTATAGGAGAAGATACTGAGTCATTAGAAATTATGTTTTAGGAGGAATGCAGAATCAGTAGAGTTGTCATTAGTTATCATGTTGACTTAAGTTACATAGCTAGCAAACATCTTTTAAATTGTGACTGTTTGATGTGCTCCTTTTATACCCCCAACAAGTTTAGAGCTTTATGCGTGGTAGACATTTTGTGATCACTCAAGTCTATCTTCTATTTCAAGTTTCTCTTTATCTATAAAATCAATTTATTCAGTGTGTCAGTTTTATTGTACACACATTCATTGCTAGAAATTCTGTTTATTTTTTAAATCTATTTGTACTATTTCACATTATAGTTCATATTATACGTAATCAATTAAGAACTAATTTGTTTCTCACTGGTTGTTCTACTATCATTAACTTCTTAGAGTATTAAATTCTGTTCTTTGATATGTCTAACACTTTGGGAGCATCATTTCATTTTGGGGTTTATTGTCAATTTTCATTAAGAGTTTTACATTTTTCTTGTGGACTCATGTACTTTAGATGGCCAAATTGTTTTATAGAATTGGTTTTTATCTGCTTTTCTCTGGCATCTTATGATTTTCACAGGTCCATAATTAAATGATTAATTTCTTCACTCAGTAGACAAGCAACATGGTTAATAAAACCTGGATTCAATGTTAGAGTATAACAAAAGGCTTGTTCTTTGATATAGTTGTGAGTCTATCTTTTTCTTTAGCCAAAGATCTAGGCAGATGCAAATATTTCCTTCTCTTTTTATCTTTTTTCTGGATAAATAGGATACAAATTTACCTTCTGTGTTTGAACAGACCAAATCATATTGGTTCTTCTCTGGGCAGTGAGAGTTGATCCCTTCACCCTAGTGCACATGCCTGGGTTTCAGGCTCAATACCCAGTAGGGGGCATGTCTGAGGCAGCCAATCCATAATTTTCTTCTTTCACCGATGATTCTATCTCTCTATCCCTCACCCTTCCTCTCTCTCCAATAATCAATTAAAAAAATGACTATTTCAATATTATCTGTATTTATGTAACATCACTTTGCAGCATACCTGCTATGGCTTTAAGCCCTCTTATCATATTCATGGATAATTTTCTTTTGAACACTACTACTTATTTTATTTTTTACTGGAATGGAATCTGCATTTTAATATGATCCAAAGGTGATTTGGATGTGCATTAAAGTTTGAATAGCAAGGCTCTAGAGAGCTAGTAGCAAATATTTATAAGAGTAAGTGTTGCTTTCTCCCAATTCAATCTTACATTGTATGTTTAATTTGTAGTTATTGTATTCTTTCTTAAGTCATTTTAATTAACTTATGCATTATGTTTAGGATAGTACTTTATAATGAATTTCTTCACAAATTTTACAATACTTATAAAATTATCCTAGCTAATAAAAGAGTGATATGCAAATTGACCATCACTCCAACACCAGGTGACCACCCCCATGTGGTAAAAGATGGCTGCCACAAGATGGCCAGCAGGGGAGGGCAATTGGGGGGGCGGGGGCCAGGCCTGCAGGGGAGAGCAGTTGGGAGCAATTGGGCTGTCAGGGGAGGGCAGCTAGGGGCAACTGGGCTGGCAAGGGAGGAAAGTTAGGGGTGACTGGGCCAGCAGAAGAGGGCAGTTGGGAGCAACCAGGCCTGCAGGGGGGGGTGGGAGGGGGGGGAACCAGGCCTGCAGGGGAGGACAGTTAAGGGAGAGCAGGCTGGCAAGGGAGGGAAGTTGGGGATGACTGGGCCTGCAGGGCAGGGCAGTTGGGGGCAACCAGGCCTGCAGAGGAGGGCAGCTAAGGGCAATCGGGCCAGCAGAGGAGCAGTTAGGTATCAATCAGGCTGGCAGGGGAGTGGTTGGGAGCCAGCAGTCCTGGATTGTGAGAGAGATGTCCAACTGTCTGTTAAGCCCACTGGGATCGAGCCTAAATGGGCAGTTGGACATCCCTCAAGGGGTCCCAGATTGGAAGGAGTGCAGGCTGGGCTGAGGGACACATACCCCCACCCCATGCCCCATGCACGAATTTTATGTACCAGGCCTCTAGTATAAATATAAAACTATTTTTGTAAGTGCATAGCACAACTTGCATTTTAAAAGAAGGGTAAAATATTTTACATAATAGAAAAATAAATAACTGTATTAAACAGATTTATGTTTACTTTCTTCAGTATCTTTTTTTAAAACAGATTTTTTTAAAATATATTATTGATTTTTTATAGAGAGGAAAGGAGAGAGATAGAGAGTTAGAAACATCGATGAGAGAGAAACATTGATCAGCTGCCTCCTGCACATCTCCTACTGGGGATGTGCCCGCAACCCAGGTACATGCCCTTGACTGGAATTGAACCTGGGACCCTTCAGTCCGCAGGCCGACGCTCTATCCACTGAGCCAAACCAGTTTCGGCACTTTCTTCAGTATCTTGATTTCCAATCAGTTTAGTTTTGCTATAACACAGAGGGCCATCAATGTTCCTCTAAGTAGAATAAAATCTTTCATAGGAGTCTTTTAAAAAATTTTATTGGTTATTAGTGAGAGAGGAAGGGAGCGGGATGGAGAGATAGAAACATCGATGAGAGAGGAACATTGTGGATTGGCTGCCTCGTACATGCCCCCTACTGGGGATTGAGCTTGCAACCCCAGCATGTGCCCTGACCAGGAATCGGACCAGGGACCTCTTGGTTCCTAGGTCTACTCTCAACCCCTGAGCCACATGGGCAGGGGATATGAGTCTTCATGAAAGTCTCATTTACATTTTTGGCAGCAATTTACCACTTTTGACAGAAGAGGGTAAGAGGCAACATATTGTAATAGAAAACAGTCCTTTTTCATCCATCCCACTATGTTGCTGGGACCAGAAATCAATATGTAACTTTAATCAAAAGAAATACAATAAAAAGAGAAAGTCTGGGAACTAACTGAACTATGACTGCATGCATGATCTTAGGAGCATTATTTGACCTCCTGAGCTTCAGTTTCTTCATCGGTAAAGTTGAGATTTTATTTTCTATTTAGAAGGGTTTTGGGAGGGTTGAATTAGGTTTTATTTGCATTCCACTGTGTGAGAACATAGCAGGTTAAAAGTTCATTTGTAAACCAGGAGGTGGCCATCTTATAAAACTTGGGCCAGAGCTGGGCATTTTTTCTTAGAAATCACAGGTATTGTGGATGGGGCTGTGAAGGGGACACAGTACTGATTAGCTGCACCATAATCATTTTACTAGGAACTCTCAGCTGGAAAACTATACCTTTAGACATTTGTTTATTAAACTGAGGAAGTAATGACAGCATATTTGATCTTCATGACACTTGTTACAGTTTTAAAACACTATATGATAAATATATTTTCTCTCATATTTATTAGATTAAAATATTGCTTATTAGTGGTCTGCACTGTGGTCATGAGTACCAGTGTTAAATTTTCTAGAAATTTTTAAACCAGTTATCATACTGTTGATAGTGTAAAATTAAGCATGGAGGAAATTGGCAAATACTACAATAAGAGCATTAATTAATTAACTAATGATTTACCAGTAAATACTCAAACAATTCCCTGTGGAATTTAATTATGTTCAATTTTAGGTATTCTAGTAAAACTCTAGTATTTTAACAATTTAAGCTATGTCAACAATTGTGAAGAGAGGTACACAGCAAGCTGGCACTCCCGGAGGAGAGCCCGAGAGCCTCGGGTATGCCGAAGGCCTTAGAGTCACTCTGTCATCTGGCTAAACTAAGGAATAGCTGTGCCCAGCTGAATTTTTTACTTTTCCTCCGTGAAAGGATCTCATTTGAAAAGCACGGTGTCTCTAAAGGAGCTCTTAAGCTTCTCAGATTGAGTTTGATGGTCTCAAAAAATAGGTAAGCATGCATATGAAAATGAATCTATTACTGATAAAACAAGATTCAGATATGTGGCAAAAACAATTTCCTGTAACATTTCCTCAGAGGAAACTATTTATGCCATTATGAAACACTCTTCTCCCATCATTCATTCTGGTTTATTCTCTATCAATATTTTGGTTTCCAGTTATAAATGTAGTTAAAATATCCAGTGCATCTTGCTATCTAGTTTCTGTCACACTAAGCTATGCTTGACTAATGATTACTTGTATAATTTCTTACTTTACAATATCCTTGCTAATCCTAAATCACTCTCAAAGCCAGTAATAGGTTCTGATGTGACATGTCACTCAGCATAAAGCTCCTCATGTATTTTTGATACCACACAGACTAGGGCAAGATCACTCTTAACATAAAATTATTCCTGTGAACTTTCCAAGAAAGAACTTTTGAAACAATTTCTTTTTTTAAATCTTTTTTAACCCATACGGACTTTTGGTGACTAACAACTCCCCTAACCCCTGGTAGCAAAAACCATTTTATAAATGTTGCCTAATATAGTATCACACAACCACTTCTGAGTCCTTTAGATTTTCAGCCTTCATGAGTTTTCAACTCTGTCATATTGAGCAGTTATTTATATTTCATCAGAATATCTATCTCTGTGTTTTCTATGTGCTTACATTGAGGTTCTCCAGTGGGCTAATACACATTTACCACTAAGTTTAAAAACTCTTGAAAGGGCCTTATATTTTTTGTATCTTTTAATTTGCTCAGTGTCTAATATGATGATCAGTACTCATTAGATATGCAATATATGCTGAAGAACCCTTATTTGTTTGTCTAACATGTATAACATATGCTAAACCCAGGAGATATCATATATAACTAGAGGAAACATCACTTTATAGTTGTAATATGGAATATTGCAATATGACAATGTATATTCAAGGACCACAATGCTTTCAAAGGAGTCAATGATTTTATGATGATAAGTCATTGTAGATGTTTTCAATAAATGTGTCATGTTCTGACAAACTATGGCTGGTCAAATTGTTCAAATTCTCTTGTTATTCTGGTCTTATAATTACTGTTTTGTTTGGTGATAAAAATTATTGTGGTATATAAAGTTTCAAGAATTTGGACCAGGGTTTCATAAAAGATAAATTAAAGAATCCCAGAAAGGCTGAACATTGAAATGGAATTTATCACCAGGTGAGTTTAAGGGCCAGACTTACAAGCAGGTAGAATTAGGGAGATCTGACAATGGCAGCCAGTGTTTGGGAAAAAGCTTCTAATTTCTGGAGAAGTAGGGTTATGTATCAAAAGGGCTATCAGCCTCCTGCCCCCTGCCCCCCCCCCAAAAAAAAAATCATGCTCAAAAAGAGAAGCAAACCAAAATGTATTTAGCTGAGAATAGCAGATTTCAGCTCTGAAAAAGAGGGCTCATGATCAACGCACCCTTCTCCTATTTAATAAAGAGGTAATATGCAACTTGACCATCACTCCAACACACAAGATGGCCACCCCCATGTGGTCAAAGATGGCCAACAGGGGAGGGCAGTTGTAGGTGACCAGGCCTGCAGGGGAGGGCAGTTAGGGGTGACTGGGCTGGCAGAGGAGGGCAGTTGGGGGGGACCAGACTTGCAGGGGAGGGCAGTTGGGGGCAACCAGGACTGCCGGGGAGGGCAGTTAGGGGTAATCGGGTAGGCAGGGGAGCAGTTAGGTGTTATCAGGTTGGCAGGGGAGTGGTTAAGGGGTAATCAGGCAGGCAAGCAGGTGAGTGGTTGGGAGCCAGCAGTCCTGTATTGTGAGAGGGATGCCTGACTGCCTGTTTAGTCCCGATCCCATAGGGATCTCACAGGGATTGGGCCTAAACCAGCAGTCGGACATCCCCTGAGGGGTCCCAGATTCGAGAGGATGCAGGCTGGGCTGAGGGACACACAACCCCCCCATATGCACAAATTTCATGCACCAAGCCTCTAGTAACTGACATAAGACTGACTTGCTTCCTAGATTTTCTGTAAATTCTAGGGTTGAGGAAGAGCCCACTGGTTCATACTAAATGATATCATCTGGAAAAGAAAATACAGAAGGTCCAGAACAGTCACTAGGGTCTTGTTGCATGATTGTCAAATGAGATGATTCTACAGGAAAAGCCCCTTTTAACGCAAAGTCTAAATAAATTTCTGGGCTCTGTATATAAGTTCCTTCAACTGGAGTAAAAAAGTGTCCTTTCCTACTCCCCTCTTATTCATCCACAAATCCCACAATTTATTCTGCAAACAGAACCACTGAATAAAACAGTATCTTCAGGCTGTCTATAAATGCATTTTAGCTCTGAAAGCATTTGAAGCTTTAAGCATACACCTATGTATACGTAACTATTAAAATAGTGTCTTTGGTCAAAACATTCGCTTTCAGGTATGCACAAATTTAGTATACTGGCTTTAAGCTTCTTGAGAAACAGCAAATTTTATAGGTAACTCTGATTATTAAGCCCTGCACTAGAAAGTTATTTGCATTAATCTACTCAAGTATAAAAGGTTGTGCGAGTTAAACATTTATAAGAGAGTGTTGATGAATCTCACTGACTTACCTGTATATCTTTTCTTAAAACATACACTTTATTTACTCAGCTTGAATTTAACTATAATACTCTAAACAAAAGTTAAAAAAATCATTATATTTTGTTATATAGCATTTACTGTTATGAAAAAAGTGACCTAAAAATGTCCCTTTTAATTTTATCAAATTTAGAAAACCTATGAACTGAAAGTGTGTAACTTGATTACATTGCATATTAAAACAAGGATAACCTGTGAAATTATAGTATTGATTAGAATAGTATTATTTAAATGTATAAACAGTTTTATTTCAAAAGGCATATTTTAAAAATAATCACATAATTCACTAATTAATTAATAGGTTACCTTATTTTTATTATTTCATATAAAAATGTTGTCCAGAATAGGAAAATATACAGGATGGGGAAAAATATGTTTACAATTGTTCATATGGAAAATAATACAATAATTAATAAATAAAAACACACAAATAAACTCTGTGTTTCCTATACTTGCAACTGTAAACTTACTTTTGCCCCACCCTCTATGGTTAACAATATTTATATGTTAAACCTTTTATTAATATTCTATTAAATCTAAGTCTGTATTTATACATATGAGCTTCCATTAATTTTAGTCAATTTAAATTTCAAAACAAATATAAAATTTAACCAGATAAAGTATAAAATGGGACTAATTATCTAAATAATACCTATGCATCCCCAACTTATTCTCTTTCAAATGTCTTACTTATTAAAATGTGGTCTGTTACTTCCTTGAATCATTCTACTTATTTTTTAAGATAGACACTGCCAGCATTAAATAAACAAAACTATGAATATATTGCTATTATTTTATTCAAGTTATTAAAAACAAAAACTCTTTGAAAGAGTTTGAACAAATAATTTCAATTGTTTACCCAAAAATAGTGTCAAATAACGTTCATCAGTGCCAATTCAACGCCAACAGGAATCCCCAATTTGGGGTGCGGTGAAAAAGAAAACTTGACTCCAGTGTAAAACAGCTCAATTGTGATAGAGTACAGCTGTCAAAGCAGCAGGGCTGTGAGGCAGCCCTAGGGCCAGGCCCCTCTCCGGCTAGACAGCTCTCCTCTGCTTGCTCATCTGCTCCTTTGTGCTTTGGTCCGCTTCACTTTGCTTTGCCTGCTCCATTCTGTGCCAGTCTGTTCTGATCTACTCTGCTTTGCTCTGGAGGGACATCTTTAGTGTCTCAGTTCAGCCAGGGAAATGCAGTCTTCAGTGGAAAGAGAGAATGCTCTCCCAGAGCCATAGGGAAGCTGGCTTATATGGACAAAAGTCTCTGCCCCTGGTTCCTGATTGGTCTCTCCTTATGCAAATGAGGACCCGAATCTTCACAGTGTGATTGCTCCAAAAGGCACTGTCCGGAATGGTCAGAATAGAGCCAATCTGGTTGCTTGGAACTGGGCAGCAACAAGTGTATGGGGAAAACCTCATTTCCATTGGTTGAAATAGGATTCTAGGATCTCCTTTGTGAGAGGGCTGGCTCAGATGGCAGAAATGAAGTGCAGGCAGGCAGTTCAGTGCAGCCTTGCATGAGAAGCCCTGTGTAGAAATGGTTGAAAGGCTCTGTTTTTTTGTTTATTTGTTTTTTAATTGGAGCCCAGCTAGCCACCAGAAACTCTTCTTAGTAGGTAACTTCTTTCTCAGGGTTCACAATCCTATCTAATAAAAGACAAAAAGGGTAATTAACCGTACCTCTGCTATGCTTCCCATTGGCTAATCAGGGCAATATGCAAATTAACTGCCAACAAAGGTGGCGGTGGCAGCCACACAGCTGAAGCATACATGAGGCTTGCTTGCTCCAGGCCACCAGAATCTTCTTAGTAGGTAACTTCTTTCTCAGGGTTCACAATCCTATCTAATAAAAGACAAAAAGGGTAATTAACCGTACCTCTGCTATGCTTCCCATTGGCTAATCAGGGCAATATGCAAATTTTCTGCCAACACAAA
>NW_006294243.1:1422083-1427245 GCF_000327345.1 Myotis davidii
CCGTTATAAACCCAAATGTGAGAAAGTGGCCTTTAGCTAGAGGCTTTGAAACTTTAAATGCAAAGCAAAATATTTCCAGGTGTAGAAGAAAGATTTTGTAGTAATTGTGGGTTGAAGAAAGAAAAAAAAACCTGATAATTGTTGAGAGAAATAGGAGACATTCAAATGTTCTATGCAGAGATTAGATGAGCTGCTCTTGAGTTGTGATTACTCATGACATTCATATCCTTCTCGTCCTGGCTTAACATAGTTGAAAATAAATTGTAACTTCAGCACATGTCAAAGTATTCCTGGACTATTCCACAGCATGCTCCTAAGCTTTGTTTCCCCAAACATTCCTCTACTTCAGTGATCGCTGCCAACACTCAACATGACAATTAGGTGGGGAGATGTGTGAGTAGCGTGTCATTCATGTTGCATATACTTTGATAACATCTGTTCCTTTTCTCTCAGCCCTTTGCCCATCTCTAAGAAGACTTGTTTTAATTTCATTATGATTGTAACATCCTTCTTTGTTATCTGTCCTCCCAGTTCATCTCTGTTTGCAATGAAGAAGTTACACAACACCCCTTTCACACCCTCAATTTGTGATGTTTTCTTCCACATAAGAGAATTTTAATATCAAACATGATCTATTGAACATCAACTTATTCAGACTTTTCTTAATATTTATTTGGGTGATTAACCTACTACACTTTCCAACAATGTGCTCTGATTATTTTTGCTTTTATTTAATTAAATCATATTGAGAGCAAGAGATATCAGTTAATTTATTTTCAAGCTCAGAAAGGCAAAGAAGAAAACGGTGGTATTGTCTTGAAAACTAGTAAAATGCAATAAGAAACTATTTCAAATTTTATGAGGCCAAAAATAAAAAAAACACCACACTATTATTAAAGGGAATAATCAAACTATTTTTTTGAAATAGAGTACAAAAACTATTGATTGAAAAAAATAAAATTCAAGGTGTAAGAAATATGAGGAACATAAACTCTTAAATGTGAGTTTTAAAAACTAAGATAAACACAAACTGTTAATATAATTTTAGGCCATAGAAAGTCTGATTTATAATGGAAAGGACACATGTATAGGTTTCCAGGAATAAAATATTTTGAAAAGTAAATGATTCCAGATCTTTGAATATTAAATACTTTAATAACATCAACATCTAACGATACAATTAACCTCTCCTGACATAACTGGCAAGGCTTTCTAAGGGATCTGAGCCATGAAAATAGAAATTGCCATTTAAAACTGACCCTAAATAAACTGAGTGGTTTATATTAACGACATTTAAAAATAATGTTCCTTGTCTAAATGTTTTTCTAGTTATCTAAATTACCTTCTAAAATACAATATAGAATAATACTAAAGTATTCACTTTTGTTTGTTTTTCTCCTTGATTCAAGCTAATGTTCCCAAGACACTTTCCAATTTATTTATTAAGATTTTTAAGTTATATTTTCCTTGATTTATGTATTTAACATTTAATTTTATACATGTGTTAATTTATTATATTTATATTGCTATTTACTGTACACTTTGAATATTTCCTTTAGTCTGTGGAGAAACCTTAGAGTTGAAATAAATAGACTATTATGTTACCCCAAATAATTAAAAAATAAATATTTTAGCCTTGACCGGTTTGGCTCAGTGGCTAGAGCATTGGCCTGTGGACTGAAGAGTCCCAGGTTCGATTCCGGTCAAGGGCATGTACCTTGATTGTGGGCACATCCCCAGTAGTGGGTGTGCAGGAGGCAGCTGATCAATGTTTCTCTCTCATCAATGTTTCTAACTCTCTATCCCTTTCCCTTCCACTTTGTAAAAAAATCAATAAAATATATTTTTTAAAAAAACAAAAAACAAATATTTTAAATAATCTTTACATGAAAATCATAAGAATGATTCTAAGAGGAAAAGAAGTCACAAAACAAAGATAAATCAAACACATAAACCTAATTGTTCAATTACCTTATCCATTCTATATTAATTTTGTTTGTATACAATCTGTATTTATTATTAAGATCAAAACTTTGATAAA
The DNA here is from genome assembly GCF_000327345.1 of Myotis davidii. Taxonomy (NCBI): domain Eukaryota; kingdom Metazoa; phylum Chordata; class Mammalia; order Chiroptera; family Vespertilionidae; genus Myotis; species Myotis davidii. The sequence goes on from NW_006294243.1 coordinate 1,424,125, forward strand.
CTAATGAAAATGTTCTACCACATTATCTAATAACTATTTAATGCATTGGTGGGGTCCCTCAGCCTAGCCTGTGGGGATCAGGCCGCAACTAGCTCTCTGAAATCCCCCAAGGGGTCCCAGGTTCTCGGGTGATGCACCCCAGAATTGGGATCCCTCCTCTCTTCTCCCAATATTATGTCACTTTCTCTCTGTATCTGTGTTGCTTCTTTCATCTCACTTTATCCTAAGTTTGGCGGTAACTGACAACTTGTGGGCATTTAGCTACAAAATGCAATTATTTAGCAAACAAGATTTAATTAGCATGGAATCTAGTTGGTCTAGGGCAGGACCCTGCTCAATGTCAGGCACCTGCCCGGGTCCTTCTGCCCAGGCAGAGTGCTGTGGGAGCAGAAACCTCCTGCTTCCCACCTGAGTTGCTCCTTCACCTCCTTCCCTCCCCGGAGGTTGCCAGCTGGCACTACTGTCCGCCCAGAAGGAGGAAAGCCATAGCTAGTTCCCAGCAGAGAGTGGTTGCAGGGAAAATTTGCTGCCTCCATTGAAAATGGAATTAAGCAGATGGGCTGGTGGGAGCTCCAGCATCAGGGCCACAGCCAGTAGGTCCTGCATGTCTCATCATTTAGCTAATTGAGTGGATAAGTTTCTGTAAGGGCCAGACCCACGATCTCTGCAATGGGCTAGAGGTCCAGTGGGGTGCCAGACCTGAAGTGGGGAGCCAATGGGCTAGAGGCCTGGTGCATGAATTCATGCACTGGTGGTAGGGTCCCTCAGCCTGGCCTGTGTGGATCAGGCTGAAACCAGCTCTTCACATCCCCCAAGGAGTCCTGGATTGCAAGAGGGCAATTCTTGGCTGGTTGGCTGGTCACTTAGGCTTTTATATATATATATATACTAGAGGCCTAGTGCACAAAATTTGTGCACAGATGGGGTGGTGACCCTCAGCCCAGCTGCACCCTCTCCAATCTGGGACCCCTTGGGTGATGTCCAACTGCTGGTTTAGTCCCGATCCCCCTAACCACTCCCCTGCCAGTCTGATTGATGCCTAACTGTTCCCCTGCTGGCCTGGTCACCCCCACCTACCCTCCCCTGCAAGCCTGGTTGCTCCCAACTGCCTTTCCCTGCCAGCCTAGTTGCACCCAACTGCCCTCCCCTCCAGGTCTGGTTGTCCCCAACTGCCCTCTCCTGCTGGCCTGATCCCCCTAATTGTTCTCCCCTACTGGCCTGATCACCCTTAACTGCCTCTGTCTTGGCCCCGCCACCAAGGCTTTGTCCAGAAGGACATCCAGAAGGTCGTTTGGAAGATGTCTGGTCTAGTTAGCATCTTACCCTTTTATTAGTATAGATACTACTTATTCAGATGATCAATACCTAAAAATGGTCTATTGGCTTGCTTTCAAATTCTTCCTTTTATTTATGCTTTCCAAACTTTGACAGCTAAATCACATCTCTTCTTTATCTTTATCTCTTCATGCTGAAAATGTGCTATAATGATCATATATGCTGCCTATTTAGGAAACAAATGATCCAGAAGGTTAACTAACCTGCCCCAGGGTCACACAACTTGCTCTTGGATGAGTCACAATTAGAACTCAGGGATTTAGAATCCTATTTGGTGCCAAGCTTCCCCTTAATTCCTAACTACATAGCAATTTCCCAGTAATTTTTAAGTTATAAACAGATGTTAAATGAGCAATGAACTATGAAAGCTTTATAAATGTGAATAAAGCGTAGAGTGATAATCAAATAAAATTTACAACAAAGTGCATTTAGCACACACTTAATGATATGCACAATCTATATCCTGCCCGAGGTAACTAGGTATAAATTGTAAGCTATCACCATAAAAGAGCACAATTAGTCTTTTAAATGATCAATTGTATCGTTTTAGCTCTTTAATTTTTAAAATTTTAGGTCATTAATTATCCCTGATTCTAGTTTACTTTCAGTTGTGTTTTGTTCAAGCTATGCTTAGAAGGATTTCATAAGGCACAAATACACACATTCACAAGAACATGTTGAAGGAATTCTATAGATAATTGAGTAAAACAATCTATTCAAAAGCACTTTGGAAGCGGGAAAGGCCTCTGGAAATCTAGGGTTGTAGACTAAGTCTTAGGAGGGAGTTACAGCAGTTTCTAGCGGGGTGAACTATTTTCATCAAAGAAATCGAACAAAAAGTTCCTACCTTGAAAGAAAAAGTTGCTTGTTGCTTCAAGTAACAGAGCTGTGCCAGTTGGGACTGCTGAGCTCCAGGTTAAGCAAAAGTACAATGATAAGCAGGGCAGGAACAAGGAATTGAACTTGAAAAATGCTAGAGCACAAAGAAGAGGCAAAGGGAGAGGGAGGTTGAACCAGTGTGAATTACACTCGCCTGGATCGCTGGGTCTTCGGGGGTTGGAGATCAGTGCCAAAATGCATGCTTTGCCTGTCTCCCTCTTTGATTCCCCTTGGGCTAGAACTTCAGGAAAACAGCAGATGACATGTGATAGGAAGACCACTGCCTAAAACTTGCTTCCCGCTTCCCTTGCCAGCTTTTACCCGGGGCAAGGCTAAGCTGCTTTAGTAGAAGAGACTTCATTTCTGGCTGCAACTTAATGAATTTGCCCGTTTTTTATTTAGTGAGTGTCCCTGGCTTAAGGAAGAGTTCATCTTAAATGAACAGGCAGCAGCAAAATAACCTATAATAATATAATTGAAACATAACTGTTATGGCATTCAATAAGAGGAAAATATTATTTTAGGAGCTTTGGTTCTGTCTGATAATCAGAAATGTCTAAAAAGGAAAGATAAGATCTTGAAGATTAAGGATGAGCATTTTAGCAGAATCTTTTTAATATATAAAAATCTCTATGTGTTTGTACCCTATTAATGAATCATAAAATCAATTTAATGGATCACAACCATTATTGAAATAGTAACTAGAATAGAATAAGCATATAATAGAAGCTATCAGAGTGCATGGTTTATAGGAAAAGTATCATTTGATGAAACATTTGTCTTTGGTGTGTGTGTGTGCATGTATATGCATGTGCCTGTGTGTATGTGTATGTTCTGGCTCGCTATGTATATTATTTGAATTAAAGAAAAACCAACAATAACCTACCCCCTCAGAAAAAATAAACAA
>NW_006294243.1:1428469-1432110 GCF_000327345.1 Myotis davidii
GTCTCCTGCACCTCCCCCCCCCCTCACTGGGGTTCAAGCCCGCAACCCAGGCATGTGCCCCTGGCCAGAATCGAACCTGGGACCCTTCAGTCTGCAGGCTGATGCTATATCCACTGAGCCAAGCCGGCCTGGGCTACAAAATTTGTATTAAAATGTTTCTTACATTCCGTTATATTGGCTGGGCCACAAAAATATTTGTGGTGGGCCGCGAGTTTGACATGCTTGTTCTAAGGTGTTCTCACCTCTGAATCAATTTATTTCATGTAATAAGAGTTACCACTGTTCAACACACATCATATGGAAGAGTATACTAGCTCCCCTCTCCAAGTAAGAAAATATGACTAACACCAATGCTATTGGAAGTTGGTAACCCCTATGAGAGTTTTAAGAGAGAGAAATGGTGCACATATCCACACATATGCAGCCATAATTTCTACTTTGCAATACAAGATTACTGCACCATAGTAATCTAAACTGGAATTTTTCTAAGATTTTTTCAATATAAAGTTTTCAATATGTAATCAACATTGGTTTTATAAAGCTTAATCTGTTCAGTTTTTTTATTGTTATTTGGTGTTTTTATTATTTTACTGACCCAGCTTAATGAATAAAAACAATAGTGAAATTCAACAGGCCTTTTGCTAAATGAGTTTTCTATCTAAATTGCTTATGGAGCAACAAATGTGCCACGGGAAGGAAGTGTACAATGTCAACTGTCAGAGAGCATATCTCAGAGAGGCTTATGCGATTCTGTGTGACTCAAGATTGAAGCAACTAATAATAAGGGTTAAGGAGCAGATGGAGGTAGCAAATAGGGTAATACGTTTGTTTAATGGAGTATCTTTTTTCTTATATCACTGATGAAAGAGACTGCTTATACCTGCTGTTACATTAAACCATTATATTCTCTTTTTCTTATTCACAGAATCAAAGTTTCCTAGAAAATGTGCAATAACTAAAGTCTGGTAGCAATGTGTTAGTCCAATTTTTTTCTAGGTGCCTAAGTATATTAATCTTTTTTGAATGACAGTATAATTGAAATTGAGTACATGTACATAGTAGATTCCTCAACTGATTCATCTCATGAGTTAAGGAATTATTTAATTATTTTATGGTGGAGATATATATATATATCATGGCATTTACCATTTTAACTATTTTTTAAAATATATTTTTATCGATTTCAGAGAGGAACGGGGAGGGAGAGATATAAATATCAATGATGAGAAAGAATCATTAGTTGGCTGCCTTCTGTATACTCCACAATGGACCAGGAATTGAACCATGAACTCCTGGTTCATAGGTTGATGCTGAACCACTGAGCAACACCAGCTGGCCCTATTTGAACTATTTAAGTATACAGTTCAGACAGGAGCTGGCCACCTATGGACCCAGAAACTGAGTGACACTTATCACCTCTTTTTTTTTTTTTACTTTTTAAATAAGACTCCAATACTATCCCTAATATTCCTACACATAGATTCACACACGGTCTCTCTCATTATTCCCTTATAATTATTTTTGGTGTCTCTGAGCATTCTGGGATGTCACAAAGGAATTAAGAACAGTTATGGTTCTTCTATTCCTCTTGTATTCCCAATGGAGGTGAGAAGCCAAGATATGTGTGAAAGAGGATCCTACTAGCCCTTCTATTTTCCATTGTCGTCTCTCATTCCTCCACCTCTGAGAGCCCTGCCTCTATAGATAGTATTAGTAACTAATATTTTTCATTTCTTCCCTGCACACTTATGTCCAGCAAAACTATCTCCAAAATTTAAAATCTCCACCAGAAACCTTGAACTAAATATAACTGACATGATTAATGAATTTGAAAAAAAAAAAACTAAACTAATTTTCTCTTAGCCACTGAATTTCACTAAGCACTTAAGATGTGCAAGAAAAAGTATAAGGCACATTTTACCTCCAAATACCTTCAATGTCATCACTAGCAGCATTATGTCATCATCATCACCATCATCATCTCATCAGTACTCCATAGATATTTATAAAAGCATTAGAGTGCGCGAGTAGAGTAGCTCTCTTCCTCTTGCCTCAGCTGGCCTCTGGCCCATCACTGCTGGTAGCTCACTTCCCCGCCCTCCTTGCTCACTGCTCCTAGCCCTCCCCTGCTCATAGCTCTCCATTTCTAGTAGCTAGCTAGCCACTGCTCATCACTCTCTTCCTCTAGTAGCTCGCGCCCCACCTGCCTGCTGTGACAGCTGCGGCTCATTTGGTCATGATGGTGTTGTGGCGTGATAGCCATGGGCCTTTTATATAAGAGATAACTATTGCAGGAAATGGAATACAGTGGTTTGGCTCAGTAGATAGAGTGTCAGCCTGCAGACTGAAAAGTCCCAGGTTTGATTCCGGTCAAGGACATGTAACATGGTTGCGGGCACATCCCCAGTAGGAGGTGTGCAGGAGGCAGCTGATTGATGTTTCTCTCCTATTGATGTTTCTAACTCTCTATCCCTCTCCCTTTCTCTCTGCAAAAAATAAATAAAATATATTTTAGAAAAAAGAAAGTTTGATCTATCCCACACTCATAGTCGTGTGGGATAACAATAAAACTTTGCACACTAGATTATAATTTTAAAATGCTTTCAGTTATATTTTGTTGTTATAATAAATTTTAAACTCTAAATTGCTAAATATTTAGCTTTTACTTACCTTACTACCTCATAATTTGAAAATTTTCTAATTTTGTTCACCCAGTTGCTTGCACAATATTGTACTATTTAACTGGGTATCTCTATAGAAGTACCACTTTTCTGGAGGGAATGGAAGCAACATTATTTCAGTGTTAAGCATGCTACATTTACAATGACACATTTATTTATAAATATTTAGTGTGTAGACAGTTGGCTATAATAGACTGGACCTCAGTAGTGAGAACTAAGTTAAAGAATTGGGATTCATGAGATGTACTGTCAGGGGATGAGGCCTTGGAGAAAACCACCCCCCCCAAAAAAAATAGGTAAATGAGATGAGATGAGAGAATCTTAAGGACTTCTACCTAAAGAGCAGGTGGGTTGGTCAAGGAAAAGGTTTTCCTAGGAGGCTTATAAGGCCAGTCAGAGATAAACGAGAAAAGTAGGAGATTATGCACAGAAAGAGAGCGTTCCAGAAAAGAGAATGGTTACAGATGATTATGATACAGGACTGAAAATTTCAAACCAGATTCTGCAATTAGGTATTAATGGTGACACTCAGGAAGAGAGCTGGAATTGACTTTTGTGCTTCAAGACTGGATGTGTGCCCTGCCAGTTAGCTCATTTTTTTAGAGCATCATCCAAATATGCCAAGGTTGTGGGTTCAATTCTGATCAGGGCACATACCAAGGTTGCAGGTTTGATACCTTGTCAGGGTGTGTTTGGGAGGCAACTGATCCATATTTTGCTCTCATATCTTTCTCTCTGTTTCTCTCTCTCTCCCTTTCTCTCTCTAAATGAATAATAAAAAAATCCGTGGGTGAGAATAAAAAAAAAAAAGAATCAAGTAATGAATGCATAAATAAGTGAAACAACAAATCAATGTTTTTCTTCTTCCCTCCCTCTCTCTCTTCCTCCCTCCTTCCAACCCTTCCTCTTTCTAAAAAAAAATTAATTAAAAAAAAGAAATGAAATCAGAATTTCTCACAT
>NW_006294243.1:1432132-1438725 GCF_000327345.1 Myotis davidii
ATATATAGAGAGAGAGAGAGAGAGAGAGAATGGTGAGGACATGAAGACATCCAGGGAAGATGGAGACTGCATGATTGCGTTTTTTGTGTGTTTCATTCTGTTTTTGTATGCACAATTGTAAAAAATCAGACCCTCTCTGTGTGCTCTTGTCTCCTCTGATTTCCTTCCTTCTTATCCTTTATTTTCTCCCCCAAGTCCACCCCCTCCCCCCAATCTCTCTTAGTTTAGTTCTCTCTCCAATTCTGTGTTTGGTGCACTGAGAGTTCTCACCTATCTTTTCAGACACTGGAATGAGAATTTGGCTGAGAGAAAAATTGATTAACATATAATCCCTTTTAAAAGTTAGATTTTGCTCCTGTGGTACTGGCTTCACCATGTGGAGGGTGTTAGTGTATGTTTGCTTTTCATTGCTGATTCTGATAGCAGAAACTGCAGTTGGGTAAATGTCACTGCTCTCCAGGGTCCTGAATGCCAGGATGCGGCTGGATCATTGGATTCCCTTTAAAGTGCTTGAAGAAATAAAGACCTGACCCTCTATGAGGCATTCTTGTAAAGACATCAACCAAATGGAACATTCTTTACTAATGTATTTATAGAACACACTTTCTGGTGATGAATTTAGGACCAACTTTGGGAGAATTTTACTTTTATTTTCACCCAGGGAAAATAGCATCATAAATCATACCAAAACTATTTTCTTTCTATTTACCACACAATATGGAATGTGTTTTGTTACATGAGTAAGTGACTGTTTTACTCTTTTCTGCATATTTAATGTATCTGCCTGAATCTCTCCTAGCTTAATAAATTCTCCACATTATGAAACTAAACTCACACAACAGTGCCTAAAATAGAAGATGCACTCATGAAATAGTAGGCATTTTTGGTGAGAGGCAGAGCTCATCTCTTACTTGAAACTGAAAAGGCCCTGGAATTGCTTTTCAATCTCATTTTGCATCTAGGATATAAGCACACAACTTCAATTTTTACATCAGAAACACTCTTTGCAGTTTCTGAATGGAAATATCCTTATTGCAGGATGTCAAAGAAGCAGGAACAATGGAGAATGAGCTAATGGCCAATGGTGGCTGAGGAGCAGACACACACTGGTTTCTGGGGCAATAGTAGCCACGTTCCCAGAGCACCCTCCAATCTCGACAGGCCTCACTTTCTCACGTGCAGTGTGAGAAGCCTGTTCATCTGCTGTGAAATGCTGTTAGCTAAGGTCTCAACTGCAGTGTAGCATCCTTCTCTCTGCTCTTTTTCTATACCTGATTCTCAAGGCTTCTGTGATCTATTCAAGCTGTTTGAATTTACTTTCTGCCTTAATAATAATCAGATTCTGTTGCCTCCAGCGAAGAACCCTGATGGATACAATTGCTGTATACCTCAAAACTCAGAAGTGACCTCCAAGGATCTTATAAAATTTAACTTTGTACATTATTAATGCTTCAAAAGTTCAAGTATGGGATATATATGTGAAAATACTCTGTTTATTCTTCAGATCTGGTAATGAAGTGAGATACTAAGGTTTGGTTACTTCAGGCAAGCATTCGGAGAATGAGGCCATGGAAGGTCAGGTTCTGATGGCTGCTTGGGAGATTGCTTTCACAGTTTGAAATATAAAAGCTCAAGCTCCAAAGGCTAATTTCTAACTGGTTTCTAGCAATATGCCCTCAGAAAACACAGTTGATTTTTTGAGATCTGCTCTATAATGCCCCAAATAATGATTTTTATCTTTAAACTCTTTAAGGACATTTTGAATGGTGGGCTATGAACTCCGCAATTTATTTTTCATTATTGACACTATTACAGATGTCCCTCATTCCCGCCCTCCGACCTTTGCCCACCTCAACCTGGGCCTCATACCCCCTCCCCTGGCCTTCACCACACTGTTGTGTGTATGCATGGGTTATAGATATATGTTCTTTGGTTAATTTCTTTACCTTCCCTTGTCCAGTGCTCCCCAACTCCCTCCCCTCTGACATCTGTCAATCTGTACCATGCATCCATGCCTCTGGTTCTATTTTGTTTTTCGGTTTATTTCTTCCATTATATTCCACATATTAGTGAGATTATTATGCTAAGCAAAATAAACCAGTCAGAGAGTCAGAGAAAGACAAATACCCTATGGACTCCACAATTTATTTACTTTTGTAGCTGTATGAATTAGATCCTTCTTGATGGATCATGGTTCCACCTCAATCCTTTTAGCCCAAAGGAAACATTTTCTAGCTAACTGGGCACTCCCTTAAAACCATACACCAGTTTCTTGTCTAAGCTACAAGTCTGAGCTTCTTCACAACTCTTTAAAAGAAGGAGCATATTTCAGGATTTGGATCTAAACAAATCTTTGTGTTTTAAGACATGTGATTATACAGAGCTTATGTCTTAATATACCCGCGTATACTCAGAATCAGAAAAAATGTTTTATGTTTGGAATCCTATAATTTAAAAGTCTATATTGATACTTTCATAATACCTCTGAATAAATGAAATACATATACTTCTGCATGGAGGGGAGAAATTTCCTCTACCTTTTATATGCAAATAATAACATAATCTTATTTTCTTAAAATAGAAATAATATTAACAAGCCCTGGCCGGGTAGCTTAGTTGGTTAGAGCATTGTCCCTTTATGCCAAGATTGTGGGGTCCATCCCTGGTCAGGGCACATACAAGTATCAACAGGTGAATGCATAAATAAGTGGGACAAGAAATTGATGTTTTTCTCTCTTTCTTCTTTTCTCTCTCCCCAAAATAAAATTATTTTTAAAAAGAAATACTATTAACAGAGAAGTGACCCTGATTGATACCTACTTGCTACCATAAATAGTAATTATTTGAGTTAGAAAATTACCAAACTGGTTTAAAAACAAATTATTCAGAAAGGTACCTTATTCAATAACCTTGAGAAAAGGTTATCTTCTAGTGTTAAACTGAATTTACAAAACATGTCATACTTTACCAATATTATTTAATTGGCAAGAATGACATTGAATAAAACTCACTATTATTCAGATTAAACCAATTTGGTGTGACATATAACCTAGAGGTTTGACTCTCAGAGAGGACTGAAATCAAACTTTTGCCCTTTTTGGAAAAATCTTGTTCTTTTCATGGATGGCCTTTCCATTTTGAGTCTCATCAACTTTCATTTGTGGAAGTGAAGTCTACTTTGAGCTTAGCTGATTGTGGAAACATGCCTTCATCCTATTTCAATACAACACAGATCGGCTTTCACGAATTTTAAAGAACATAAATTCAATTCATTAGCTGCAATATGGTATCTATCAAAACCCAGTCGAAGTGGATAACTAGTAGGAAATATTGGCTGAAAGAAATTTAAATATTGATTTATTAATCCACTTATATTAGTAATTTAAAAAATTAAGTTCTGGAGCACTCTCTTCAGGCAAGGCTTGTGTGAGTATAGACTCGGTGTGTGATAGATGGAGGTGGAATGGCCCTGTTTGGAGTGCAAGTGGAGAGCCCTGTTCCCAGCCACTGAAACCTTGGATTCCCCTAGACCTAGAGAGCAGTGTTTGGAATACTTCACTCTGAATATGTTAATCTGGTTTGCTGTATTAAGGCATCCCGCTAAATTATGTATACCAGGGCCACACTTCTGCAAATCCTCACCACCAAGCATCTCCGATTCATTGCCTGTATTACATGGCGTGGGCTATTGGGTGGCTTTATAAAAGATACAACCTTTGAAACTCATCATTGCACTTATTGTGATTATGATTTTAAGATATTCATTATGATATGATAACTCCTCTTTACTCACAGGAAAATTTATTTTAAGTGTCATAAGTAGGAATGATTGTACTCATGTGAAATCAGATTGGGACACTAAGACAATAATAAAGGGCTTCTTATATTTATCGGTTGCTAATAAATACAAGGACAGATTTGTAGTTAAAATCTAGCAAATGTACAGCAACTTCTGCCATATTTTGTGTGCTATTCATTGATTTTGTGTGCTCTCGTTGGGTTTTTAAGTTTGTTTCTTTATTTGGGGGTTTATTATTTCACTGATTTTGCCATTAATCTGTTGCATTTTTTCAACCAAAAATAAATAAATCTGCTTTTATAATTTGCACTTTTGAATGTTGCCTGAAATCATTTTGGGGAAAACAAGGCGGGATATAAGTTTATTAGAATAATTTTAAAATGTGCTCTTTTTCCTCATTCATGGGAGACTTAAGTGTGTGTGTTTAATATGGAAACTTCTGAAGTTCTCCTTTTCTCTTCTCAATATTTGTCTTCAACAAATTCACTTACTCCTAACCTGTTCTTAAACACACACACACACACACACACACACACACACACACACACTATAAATAAGGTACTAACACGTTTTCAAATATTTGATGTAGTCATGAACAATTAATTGTAAACAGTCCTTTTTCCTCAAAAATAATTTAGGAGGAAATATTTGTCTTCTACTTTTAATTAAAATACCTCCTAGATTCCTAGTTTGGTATAAAAATGCCAGACTCCAAACACTTTTTAAAGCTTAACAACTAACCAGACAGAATAGTGAAGGGAGCTACTAGTGCCTTTGCACTTCATTAGCAGAAAATTAATGCAGAGCTTTTTAAAAAATGTTTTCAGAAAGCTAAGCAGCTACACCAAAGAGAGCTATTATGTGCATACAGATATCAGATATGTAAATTGGGTTGAACTTTGTTTGCATCTATCAACCTGTCCTCAGTAAGGTTGACCAGGAATTTGTAAAAAAAATGCTATAGTAATTAATATATCTAAACTAATAACTTGTCTCCTGAGTATGGTCTTTTGGAGGTAACAGTCTCAACATTGGTGGGAACAGAATTTTAACTTTATTATTTCCAACCATATTTCAGGCAATAAGGTAATTTCTATACCACCAACTGATTGACTAAATTAAAAAGTATTGCTCAGGTGTCCTTAAAGAGTTAAAAATTTTTATTAGGAAATATTTTTCTCACAGCATCAAGCTCAGCACAACTATCCAGTTAAAAATAAATATTTCTCAATGTTAAAAAATTATCTGCTTAATAGTCAGAGAGCCTAACAGATCCCCAGGGATAATTAGACAGAATCACACTATGGAAACTGGGAGGCACATCAAGCAAATAATTTCTAATACATTTCAAGCAGTGTTTCTCCACTTTTGCCCTGTAATTATTTCTCACACAATATGATCCATCCCAGGGCAGAATTTCTGAATATAAACATAACTTTCAGTGGGAACCACTAATGAAGGAGCAATGCTTAGTGCTATCCAGCACAAGGACATGCATAAATCATTATCTCAAAATGCAAAAACAGAGTAAGCTACTTTATTATTCAAGAGTTACCATCCTAGTACATTAGTATCCCCAAACTAATGACATCAAGTAGACTTGAATTCTAGCTAAAACTTTCTAGCCCACGAAAGCAATATGAATACATTTATTATTTCCAAATTTCCTTGAGAAATTTTTTAATTAGCTGTATAATTTTAGGCAACATATTAATAGCATTTCTGTCAAACAAAGCCAGCATTTTAATGAAACCAAATTTTTCCAAAAAGTATTTATACATAGAATACTGGTACATTTTTATAAATTAAATAATATATTGCATATAATAAATGTGTTAGTCTCTAATTAGCTTATTAATTCTGGCATAGATAATCTGTAAGCAGATTTCACAGAGTTTAGATCCCACATAATATTTATAAACTGACCAGATAATTATTGATAAAGAAGTTATATATATATTTCTTTATTGTTTAAGGTATTACATATATGTGTGTATGTATATATATATATACACACACACATATATGTAATACCTATATATATACTAGTAGCCCATCATTCAATATCGCACACAATAGGCTGCCCACCACTTCAGTGGGAGCCGGCAGGAACTGCAACGCACCACTGGAAGCTGTGCTGCTTCCACAGGAGCCATGCGGCTTCCACGGGAGGTGGAGGCAAGCTGCCGGTGCCCATGGGAGCCAGGATGGACCCACGCCAATTCTGCGGGAGGCGGGAGGGTGCTGGGCTGCTTCCGTGGGAGGAGGGCCCACTGTCTCCTCTCCAGGCAGGACCCCCTGTCCCTGTCCTGTCTGCTCTGGGCCTCACCTGTGCACACAACCTCCTCCTGTCCTGTTGTGACCCGTTATGGTGCCCCAGCCTAATTTGCATACTCTATCTATCTATCTATCTATCTACACTAATAAAAGAGAAAAATAGTAATTGGCGTACAGCGCTACCCTTTTCATTGGCTAATCAGGGCTATATGGAAATTAACTGCCAACTAAGATTGGCAGTTAACTGCCACAAGATGGCAGTTAATTTGCATATGTTGGCACAATGCAGGGAGGCGAAAGGGAAAGCAGGAAGAACCCCCCTGCCACTGACAGTGGTTGGAAACCCAGAGGGGAGCTAAGAGCTGGGGGAGAATCAGGCACCTTTGCCGCCCTGTCCAGTGATAGCAGGAAGTAGGGGTGGAGCCAGCTATGGGAGCTGGGCACGGTCGAAGCTGGCAGTCCCAGGAGCTAGGGGTCCCTTGCCTGGGCCTAAAGCGGAGCCCACGATCGCGGGGCT
>NW_006294243.1:1439037-1459123 GCF_000327345.1 Myotis davidii
GCAAATAAACATGATATGCAAATTAATCGCCAACAAAGATGGCGGATAATTTGCATACCACAGGCAGGGCGGGACAGCTCAGCTGCCAGAGCGAGCCGCCATCCTGGGCTGCAGGCCAGCCCCAGAAGCTGCCCAGAAGCTGGTGATCGGGGGGAGATGGGGGTCCCCTGCCCAGGCCTGACACCTGGGCCAGAGGCATCAGGCCTGGGCGGGGGCAGAGCCAGCAATCGGAGGGGTCTGGGGGTCCCCTGCCCAGGCCAGACGCCTGGGCCAGAGGCATCAGGCCTGGGCTGGGGGCAGAACCAGTGATGGGGGGAAATGAGGTTCCCCTGCCCAGGCCTGACAGGACTGATCCTGCGATTGGAGGGTGATAGGGGTCAACGCCTGAGGGCTCCCAGTATGTGAGAGGGGGCAGGCTGGGCTGAGGGACACTCCCCCACCCTCACACCCAGTGCATGAATTTCGTGCACCAGGCCCCTAATATATATATTTTAACTTGGAACCAAGACTAAGCCCCCTCTTGCTTTCTAGGATTTCACTTAGGAGTCAGGGAATCGTGTGTGTGTGTGTGTGTGTGTGTGTGTGTGTGTGTGTGTGTGTGTCTGTGAGATCACATGCTGGTAGGAGGGGGAGATTTCTGTCCTGACCCTTAATGTCCTTTAGGCTGATAATTTTGCCTTAGTTCCCACATATGCACCTACCCTGCTAATGCCACTTTATAATGCTCTAGGGTTTGGCAGATGCCATGTAGGTAAATGTTACTCATCCTTCAGGACTCTTTTCTGTCTTCCATTTTTTTCTAAATGTCCCTCTATCATCTATTTAAAACAAAAGCATGTCTTACCTTCATGCTTTATATGATATTTTTGGCATTCTGAACTGGGAGGACTCGTTCTATATCTTGCTAACATAATTCAAAATTTTCTTTTCAATTATGATCTCTCAACTACAGTGATTTTAATGTACTTTAGCCCTCTTCCTCTAGAAACCTTGATGAGGTAAGATATAGGTTATATCAATTTGTCCCTACCAGTTTGACATGTCCAGAGCTACAATTGTTATATTTCCCAAAGAAGAAGTTCAGCTAAATATTGAGATTTTTTTAAAACTATCTTTAAAAAAATTTTTATTGTTTAAAGTATTACATATAGTATTACATATGTCTCCTTCTTTCCCCTTTGGCCACCCCCAATCCCCAGCTCATGCCCTCACCACCACCCCCTAGTGACTATATCCATTGATTGTGTTTATATGCGTGCATACAAGTTCTTTGGTTGATCTCTTACCTCCACCCCCAATCCCTGCCTTCCCTCTGGTGATTGACGAACTATTCGATGCTTCTATGTCTCTGGATCTATTTTTATTCATCAGTTTATGTTTTTCATTATATTCCACAAATGAGTGAGATCATGTGATATTTACCTTTCTCTGACTGGCTTACTTTGCTTAGCATAATGCTCTCCAGGTCCATCCATGCTGTTGCAAATGGTAAGAATTCCTTCTTTTTTAGAGCAGCATAGTATTCCATTGTATAGGTGTACCATAGTTTTCTAATCCACTCATCTGCTGATGGGCACTTAGGTTGTTTCCAAATCTTAGCTATTGTAAATTGTGCTGCTATGAACATAGGGTGCATATGTCCTTTCTGATTGGTGTTTCTGATTTTTGGGATATATTCCTAGAAGTGGGATTACTGGGTCAAATAGGAGTTCCATTTTCAATTTTTTGAGGAAACTCTATACTGTTTTCCACAGTGGCTAATTTTATTTCATTGTTGGGCCCAGCTATTCTAACCAGAAAGGAAAATAATACTCAAGACTATTTAATTACAGCCTTTGTTTGAATTATTATCTAGCCCAGTTTTTGTTGGTAGATATCCAACCACAATATCTCTTGTTAGTAGATTTTGGAAGGGAAACAAGGCAACAGGAGCAAAATAAAAAAAAGATGAGGCTTTCTGTGAAGTTCCTCCCTTCGGAATAGGTCCACTCTAGTATAATTTGAAGTCAGGACTTGTGATACCTCTAGCATTGTTCTTTTTTCTCAGGGTTGCTTTTATTAATCATGGTCTTTTGTGGTTCCATACAAATCTCTTGATATATTGTTTTATTTCTTTAAAAAATGCCATTGAGCTTTTGATGTAGATTGCAGTAAATCTGTATATTGCTTTAGATAAGATGCCCATTGTAACTACGATGAGTCCTCCAATCCATGGACACAAAATGTCTTTCTATTTCTTTGTGTCTTTTAAATCTTTTTAAATAATGCTTTGTAGTTTTAGGTGTATAGGGTCTTTATAACCTTTGTTAAGTTTATTCTTATGTATTTTATTCTTTTTGATGTAATTGCAAAATAATTTTTTTCATTTTTTTCTCAAATTTCATTGTTAGTATATAAGAATGCAATAGAGTTTTATACACTGACTAGCGGCCTGGTGCACAAAATTTGTGCACTGGGGGGTGTCCCTCAGCCCAGTCTTCACCCTCTCCAATCTGCGACATCCCTCTCACAATCTGGGACTGCTGGCTCCTAACCACTTGCCTACCTGCCTGCCTGATTGCCCTTAATTGCCTCTGCCTGCCAGCCTGATCAACACTTAACCACTCCTCTGCCAACCTGATTGACGCCTAACTGTTCCTCTGCTGGCCTGGTTGCCCCCTACTCCCCTCCCCTGCCAACCTGGTCGCCCCCAACTGCCCTCTCCTGCAGGACTGGTCTGCCCCAACTGCCCTTCCCTGCTGGCCTGGTTGCCCACAATTGCCCTCCCCTGCCAGCCATCTTGTGGCTGTGGGTGTCACCATCTTTGAGGGTGGGGCAGTCAGTTAGCATATTCCTTCCTTATTGGCTGTGGGTGCCAACATCTTTGCCATGGCATGAGGGTCAATTAGCATATTCCCTCTTTATCAATAGTATTTTTGTATCTGCAACTTTACTGTCTTTGTTTAATGTTTCTAATAGTTGTGTCTGTGTGTGTGTGTGTGTGTGTGAGAGAGAGAGAGAGAGAGAGTTTTAAGAGATTTCTATACAAAAAATTGTGTTATCTGCAAAAAGGGACAATTTTACTTTTTTATTCCCAATTTCTATGCCTTTTATTTATTTCTCTTGACTGATTTCTCTGGCTAGGACTTCCAGCACTATTCTAAATAAGAGTAGTGAAAGTGGACATTCTTATCTTGTTCCTGATCTTAGAGGGAAATATTTCAGTTTTCACCATTGAATATGATACTAACTGAGGGTTTGTCACTTATGGCCTTTATTATGTTGAGGTATTTTTCATTAAAATAGCATGGTATTAGAAGAAAAATAGGTACGCAGATCAATAGAAAAGAATTGAGAGCCCCCCAAAAAACCCACATGTATATGGGCAAATAAATGTTGACAAAGGAACCTAAAACATACAATTGCAAAAAGAAAGCCTTTTCAATAAATGGTGCTGGGAAATATGGAAAGTGGCATGCAGAGGAATGAAACTAGCCTACTGTATATACTATACTCAAAAATTAATTCAAAGTGGAACAAAGACCTAAATATAAGACCTGAAACAATAAATTACATAGAAAAAAAAAAACATAGGTACTAAACTTATGGACCTTGGTCTTAGAGAGGATTTTGTGAATTTGACACTAAAGGCAAGGGAGGAAAAGGAAAATAAATTAATGGGACTATATCAAACTAAAAAGCTTCTGCACAGCAAAGGAAATCACCAACCAATCAAAAAAGCAACAACCAAATGGGAGAAGTTATTTGAAAACAACAGCTATAACAAGAGTTAATATAAAAAAAATATAAAGACCAGCCCTGACCAGTTTGCTCAGTTGGTGGGAGCAACCTCCCATACACCAAAAGTTTGCAGGTTCTATCCCCAGATAGGGCACATTCCTAGGTTAAAGGTTCATTCCCTGTTGAGGGTTGGTATGGGAGGCAGCCAATCAATGTTTCTCTCTTCTCTCTCTCTCTCAATAAATAAAAACGTATCCTTGGATGAGGATTACAAAAATAAAGTAGGTTACATAAAACCAAATATGGAAGCAGAGAATTCAGTATATATACTTATACTTGAAACCTGTATAATTTTGTTAACCAGTATCACCCCAATACATTCAATGAAAGAAAAAAAGTAAGATATTGATATATATACTAAACAAACAATCCAATTAAAAAATAGGCAGGGGACCTGAACAGACGCCTCTCCCAAGAAGGCATACAAAAGAACAGTAGATATGTGAAAGGAAGTGCAACTTAGCTAACTATTAAGGAAATGCAAATCAAAACTACAATGAGATGCCAACTCACATCTGGTAGAATAGCTATTATTAACAAGTAATAACATGTGTTTAGAGTTTGTGAAGTAAAAGGAACTGGAGCCCTCATTCACTGCTGGTGGGAATTTAAAGTGGTACAGCCACTATAGAAAATAGTATGGAGGCTCCTTATAAAGTTAAAATAGAGTTATCATATGACCCAGCAACCCCCACTTCTGCTAAGAAATTGAGAACATTTATTTGCAAAAATACATATATATCCCCATGTTTATTGCAGCATTGTTCATTGTGGGCAAGATGTGGAAACAACCGAAGTTTTCTTCAATAGACAATTGGCTGAAGAGGATATGGTACACATATACAATGGAATACTACTCAGCCATCAGAATTCTGAGTATAAAAGCAATTGTATTCTTTATACATCAACAACAAATGTTAGAAAATAGAATATTATGAATAGAGCAGAGGGAAATAGAGCATCTTTTCTGTAAATATAATTGGGCCAATTCTCTACTTAAATTGCAGAAAAAGTGAGTGAAACTAGCCCTTATTTAAAAGTAAACATAAATTCCTGGTGGACTATAGATCTAAATGTGCAAGATACAACAATATTTATATTTACTATATTTATATAATATTTTAAAAGCTCAATTGCATTAGGTTAAAAAATAATCCTTAAGCAGAACACAGACAGTTTAAACTGTAAAGATAAAAGATATTACTTGGACTATATTAGAGTTGTGAACTTTTGTTTCTCAAAAGATACCATTAATATAAAGAATTCTCACAGAGAAGAATTTTTGGCAATGAAATGACCAACAGAGATAGCCCATCCAGATATATATTCTAATCTATAATAATAAAAGCATAATATGTTAATTAGACCAGATCTCCTTCTGGACATCCTTCCAGATGACCTTCCAGATGAAGCCAGAGCTGCAGCTGTGGGATCAAGGCAGCCACTGTGGCTGCGAGGGAGGGATTCAGACAGCTACTGCTGCTGTGAGGGAGGGCTTGAGGCAGTCACAGAGGCTGCGAAGTCTTACCCGTGCATCGGGCCTCTAGTATATCAATAAAGAATAAACAACCTAGTAGAAAAATGGTGAATAAACTTCTCTAGAGAAGATATCCAAAGGGCAAATAAACATGAAAACTTATTTAGCTTTATAAATTATAAGTAAAATACAATTTAAGTCTCAATAAAATATTATTACATACATATCAAGTCGTCTAAAAATTAAAAACGTTGGTAAGTACATATGTGTCAGGGCTTCTCATGCACTGGGAGGAATCAGAACAGACACTTCACTAAGCAATTTGGAATTATCTACTTACGGTAAAGGTATGCTTGTGCTATGACCCAGAAATTCCACTCCTATCACTTTATCAGACAGAAATGTGTGCCCAGGTGTACCAGAAGCTCTGTACAAGAATCCATAACAGCTGTATTTATAGAAGCCAAGTTAGAAATCATCTGAATGGTCACCAATGGCAGAATGGATGCATGAGGCGTGATACATTTATTCAAATGAATACTATGCAATAATAAAAGCATATTAACTACAGCCTAAAGGTTATGAAAAGTTTCTAAAATTAGATTGTGATGATGGTTGTACATCTGTATAGATATACTAAAATTCATTGAGCTGTATACTAAAATCATATGAATATGATATTTAAAATATAACTGAATGAAACTCTTAAAAAATCATTATTCAGAAAAACGTGAGTGATTTGGTACTTGATCTAGAAATGACTAAAATTCTAAACTTTATTAAATGTTGATTTTATTGAAGCTATTTTGCAATATATTCAACTTAAATATCAATTTTTTAGTCATACAAATATTTTAGATTGTATATATTCTAAATTATAATGATTTTAGTGCCTCTGTTTTCTTTTCTATTGTCCTGGCTTGGACAATAAATTGTGCGGTACTATAAGCATAGATCTTTATTTCTACAACTTTAAAGAAAAGGTAACCTCCTGCAATTAATGTTTTAATGTTTCCTCTAAAAATGTGAAATAATGTATTATTTGATATTAGTATGAGACATCACTATGTTAAAAATTGTTTTCAAATATTGGATATATTTTGCAAACAATATTGAAATGTCAATGAAATTACATTAGCTTGGTATTTGTAAGATAAATGGAACTCAGAATTAAAAATTCAAAACAGTGAGCTGTGGTTGCATTCTGCTGCCTCACCCACAACATCACCAGGAATTTGCATCTAATATAATGAATCTTACCTTGGCATTAAGAAAGTATAAGTATGAGATACTTCTTTTCGAAAGATAACACTATTGAAAACATTTTCCATAGCAGCGGTATCTGATTTACAGATTTTTATTTATTTATTTGTGACTTGTTTCTCTAACCCCTGATCATGTCACACAAAAATTCTATCACCTACACCAAGCAAACTTAAGAGTTGTGGCTTGCTTGCCGTTATTTATTTATTTATTTTTCTCTGCCTCAATTCAGGTTGGAGATTAGCCTCTCATACTTCATTTTTACAGGACTTTATTGTTTCTAAGTTTTATTAGTTTGGCGTTATGTTTCCTCTTCCTATCTTGCACTCATCCCTCATTAAAAGTAATACTGTTTGATCCAAAATGTCATGAGTTGAAAAATAGTACTTTATCTTGGGTGTTAGGTGCGTGCATACCCCAGACTAAATTGTCATGTCTGCATGATTGACTTCCAAACTAAACTCATTGAGCTTTGTTCTTTTATCATTTCTCAACCTCTTATTGAAATTGTAATCTATTCATTCTTGCCTAAAATAACATTACATCTTGCTGATTCTCCCATAGTCTTCCAAAAATAACAATTAAAATTATTTGCAAATGAATAGTCATTATTTTTTGAAAAGCCTTATGTATTCTGTTATTTCCATGTGTGGATTTAATTGTCAAAATGTAAATAAGTGCAGCAATTCCTAATCCACTCTGCTTTGAGTAAGGTGCATTGATGTCAATTTTTTAGAAACATGAACATAATAACATGAAGGATTTTCATTTTAGTCTACATAGAATAGTCTAGTTTCTTCAACAGTGCTACAAGAAAAAAACAAAGACGCTTCAAAAATCATTTATTATTTCACTTTAAGTTTATCATAGTCTTCTTTTTTTCGACTGTTTATACTCCCTCTTCTCCCGTTAGTTAAACAATACATCATTTGCTAATATAAGAGAAAACAAACAATTGAAATAAACTGTCTTCCACATATTTTTGTTTTTAGAATTTTACAAAATGTGAGCAAAGCATCATTAACTTATCAATTATGAAAGTGAAAATTTGCTTCATTTTTACATGGGGAAACCAAAATTTCTTCACATTAATATTTCCATCCCCTCTTTAAATTGTTACCAAGAATGTGAAGCATAAACTAATCTGTGACTCAAAAGCATGTGCTACTTAAAAGATTGTATAAAAAGGGACTCTCTCTTCTGTGTAAATATTAATTTATTTATTTTTTGTTTCTAATGAGTTTTACCTTGATATAAATATGAACTCCCAAATCTATTTTCTTCCTGATTCTGCATTCTGGCAGAACTTATTCAAGCATAAGTCTTCATAAAGAAATTCTCTGCTTGGGTCATCTCCGTGGAAATATAAACTAAAATGAGATAGTTTACCAATTTAAGGTACTCTGTAACTTCTGCAATGTGTGCAGTATTTAGAGAGATGGGGACAGTTAAGAGAAGCCTTTGGTTTCAAGTGGTCTTCAGGGAGAATGAATAGCTATGATATACTTTGGCCTTGAGTTTTATTCTGTGAGTTTTATGATAATTTGCTGTCGACCAAGTTGCCACATGTGACAGTTAATGAACTAGAAAAAAAAGGCGCCAGTGTAGACAGTTCCCGTCAGGATGAATTCCTCTGTGCAGTGACCTACTGGCCCCAGAGTACATACTTTGAAGCTATCCTTATTATCATTTCATCTTTTATTTAATATTTCAACTCTATGGTTCCTGCCATGCCTTTGTTTTTCTACTCATTTTAATAAAAATTCATGCAACATCACATTTTAAAAATCATTTCTGTGATAAAGAAAATATGATGACTTCTCTGAACTCTGGGCAAAGAGGGCATTTTAAACAGAAATCTAAAAAGAAAAAATATTGAATGATGAATAAGGAAAGCTGATTTTAGACAAAAGGTTATTTCCTTATTATATGAAAAGTTCTCTTGTAACAAAAGATTGAAAATCCAATAGAAATATAGTAACATATATAAACACGTAAATTGCCCCCAAAGAAATACAAATGGCAAATAAATTTTAAAAAATGATCTCACTAGTAATGAGTAAAATACAAAGTAAAGTATTTTAAGATAACTATTTGGCTTGTCAAAAGGACAGCAATGCATACTAGTATACAGTTAGAAATCTAGAATGAGGAAGGGAGAGAGAGAGAAACAGAAAGACAGAGGGACATATCCTGGATTGAAGAGCTATAGGGAAAGCAGAATCTACTAGACTAAAAATTCGTTAGGAAGTATTCATCATCAAGAAAGTGATGTCTACAGTGATGTCTACAGGCATTTAGCTTTATCACAACCTTGCTTTTAAAAGTGAAATAAATATTTAAAAAGAGCAAAAGCCCAAGAAAAAATTGCTTAAATGATTTTGTATACATGGAGAAAATGTTTATATAACACATATTTCTGTGTCTACCATATTCTAGGAATTGTGCATTAAAACATGCTTCAAAAATATGCAAAGGAATTTCTTTCATTATCTAATATTAATAAAATAAAAAATAATTGTACTTTATTTCTATATACATTATATAATCCCATGGTTAATTTAGTAAATTTCTGTATAATAAAATTATAAATGTTTTTCTTGTTCTTTATACAGTACCGCCTCCTCCTAATCCATGTTTTCAATTTCAGTTTTCACTTATCCATGGCCAACTGTGGTTCAAAAATATTAAATGGTAATTTTCAGAAATAAACAATTCATCCATTTTAAATCGCATGCTGTTCTGAGTACTGTGATGAAATCTCAAACTGTTCTGCTCTTTTGTCCAGTGTATCCATGCTGTATAAGCTTTCTTACCATTAGTCAATCATAGTCTCTAGATCAGTGGTTCTCAACCTTCCTAATGCTGCGACCCTTTAATACAGTTCCTCATGTTGTGGTGACTCCCAACTTCATTGTAACTAATTGAACATAATTAAAGCATAGTGATTAATCACAAAAACAATATGTAATTATATATGTGTTTTCTGATGGTCTTAGGAGACCCTTGTGAAAGGGTCGTTCAACCCCCAAAGAGGTTGCTCCCCACAGGTTGAGAACCGCTGCTCTAGGTTATCAGGTTAACTGTTGTAGTATCATAGTGCTTGTGCTCATGTAACCTTATCTATACTAATAATAGGCTAGGTCCGTTTTCGGCAAACTGCGGCTCGCGAGCCACATGTGGCTCTTTGGCCCTTTGAGTGTAGCTCTTCCTAAGCCTTAGGAGTACCCTAATTAAGTTAATAACAATGTACCTACCTATATAGTTTAAGTTTAAAAAATTTGGCTCTCAAAAGAAATTTCAATCGTTGTACTGTTGATATTTGGCTCTGTTGACTAATGAGTTTGCCGACCACTGGCCTAGGTGGTCATCACACCCTCATGTCATCACAAGATGGTTGTCACAAGATGGCCATCATAAGATGGCTGCGCACACAGCGGAGGCGGGGCCTGGCTGCCAAGGCGCACAGAGAGGCCTGGGGATCCTGCAGCTCTGTGCGGGGCAGAGGAGGCCAGTCCTGACGTCTCCGCTGCCTCGCACGAAGGAGGCGGGTCCGGGCAGAGGAGGCAGGTTGTGGCAGGGGGGGGTAGTTGTGGGTAATCAGGCCGTCAGGAGAGGGTACTTGGGGGCAATCAGGCCAGCAGGGGAGGGTAGTTAGGGGCATCAGGCAGGCAGGCAAGTGAGCAGTTAGGAACCAGTGGTCCCAGATTGTGAGAGGGTGCAGGCTGGGCTGAGAGACATCCCCCCGTGCACAAATTTCATTCACTGGGCCTCTAGTTTACTTAATAAAGGTCTCAAAGTACAAAAGTAGTTTTCACTTTATCATAGGTATGCATGTATAGGAAAAGCCTAGTATATAGAGGGTTCAGTGCTAGCCCCAATTTCAGACAGCCACTAGGGTCTTAGAATGTATCTCCTGCAGATAAGGGGGCACTACTGTATATTTCTACATTTTCTAATCTCTACTATTGTTGTATTTCTCTTATAATTAGACAAGGATTTTAAAGTAATACTGTAACTTTGTTGACATTATTAACTGCTTACCTATTTTAGATACAATATGATTTATCCTTTTTCTACTTGCATTTTTTAAAGAAATAAATCATTTATCTCTATCATTATCTAGAAATGAATCAAGCTCATTAAGATTACATCAAAGTAATTTGTAAATACTTTCATTTAGAAGTTAATTGAAAAACAAGTATGGAAACTTCACTTGATTTACCAGCTTTATGAAACTGTTGGCTTATCTATAAAACATCGAGGCCAACTAAAATTTTTGATATCTGTTTTTCTTAATCAAATCAAATATATACTTTTGTGTTCCCTTTCAGGTAGTTAAAGGAGGATCTGGGTATTTAGTTTATTTAAATATAATTAAAGCAAATTTGAGGGCAATTGACTTCCTGAGTCCAAGCTTCCAAGCAAGAAGTCATATGACACAATGTCTTCCTCACACAGTTCCGCTGCACTATGTGTGACAAATGCACATAGACATTTTTTTCATTATTGGGCTGTCTTAAAATATGCAAATTTCCCCAAATTTATACAGAGGCTTAGTTATTGTTCTTTCAAAAATAAGAACAGTTATGTAATTTCTGTTGAAAGACAACTTGCAACTTTTAAAATGCTATTTTCAGATTCATTCCTACTAAGCTATGAGTAAACCTTAGGCAAGACTATTAGAAGCAGGCAGACGCTAGCGCTCCTTCCAGCTAGCTGAAGGAGATGCTTTAACAGGCCCAGCTGAGATCACAGAGGACATCCCAGATCACCAGAGCTGCCCAGGCAATCTGTAGACTCATAAGAAATAATAAATGCTTTTCGTTTTAAGCCATTAAAGTTTTAGAGTGGGCTGTTACAGAACAGTAGCTAACTGACAGCTTTATTAAATAAAGTGCATGTTTCTAAATTCTTAAACTATTATGTTTAATTCTCTTTCTAATTTCAATTCAACAGTTGCAAGATAGCATATACACTTTTGACAGTATATTCTCTTGTTCAGTCTCTAATGCGGTATTTTAAATATCCTAGTGCTAGACCCTAAGAGACTATATTTGAGGCTAAATAACAGCCATTTTTAATTATAACAGCTACATAATCACACATATAGGTATAAAAATAGAACATGTTTGTTTTAGGAGTTTCATAAAGTACATGCAATACTTCATTATCTAGAAATGAATCAAACAAGCTTTAACCTGACTATGTCCATTTATCTACTAGTGCCCACTAGGAAAAGCACTGACATTATCTTTCATGTCCCTCCTGTCCCTCCTAGTGTTTACTCTCAGTTTTCCCAGATCAAGGGGGTTTCTCAAAAGGCACCGAGTCCCAAACTACTGATGCTAGTCTCCAGTGGTCGGTAAACTGGCTCAGCAAACAGTGGCTCGTGAGCCGTGGTTTGCCAACCACAGGTCTAGGAGATGAATATATGCCGGGTGATGGTTCTGATTTTAATGACCCTGAAAACCTAGATTTACATTATAAATGCATAACAAGTAGACTATTTGGAGAATAAAAGTTTTTCTTTGTTTAGAATAACAACAAAAATAAAAGCATAGTTATCTATCCTCAGGATTTTACCCAGTGATATTTTAGAATATTCGAATAACAGCTTATCTATTTAATTATTAAGTAGAAGCCTATTAACTTTATTTATTGAGTGAAAGCATATTTCCTCAAACTAGCCAGTGAATAGGTACACAGTCTTTTAGAGATGCTATCAGGAAATGCTCCCAATATGGGTGTGGCTGCTTCCTCCTCCTCAAGGCTGCCTTTGGGAAATGTGAGAATGTTGAAGGCAGCAATCTTGAGGAAGGAGATGAGGTAGACCACTGTATGAGGCACCATGGAGATGTATGTGAGGGGAAAAAGGTGTGGTGCTCATGTAGTGCAGCATGTTGATTGCCTATCACAGCATTAAACTCTCAGAGTCTGTCATGTGGCTAGTATGCTGAGTATTAAAGCAATTTATTTAGGTCAAAATGTTTAGTAAAAACTCATTAAAATGCAAATATATTACTCGAGAAAGGTAACACATTGTCACAGAACATATTAATAATTTAACATGTATTATGCTATCCTAAGCTTCTCATAATTCATCTGTTGACACAGCACTTAGAAGATATATTGACTTGCATTTTTAATAACAGGCTCCTCAAACTCTAAATTATTCTAATTCAATTTTTTTTATCTCCAACCTCTGCATAGTTTTTTCTTGTTATGGACTGAATCCTGTGTCTCCCCCACTTCTCCCAAAATTCTTATGCTGAAGACCATGTCTCCAATGTGATGCGATAAGGCAGTGGGGGCCTTGGAAAGCAATTAATTTTAGATGAGGTCCTGATGAAACTAGTGTCTCTATAAGAAGACCGTTTTCCCCCATGTGCTGACACAGCCCTTAGGATTGTAAGAGGACAGAAGGAAACCACCTGTATGCTAGGAAAGGACACTGAGTGGACCCACCCAGGCTTACACCCTGGTCTCTGGAACTTTGCGGATTAAATCTCTGTTGTTTAAACTACCCAGTCTATGCTACTGTGCCACAGTAGTCTGGACTAAGACACCATCCAATACCCCAGTTTCCTAAGCCAAGAACCTGGGAGTCAGCTTTCATTCCTTTATAGTTTTCACGTTTCAGACCTAAATAAACAGCAAATTTAATAAACTATTTCTTTTATTTTCCTGATTAAAACCTTCCAGTGTCTTGTCCTGCAATACTTATGTAATCTGAACTACTAATTTTAACCAATGTCTACCTCTCCAGCCCTTCCCTCACCATTTCCCTCTTGAGTCACACACTCCAGTCACATGAACCTTTCTGCCTCTCACATTACAAAGTCTACTCCAAACAGGGGCTTCTGGACCTGCTCTTTTGCCTGGCAGGCTCTTCTTCAATTTTCAGTTGAGTATCTATTTCAATAAGATGTGCTTACAAATATGTGACAAATGTAAAAAGGGATACATTATATTCATTAATAATTCTCTCTCTCACACACACATACAGACTGGAAAACACAGCCATGCATTATTTCCATAAGCTTACATTAGGTAATGAGTATATGTGATATGGAAAAGTGGATTTCATATTAGGAAGCCAAGATATTTACATAAGATAAGGTCTTGTCCTCAAAGAAAATAGCCCAGGTAAAGAGACAGACATGAAAACAAATGACTAAAATGCAATGGAACTAAACATTCAAAGGTAACGATGTACATAGGTTGATATGGAATCATATGGGAGGAAGTCCCCAGAGTTATAATGCTGTGGGGACAGCTGGATGTTAGTGAGGCAAAGGAAGAGGGAGTGATTCTACATAAGAGGTCAATGTGATAGTCAAAATTACACAACCAAAGAGATAAAGAAGGGAAAGTAGGTGGGAATCTGATTAGGCAGCTCCTGGTCTTATTCATGTATTTGTTCATTGATAGTTCACTGGGATTCCCTAAACAAGTATTTGAGTAGTTCGTGTGTGCCATGCAGGGGGCTTCAGAGTAAAGAGCTCGAACTTTACACCATGCATGGGAGTGGCAGATTCCTATGATGGCGTGTACTTAGGGTACATAACCCTGGCACTTCTGTGAAGAAACAAATTGAAGGGTTTTGGACTGCAGGAAGGGACGCTGTTCTAATAATCCTTGTAAAAGTTGATAATAGTATGTATGCAAAAGGACAGTGAGAATAGAGTAGACCGAATGAGACAGATTTAAGAAATACTTAAGAGAAAACAATAGCAGACTTTACAAGTGAGAGAGACAAGTCATTGCCAGCCCTAAGAAGTAAGCAAGGACAGTTTATTAACCTTTGCCTTTGATCAGTTCCCTAATAACGTGAAAAGCTAAGGTCTTAAAACGGTGTGATCTGTCATATCCAGGTGCTTCAGCTAAACTCCCAGAGCAGGCGAAACAGCAGTCTGTTTCTCTTTTTCTTCTTGCCCTTGCACTGCTCTCACAGCCCACAAACTTCCCAGAAGCAGAGCTTCTCTGGCCCAGGCAGAGAGCTTTTGGATATGTGTCTGACGCTCTTTACTCTGAAGCCCCCTGCATGGCACACACGAACTACTCAAATACTTGTTTAGGGAATCCCAGTGAACTATCAATGAACAAATACATGAATAAGACCAGGAGCTGCCTAATCAGATTCCCACCTACTTTCCCTTCTTTATCTCTTTGGTTGTGTCAGGGTTCCTTAGTCAGGTTCTCTCTCAGTGGATACATCCTAAGACTTAATGAGATCAACAGAGGAGTCTGAATATCTTCGCATTTGCACAGCTTGGATTTTTATGTAATGCCCCTGCTGAATAAGGACCAAGAAGGGGCCATTTAATCTACCCTTTGAACTTGGGCTGAATGTGAACTAAAGAATCCAAGACAAACTAGGCGTTTTATTTGCAATTACCAAGATAAAACTGTACAAAAACTGTGTTTTGAGTTCAATTTACAAGCATATTTTAATATACATATTGTAAGGAAATTTGCTTGCTTTATGAAAATACACATGAAGTCCCAATGCACTACTTGAACTTAAAAAAAAAAACTAATTTAATTTTTAAACAAAATTTTCAATAAAATTTTTCTAATGAAGTTATCTCACAAAACTTATAATGGTTAGATTAATTTCTAATTAATGAATGCTTTTAAATTAAATAATTAAAAAAAGTTTTCTGTTGTCTAAAGTAAAACTAAAATTTTAACACTTAGATATTACACTAAAATCTATAATTGACTCCATTAATATAAATTAAAATAGTTTATTCTTTTTTTAATATATTTTTATTGATTTCAGATAGGAAGAGAGAGGGAGAGAGAGATAGAAACGTCAATGATGAGAGAGAATCCTTGATTGGCTGCCTCCTGCACGCCTCCTACTGGGGATCAAGCCCGAAACCCAGGCATGTGCCCTTGGCTGGAATCAAACCTGGGACCCTTCAGTCTGCAGGCTGATGCTCTATCTATTGAGCCAAACCAGCTAGGGCAAAATCTTTTATTCTTAAAGTACATTTATTTAGTCCCTGGTTAAGAAGCTCAGTTGTTAGAGCATCGTCCCTATACACCAAAGTTTCAGGTTCCATCCCAGTCAGGACACGTACAAGAGTCAACCAACGAATGCATAAATAAGTGAAACAACAAATCAATCTCTCTCTTTCTCTCTCCCTTTCTCTCTCTCTCTAAAAATCAATCAATACAATTTTAATTGTATGATTGAGTATGAAATGTTATACATATAACAAAGAAAGATGCTATTTTCAATCTATTTAAATAGATATTAAATAAATATTTTGCCAATGAATATTGGTACACATATGTCTGTTTGCCAATTGCATTTCAATATGTCATAATTTAGTGAACATCAGGGAATTTGAAGATTGTATAGGTACTAAATTATATCTTTTTCCTATGTGTTCTAAATATAAATGTAATACCAGTATGCTAAAATCTGTTTTACATAAGTGTTTCTTAATAATTAAATACATTTAACAACCATAGCTTTCAGCATGTAACAGATTACTATGCAACAAAGAACAATGTGATCTCTAGGCAGTCTTTCTGTGTGGCGTTCCATTGGTAATACATTTCAGAACACTGTAATATAAAAATGAACAAAGAAAAAAATTTCATCATCATCTCTTGGGTTTTGTACGATGCAAATTTTATCAGTTCTTTTCTAAGGCAAAACACAAACCTCTCACCTATTAAACATGTTAAATTAACATAAAAGATACACTGGAGTCCAAAGACAAAATGAAAGAGATAGTATTACTCACTGGGAAGTCCAAGCACAATGGAAGAACTTGAATTATTTTACTTTGTTATTCCTGTGTAACAAAAGAACCATAAAAGACATTGCAAATTCATCACACATATTTTCTTTATTTGTGCTTTCATTCTACTTGAGGAAATGTGTTCTTTAATATATAGAATACATGTGTTTCCCCCATAATGGTATAATTATTTATATTAAGTTCATTTTATTATTAATATTTAACACAAATTTGAGAGTTATTTCATTTAGAAAAATGATCCTAAATAACAAAATTGGAATCATAATATTTAAATTAAAAAAGAGAGACAGGAATGATAATAGGAATATAATTAGATTTATATAATGCCAATGGAGAAAAAATAGTTTGGTTTTACAAGTATAGCTGTGGTCCCTTAACAATAAGGGGGAAAAATGATGTTTTATGTTATGAAGAAATGCAATTCCACTAAGCACCTCAAATTTCCAGTTAAAATTTCAGCAGTTTATGCTCTAATTCATTAAGACCTCTATACGTGTGAAAATTATGTTTCTATTTTAGGAAGACTAACCATCAAGATCAAACTTCCCAATATGGAACACAAATTATGCTAAGTAAAATTCAAAATTTATCTTTAAAAAATTAAACTGCTAGAGTATTAGGAAAATTGTAAGAATTTCCCAAACTATTGGAAATTCAATGTAGGAGACATGAGAAAATGCTTGATTGACTTACGAGCATCTGCTAACCCTTGGTCTATGGTAGCTTAGAGTTTTTGTTTTAACTGGCTGAACATCAGAAATAGGGCAGAGCGTGGATAGGAAGCTCAAGCAGAAAACTCTATATAGAGTTGGAGCTGTGTGAAGGCGTTATCTTCAGTGAGGTAAAACTCAAAAAACTACAAAATGAAGAAAGAGATGTTTTTTGTTCCAAAAAATAATCTCTCCTAAACACAGTCTGCTGTCAAATATGCTAGGCATCAGAATTTATTATGTAGTGCTCACATTATAAGCTAAAGATTTAGCTTAAAGTGGTCGTAGGAAATTCCTTGCTTCCACTTACATAAAAGAAACAATGTATATAGTCTCAGGGAAAAAAAAAGAACTTTTAGTAAAGCCTTCAAATAATCTCCAAAATTTATTTTTAAGAATGGAAGATTCAGCCTTGGCCAATACGGCTTGGTTAGTTGTAACATCATCCTGTACATCAAAGGCTCACAGACTTTATTCCAGTCCGGGCACTTACCTAGGTTGTGGGTTCAGTCCCCCACTGGGGTCCTTATGAAAAGCAACCAGGCAATGTTTCTCTCTCTCCCTGCAAAGAATTGAAGAGTCATGAAGAGTCACATAAATAATAACTAGACAAGGAAAAATTACATCCTGAATAAGACTATCAAAAAGGTCTAGGAAGATTTGAAAAAGAAGCAAATGTATAAATAAATATAAATTAATGTGTATTAAATATAATATAAATGCATACATAACATAGATTAAATATATATTAGAATAAATAAAAAGTTCAATGTAGGGCTTACTTTTTTTAAAAAGCAATGGGAGAAATTCTCAGAACCAACCCTTATAACTTGACTCCAAGATATAATATTAACAAGATTTTTTAAACAATCACTGAAGAGTTGAGATGACAAAGTATTACTAGGTCAATTTGAAGTCAAGTTCAAAATCCGAGAGATAAATAAGAAAATTTCTTTCTCTAAGAATAATTGTTAAGATGAGAAAATTTGAATATGATATTGGGGAGTACAGTAAAAGCCCACAGCTAACAGAATATGAGACTTATTTAAAGAGAACCATCTCATTCACAATGCTGGAATCAAGTAGGAGTTGATCAATCTTCATGAGGAAATGACAGCTCAAATGTAACTCAACTGATTTAGAAATCTTTAGCCTTAAGTTTAATTTAAGGCTGTCTTATACTAGAAGTGACCAAAGTGAATTAGCAGAAAAAGTCATTCTTTACTTTATGCTTCAAATTTTGCTTTCAAATACATTTATTTTTTTATTTTTCAATGACATGAACACAATCAAAGCAATCAAGACACTCAAGAAAACAGTTCCGTACAAGTTTAACTACAGACACAGACAAAGTACAAACATAAAAACATTTTGTATATTAAATTATTAGACACAGAATATAAAAAACTATTTTAATATATAAACATAATATAAAATACATAATATTGACATATTAAAAACTACTTTAACATATTCAAATATATCTTGAAAGATGCAGAAACTATAAATATTAACATAATATATTTTAGTGAAAGATATAATAAATAAAATTAAAATATTATGATTTTAAAATTAGTTAGACAGAACTGAAAACCTAAATAGTAAATTGGAAGACAGATCAATGAAAATTATTCAGATTTGACAACACAGATTTATATGTATGAAAAATACAATGGAAAGAGAAGATGAAATGTTAAGGTCTAATATACATTTAAATAGAAATGCAGAAGTAAAGAAAGAATGAGGGAATAGAAATATGTGAAAGATAATCACTAAGAATTTTTAGGACAAAAAAATAAAGCTATAGAATTAAATATTTCACACATGGACACATGAAAATGGTATTGCAGAAAACAAAATACAATGACAAACTCCTGAAGGCACAAAAGTGGGGATTAGACAAATTAGACAGATCATCAGTAGTGAAAAGTTGGTGGGCCAGCCTCAGTTCACAGAACACATTTTGAATAGTGATAGAATTATACATAAGACACACACACACACACACAATTAATTAACTTTTTATTTTGTTTAATAGGATGTTTAGCAAGATTTTAAATTATAAGATCAATATCAATAATATTAAAAAAAGAAATAGTTTAGAGAGATACAAAATGGCGGCGGTATAGACGGATGGACGTGTCCCCTGCCTTGTCCCGGAGCAGATAGGGTGAGCAGCTGAAACCAGTAACATCCAGCCCGGATTGGCAGAGGAGATTCAGCTGGTAGACGGTTTGCAGCCGGGACAGGCAGAGGACTCCTGGGGAAAGGTAAAGTCAAGGCTCTGGGAAGGATATTCGACCAGAACTCTGAGCCCTGAGGATCAGAGGGAACCCACACAGCACGGGCTTGGGCCGCGTCTTGGGACGGGCGCAGTGGAAAAATGGTCCGCAGAGCTGCTGGTCGGCAGGGGATTCCAGATCTGGGTCCACAGTCCGGAAAGGCTGAGGAGTGCACAGAGGTGCGCCCTCTGTGGCTTGTGTCCTTCTTCACTGAGCCTAGTTCACAGGCCCTTTCGGACACAGACACTTACCCGTGGCTGGAGCGTGGGAGAAGGTGTGGAATTGTGGAATCTGGGGAGAGAGGGGGATCCAGGAGAAGTGGCAGCGGGTGTGGTGCGGAAGTCACGCCCAAGCCCTGGTCGGGCACCATTTTGCCCTAAAGAGATAGCCCCTCCCCCTCCAGTATCTAGGCAACCAATACAGCCACACCCAGATTCCACCCTGATTGGTACAAAGATTAAAAAAACAAAAACCTAAATAGTCCCCCAGAGCGCAAAGGGGCTGGACTAGAGAATTTCAGTTCCAGCAATCGGATGCTGAGGAACACTACAGTACAGAAGACTGGGATCCTAAGCCAGCCAAAGGAACACTTCACTTTTTCATTTATTTTACTTTCATTTTTATTACTTTGTTATCTCTTTTTTTTTCTTTTTTTACTTTCTTTGTTTTCTTTGTTTTCCTGTTTTTGTTTGTTGCTTTATTTTCTATTTCTTTTCACATTATTTTTCCATCACTCTATTTTATTTTATTTGCTATTTTTATACCATCTTTGAATTTTATCTTAGACCT